>NC_138770.1:84535506-84875506 GCF_965119305.1 Pelophylax lessonae | reverse complement strand
ATGAAAATTCATAGAAAATCAGAATCAAGTGCCACTTGATTCTTGATTAAAATTCAATGTAAATTAATGAGAGCCGTCTTAATATGCACTACTGAAGTCGCTCCGACTTCAGAAAAGGTTCCTGTACTACTTCAAGGCGACTTCTATCCGACTTGTGCCAATAGACTTCAATGGGAGTCGCCTCTAAGTCGGATCCTTATCTATTTTCAAGCAACTGTGATCAGACTTTCCAGGAAGAAGAAAAAGATTATCCAGGCATTCCTCACAGACGAAGTCGCCTATCATTTAAGTCACTTCAAAGTAATGCACAAGTCACGCTCCTTCATGGGGCGACTTTCTGGTCGCGGTAGTATGAACCGGCTCTTACCAATTTGCATACGGATGTTTCAGGCTTATTAACCACCATCAGTGCAGGACAGACTTCATGGTGTGGGACTTGTAAATCCAGGGGAACAGTAGAAGTGGGGTGATACAAAAGGAACCAAAAAGCCCATTTATAAAATATTGTAAAATACAGATTTGCTATATATAAAATCACTCCCATTCAAATTCATTTTGCACATGGACACAAAATTATTTCTTCAGAATAACAAAAGATAGGAAACTGTATCAAAGCTTGTTAATTCCTTGCAATGTATAGATCACTAAAAAAAAGGAATGTTTTTTTCCCTCAATAAAAAGGGAGTTGCTGCCTACATTACTTATAGTTATTCCCCTAAGCTAATCACTAAGCCTTCGATAGCTCAGCTGGTAGAGCGGAGGACTGTAGAGGAAATGTACAGACATCCTTAGGTCGCTGGTTCGATTCCGGCTCGAAGGAAGTGTTTTTCCTCAATTTACACATGCAAAAGTATGCTGATGAATTCATTGTTTTGTGTATTTTTGGTATTAGGCCTATGGTCTGTGTTACTTTGTTATCTATATTATATGGTGCTGATCTTCTTGTAGGATAATTACAGTCCTGCCAGTGCCTGCAGTGGAAATACAAAATACAGCCATTTTAGACCTCTACTGCGTGTCTGCACACTGTACAAGAGCAAACTTCAACATGAGTCCCATATGGTCTAGCGGTTAGGATTCCTGGTTTTCACCCAGGCGGCCCGGGTTCGACTCCCGGTATGGGAAGCTCTCTCTTTTTTTTAATATAAAATTACAAATACGTCAACTGACTTAAAAACATGGGTGTTTTCATTGAAATTTCTGAATATAAAACCTCAACGCTGTATCATGTTGCTAGATGATTGCCTGTTTACGTGCTGAATTAAGTGTTTGCATATTAACTATTAACCCTTTCACTGCTGAGCCAAGCGTTTTTTGATTTTTTTTTTTTAAATACGTTCAATGAGAATTATGGGCCTAAAGACTGATTAAAGCCCACAAAGCATTATATATTTTCTGTAAGCAGAGACCTTAAAGAATACAATGGTAGTTCCTATTTTTCATGTTACATGATTTTAAGGCAATGGTTTATCAAGTGAAAATTTACAGTAAAAATACACTTAGGCCTCGTTCACATGGTCATACTTAAAAGTACACCCTTACTTAAGCATACACCCATTTGAAGACTGTGTTTCACCACCACGGGATGAAGATTTTTTTTATACAATCTGCAGAATTTTCCTATTTTCACTACTTATAACTGTAGTTAATAATTAGTAAAGGCCAGCAAATGTATGAAATATGCTTCATTATTTTACAATACTTATCCTGTTTCCTTTCATAGGTTTTGTTTACACATGTATATTAATGTATGTATCCTTATTAATTTAATAATATAATAAAAATACTTAGATCCGTTTTGCATAGGAGTAAATTCTACACTGAATCCTTTTTTTTTTTTTTTTTTTTTTTTTTTAATATTTTAGCTATAGACCTATCATCTTTAGCTGAGGTTTTATTGGAAGTTCATCCTAAAGCTGAACTAAAACAAGCAGAACTTGTGAGCCAGCAGGCTCTCTATTGCAGAGAAGGCAGGCTATGGGGGAATTAGGAAATCATTTATGTACTGGTCAGAAACAGGTATAAGAATCTGTCAGTGCCTACAATGAGGTTGGAGTGTCCAGACTGTCTACTCCTTCCTCAGTGCTCCTGGCTACCCCCAATCAGATACGCAAGAACAAAAATAGAAGGGGATCCACTCCTTTCCATCTTGCTGGATCAGATCCATCCATTCTGCAGACTTCTCCTTGATATTCCTTACCACTATGGACTAATTCTTACCTAATTTGTTTTAAGAATATCTTTTTGTTTTTTGTTCCCCTGCCCCTGTTATTGACCCGTTATGGTCCACCTTATAGCTGTCAGTGAGTGCTGACTCACACATTACTTGCCAGTTCTGTGTGATATATTGCTTGTATTCCTGTTCTCTTTATACTGCTCGCTTTGTGTGAAATCCCTGGTGTTCCTGCCAGTCCCTCTGCTTTCCTATTAAAAACTGACCACACTAAGCAGGAGAGCCCAGTGTGGTCAGTTCTCTGGCTATGCTGGGAACTCAGTGTACTGTCCTTCAATGATTAGACTTGTCCTGACACGCCCCCACTGTACAGTCTGTCACTGGGAAGCTCAGTGTGATGCTTCTCCTCCCCCCAGCTACTATGCAGCTGAAAACAGAGGGAATGTGATCACTTAAAAAAAAGGGAAAAAGGATTTTTTTTTATATCTATATAAAACATGTTTTGCCTTTCATTTCTATTTTTAACTGAATAGGTTGTTTTACAAGGTGATCATTTACAATCACTTTAACCACTTGCTGCCCAGCCGCCGCACATACACTGCAGCCGATCGGCTCTCTGGCACAAAACGACTTACCTGTACATCGATTTGTGTAATAGCCAGTGGGGACCCGTGTGCCAATTGGCCAGAGGGGGAGCCAATCAGCAGGTCCGACAGACACGATGTCTGCCGGCCACCCGCGAACGTTCCCCATAAAGACAGAACGGCGGTCTGCCTATGTAAACAAGGCAGACTGCCGTTCTGCACAGATGGACACACAGGGATCCTGTGTTCCTGCTATTCAGTAACACAGATCTCTATGTTCATCTAGTGAGCCCATCCCCCACACAGTTAGAAAGCACCCCCTAGGGACACATTTAACCCTTTAATTGCCCCTGGTGTTAACCCTTTCCCTGCCAGTGTCATTAGTGTGCATATTTTTAGCACTGATCACTGTAGTAACGTCACTGGTCCCCCCAAAAGTGTCAGTTAGGGGTATGATCTGTCCGCCACAATGTCGCAGTCCCGCTAAAAATCTCTTAACGCTGCCACTGCTAGTAAAAAAATAACAAAATAAATAAAAATGCCATAAATCTTTCCCCTAGTTTGTAGATGCAATAACTTTTGTGCAAACCAATCAATATACACTTATTGGGATTTTTTTTTTACCAACAATATGTGGCAGAATACAATTTGGCCCAGTTCAATAAGTACAATAAGTCCCAGTTCACATATATGCGATGACAGACATCGCATGTGATTCGGCGAGCACTGCTCTGAAAATCACATGTGATGTCTGTGCGATGCAAATACAGATTGTAAGGCTAAATTCACATTGCATTCGGACACAACTCACACAGGACCCTTTTTTGGGTCTGCACCAAAATCCGATCACATGGGTGCTCACACCTATGTGATCCGATTCATGTCACTGACAGTTCGCACTGCAATATGCGAACTGATCTGGGGGTGTTGTTAACCTAGTATTAACACCCTCAGCGATTTGCATATGGCTGCGAGTTGAATGCGATACGGCCATTCACAGGGTTCACGCAGTGGATTCACAGGGTTCCCGCATCGCATATGTGTGAACCAGGACTAAATTGATGAAAAAATTTTGATTTTTAATTTTTTTTTTTATTGGCTGTGTTATATAACAGAAAGTAAAAACATTTTTTTCGTCGCTCCTTTTTTGTTTCCAGCGGCAAAAAAAAACAAACGCAGAGGTGATCAAATACCACCAAAAGAAAGCTCTATTTGTGGGGGAAAAAGAGGACGTCCATTTTATTTGAGTACAGCATCGCACGTCTGCACAATTGTTAGTTAACCATTTACGGACCGCCTGGCACAGTTTTACGTCGGTACTTTGGCGTTAAATACCGGGGTTATGGCAGCAGATAGCTGATATTTTTTTAAACTGCGGGCGGTCCGCTTTAACATAAGGGTGGTCCCAACGGCAGATTACCGGAACCGCCGGCAGCGGGGAAAACTATCTGGTCTGCTGTCCCCTCAGGCAGAAGGACTCTATGGCCTTGGAGGACGTCATATGTCGCTTCCTAGCAATGGATTTAAAAAAACTTTTTTTTTTTCAAGATAAAAAAAATAACTTTTTTTTTTTCTTTTTTAGTGTAGATGTGAGATCTGATGTCTTTTTGACCCCAGATCTCACATTAAAGAGGACCTGTCCTGCTTATTTCTATTACAAGGGATGTTTACATTCCTTGTAATAGGAATAAAAGTGATCAAAAATGTAAAAAAAAGTGTAAAAATAAAAGATAAAATAAATAGGAAAAAAAATTAAAGTGCCCCGTCTTTAACCACTTTAGCCAAGGAGGATTTGGCTGCTCAATGACCAGGCCCTATTTTGCGATTCGGCACTGCGTGACTTAAACGGACATTTGCGCGGTCGTGCGACGCTGTACCCAAATGAAATTGACGTCCTTTTTTTTCCACAAACAGAGCTTTCTTTTAGTGGTATTTGATCACCTGTGCAATTTTTATTTTTGCGCTATAAACAAAAAAAGATCGACAATTTTGAAAAAATAACAATATTTTTCACATTTTTTTATATGAAATTCTAAAAAAAAAAAAGTAAAAATCAAAATTTTTTAACATTTTAGGCCAATTTGTTTTCTGCTACATATTTTTGGTGAAAAAAAATCGCAATAAGCATATTTTGATTGGATTGCGCAAAAGTTATTGCAGTTACTAACTACGGGAAAGATTTATGTCATTGTTATTGTTTTTTTTTTTTTACTAGTAATGGCGGCGATGTGCAATTTTTTTTCCGGGACTGCGACATTGCGGCAGACAGATCGGACCCCTAACTGACATTTTTGGGGGTACCAGTGACATCACTACAGTAATCAGTGCTATAAATATGCACTGTTACTGTAATAATGACACTGGCAGGGAAGGGGCTAACTATACTGGTGATCAAGTGGTTAAATGTATCCCTAGGGGTGTGATGCTAATTGTCAGGGGGCGTGGCTTGTGAAGTAATCACAGAGACATGCAATCCTATATAACAGGATCACATGGCCTCTGTGATCACTTCAGGGAGAAGGACAGACGGCTGTGTTTATATCAGCCATCTGTCCTTCTCTGTCAGCGGGGGGCGAGCGCTAGTGGCCGGGGGCGGGGGGCGGGAGTGCGCCGCCGGTGGCGCGCGCTCGCCCCTTACAGTCTCCTGAGCGAGCGACGTAGTACTACGTCACTTTGCCCAGGAGCGGCTGCCTGCGGTGGGCAGGGTGGAAGTGGTTAATGCAAACGCATACGCAAGTCGCCCCCTACATACTTCTTATTTTTTAATTCAATTAAGTGAATTTTTTCCAAAAAAATTGCGTTTGTAAGATTGCTGCGCAAATATTGTTTGAAAAAAAATATTGCAACGATCTCCATTTTATATATATATATATATATATATATATATAAATATATACAATGTTTGGGGTTCTAAGTAATTTTCTAGCAAAAAAAAAAAAAAAAAGATTTTAACTTGTAAACAACAAGTGTCAGAAAAAGGCCCGGTCCAGAAGTGGTTAAAGTAACGCAGTGCCCAATTGCAAAAATGAGCTGGTCATTAAGAGGGTAAAACCTTCCAGTCCAGAAGTGGTTAAAGCATTAAAGTTAAAAGCTAAGGCATAAAGTCTCCTTTAGAGAAGACAACATGAAGGCTCGGTGTTCAAATTACCTGTATCCCTAGTTTTCCTGTCTGGTGATATTACAGAACATTGCTCAGTCCTCAATGAATGGATCTCAGCTGAGGTAATTGTCATACAAAGGGTTACCAGGGAAGGATCCAGTCAGACACCCTCCTCCTGTTCTCCTCACAAAGCTCTGAGAAGAACAGGAAGTGATGTCATCTATCAGCCCTGCCCCCCTTCCCTCTGCTCAGCTCTAGTACAGCCTGGCTGCTTCCATTCAGTGTTTGCAAGGAGAAGCCAGCATGAGTTTTGTAGCCAGAAGAAAAGCCCGGGCAGCCCTGGCTATAGCCATGGTGAACTGCTACAAGAAGCTGAAGAAGCACAAAAGGCACAGGGCCTTCTGGACCAAGGACTACCTGGCCACCCGAGACTCCATGCCCCAGACGTCCATCCTGCCGGAGATCCGAGAGAACGATCCCGACGACTTCAGGAACCTGCTGAAGATGTCCGACGACAACTTCAATTACCTGCTGCGTAAAGTCACCCCGCTCATCCAGAAACAGGACACCTGCATGAGGAAGTCCATCTCGGCCGAGCAGAGGCTGGTGGCGACTCTGCGTTTCCTGGCCACCGGCAGGTCGCTGGAGGACCTCAAATTCTCCACGGCTATTTCTCCGCAGGCGCTGGGCGTCTTAATTCCAGAAACGTGCCATGCCATAATCCAGGTGCTGAAGGGAAAATACTTTAGGGTAAGTGGTCTTTGCATCTATTTTAGGGCACATTCACACGTGTCGGGGGTGGGTAAAAGCAGGCGGTGGAGCCATGGTTTTACTAACCACTCTAAGGCTTCATGTACAGGGGACATTTTAAAAAGTCCCTGGAATGCTTGGAATTTAAGGACGTTTAATATGTCCGTTGTGTCGCGTTTGCACCTGCGTTTTGCGGGCGTTTGCATTCAGAATCGTTTCTAGAGGTCAAAAAATCATTCCTCTTTAAAATGGAAAATGGCTTTTGTGTTTGAAACGCCGGGAAACACACGTTCGAACGCAAATAATTGCTTTCCAAAAAAACGCCACTGAACTCAACTGCCTGTAAATGACTGCAAACGACCCTGTGTACATGGACAGATAAGATAACATAGAGGAGGGTTCAGGGGCTTCTGGAAAAAAAAAAAACGCCCAACTGCTCCTAAACGGCCATTTACAAGTTGCAGTGTACATGGACCCTAACTAGGGAACAGGGATGTGTTCGAGTTTGTACGTGCTCGATCCGGCCAGGAAGCCGGAAGCCGACACTGCACTCAGCTAATCGAGACATTTCCCGATCTGCAGCTGCAAAGATTGGAAAATGTCTCTGCCTGGGATTAGTTGAGCGCAGTGTCGACTTCCTGGCGGGATCGGGCACGTACAAACACGCCCGAGCTCATCCCCACTAGGGAATGCAGATGTTCAGGGCTGCAGTCATGGTGCTTTGCTGCTGCAACAAAAATTAAAGCGGTTGTATACCCCGCTTTATTTTTACCTATAGGTAGAAAAAATGAGTAATACTAGAATAAGGCTTACCTGTAGGTGAAATGAATATCTCCTAAATGTACACTGTGCATGCAGCCATTGACGTCAGTGGCACGTGTGCTCTGAAGGTCCGGCATATCGTGCCGGAGCTTCCTGCTGGAACAGAGGGCATGCATGCGGGAGTGACGTTGTCGTGGCTCTGGCCACTCACAGCGCCAAAGCCCATGAACCCCGGAAGAAGCTCCAGGGGAACATGTCGGCTGGGTATACAACCACTTTAACCATTTTACGACCACCCGCCGCAGATGTACTGCGGCAGGCAGCCCCTCCCAGGCAAATCGCCGTACATGTACGGTGCTCGCTCTCGGGAGGCTAGGGGGCACGCGCCACTGCTGCAACCCCGCTCCTCAGCCGGGAAGCTGATGCAGGTGGCTCCGATTGCTGCCTGACACCCGAGATCGTTCCCCACTGAGAGAAAATGGTCAGCTATGTAAACACAGCTAACCGTTCTTCTCCCTGGAATGATCAGAGCCCATGTGATCCTTCTATATAGGCTCACATGTCTTTATGGTCATTTCAGAAGCCACGCCCCCCCCACAGTTAGAATCAATCCCCTAGGCTCACATTTAACCCCTTGATCACTAGGGCTGTGCATCTTCACTTACCTCACGATTCAATGCGATTACGATTATTAGGGTCGCGATTCGATACGATTTGATTCCGCGATGCATCACGATTACTGCCCAATGCCCATGCCCAGCCCACTGCCCAATGGTTTTCAAAACTTTATCAAAAAAAACAAACAATCAAGCAGTCACAAATAAAAGAATCCTTTTTATTTTCATTTGCTTCAAAGGACACTTTCCTGGACCCTGTCATGGCCTGCAAGCCCTGCATACTTTAGTGCACTTGCACTGCAAACATATAGGAAGGTCTGAAAATGCAAACAGCATAGCAGAGACAGACAACAACACTAGTATTTTACTAGAAGTAACAGTAAAATTAGTAAAAAACTGTAGTAGTGCAGTTTACTGCTTCATAAAAGAAAATATTAATATAAGCCAGGCCTATCACCATTTAAAGTACAACTAAAGGCCAAACTTTTTGGATTTTGGATAAAGTTTGGCCTATAGTTGTACTTTAAGGCAAGCAACATCTTTCATAAAATATGACTGTCTGTCTGTCAGACTCCCTTCCTTGCATGCACTGAGCCAAAACCCCCGGGGCCCCCCCTTACCCCACAGCTGCCTGTGACAGTGACACTGACAGGGACCCCCCACAGCTGAGCTGACTGCAGCCTGACACACTGACAGAGACCTGGGTGGATGTCCCACACCTTCCCCAATCCCCCACAGCACTGACAAACACTGAGAGTGAGTCCCCCCCCTTGCCCAGACCCCCACACTGACAGAGACCTGGATGTCCCCCACACCTTCCCCAATCCCCCACAGCACTGACAAACACTGAGTGAGTCCCCCCCTTGCCCAGACCCCCATAGCTGACTGACACTGACTGACCTCCCTGGCTGCCAGACTGCCACAGCAGAACAGTACTCCCGGGCCCCGACCGACCGTCCCCTGTCCCAGGCCCCCCCCCATCACAGACATCCCCCAGAGATACAGACGAGAGACCCCCATGAATGATTACACAATTATTTGTTCGGACATACCTGCTGTGTGACTGTGTGGCTTGTTGTGCACTGCATTGCAGAGGAGGACAGGTGCTGTGCTGCTCTCTGGGCTCTGTGGCGGGCGGCTGGCGTCACTCGCAGTGGCGTGGCGGCTGGGCCTCCAGGGCCTGTCGGCTACGGTGAGGTGAGGCTGGCGGCGCTGGCTGGCTGCGATGGGGACGCACTTGGGGTTCCTCGCTCCTGTGTGTGGACTCACTGGACTGGCGGCTTCTGGCTTGGCTGGCTGGCTTCTAGGCCGCAGGTGGGACGCCGATACACGCGGGGGATGTCTTGCTGCGCCTCGGCCCGGGTCAAAGAGGCGGAAGGGGAGGGGCGGAGCCTTTTTATTAAGCTCCCGCCACTAACCCACCAATCAGCTGCCGATCCTGCGATCTTGTGATTTTTTTTTTTTTTTTTCCCTTGCGCGATAGGGCGTGGCCGCGGCTGATGACGTCATTTCGTATAATCGATTATGCCGGCAGCCCGCATCGATGCAGAATCGCGAAGGGTCGAATCGCGATGCATCGATCTTTCGATTATATTCCCCAGCCCTATTGATCACCCACGGGGTTAACACCTTCCCTGCCAATGTCATTATTACAGTAACAGTGCATATTTTTAGCACTGATTACTGTAGTTATGTCACTGGTCCCCCCCAAAAGTGTTAAATGTCAGTTAGGGGTCCGATCTGTCCGCTGCAATGTCGCAGTTCTGCAAAAAATCGTGGATTGCTGCCATTACTAGTAAAAAAAAAAAAAAAAAAAAAACACAATAAAAATTCCCGTAAGTAGATGCGATAACTTTTGCGCAAACCAATCAAAATACACTTATTGCGAATTTGTTTTTTACCAAAAATATGTAGCAGAAAACAAAATGGCCTAAAATGTTAAAATATTTTATTTTTTACTTTTCTTTTTTTGAGAATGTCATATAGCAGAATGTGAAAAATATTGTTGTTGTGGTTTTTTTTTTTTCTTTTTTTTTTTTTTTTTTAATTGTTGCTCTATTTTGTTTATAAAGCAAAAAAAAAAAAAAAAAAAAATCGCAGAGGTGATCAAATACCACCAAAAGAAAACTCTATTTGTGGGATAAAAAGGACATCAATTTTATTTGGGTACAGCGTTGCACAACTGCGCAATTGTCCATTAAAGTAACTCAGTGCTGAATCGCAAAATAGGGCCTGGTCAGGAAGGGGGTGAAATCTTCCGGGGCTTAAGTGGTTAAAGGGGTTGTGAAGTCAGGTTTTTTGATCTTAATGCATTCTTTGCATTAAAGTGATTGTGAAGTCTCGTGTGTTTTTTTTTTTTTTTTATAACAAACATGCAGTTAGGCCCCTTTCACACAGGTGGACCGTTCAGATCCGCCTGTCCTTCTTCTTCTTCTTTTTTTTTTTTTTTGCGGATCTCAACGGATGCCCCATGCAGCTCTATGGGACATCGGATGTCAGCTGAGACATGTCCGCTGACATCCGATCTGCCAAATCTGGACAGATGCAAACCCTATTTTGACAGCTCCATCTCCGCACACAGAGTGGAGACACAGCTGCCATTCGCCTGCTCAGCGGGGGATCGGCGGATCGATCCCCCGCTGAGAAAAAGGGGGCCTTAGTTTTACACAGAGCGGCCCCGATCCTCCTCTTCTCGGGTCCCTCTTCAGTGCTCCTGGCCCCTCCCTCCTGTTGAGTGCCCCCCACAGCAAGCAGCTTGCTATGGGGGACCCGAGTCACAGCTCCCAGTGTCAATTCAGACATGGAGCTGTGGCCATGCCCCCTCTCTCTCCCGATTGGCTGACTGACTTTGACAGCAGTGGGAGTCAATGGTGCTGTCATGCGACTTTGAAGTCCCAAGTCGCGGAAAAGTCGCACAAGTGTGAAAGGGGCCGAAGGCTAAGTTCACCTTTTAATAAAAAATCGATGCACATCTTTTGGCAGGTAAAAAAATTGCTTTTTTATTTTCTTTTACATTGCAGCCTTTAACCACTTGACCTCCGAAAGATTCCCCCCCTTATATGGCACTATTGTTTTTTTTTTTTAAACTGACAATTGTGCGGTAATGCAATGCTGTATCCAAATTAAATTTATTTTTGATTGCTGTTCCACAAACAGAGTAATAGGGATACATACAATCCTCAGCACTCATTTAAAAAAAGGGCTTCCATTACAAATGGTTTTGCATAAACTATGAAAGTGTGCGTTACACAAAGTGAGGAGGGTTTCAGGAGCGCGCTCAGTGCAGTGTGGAGGGCTTCAGGAGCGTGCTCGGTGCAGTGTGGAGGGTTTCAGGAGCGCGCTCGGTGCAGTGTGGAGGGTTTCAGGAGCGTGCTCGGTGCAGTGTGGAGGGTTTCAGGAGCGCGCTCGGTGCAGTGTGGAGGGTTTCAGGAGCGCGCTCGGTGCAGTGTGGAGGGTTTCAGAAGCGCGCTCGGTGCTGTGTGGAGAGTTTCAGGAGAGTGCTGTGTGGAGGGTTTCAGGAGCGCGCTCGGTGCAGTGTGGAGGGTTTCAGGAGCGCGCTCGGTGCAGTGTGGAGGGTTTCAGGAGCGCGCTCGGTGCAGTGTGGAGGGTTTCAGGAGCGCGCTCCGTGCTGTGTGGAGGGTTTCAGGAGAGTGCTGTGTGGAGGGTTTCAGGAGAGTGCTGTGTGGAGGGTTTCAGGAGCGTGCTCCGTGCAGTGTGGAGGGTTTCAGGAGCGTGCTCCGTGCAGTGTGGAGGGTTTCAGGAGCGTGCTCCGTGCAGTGTGGAGGGTTTCAGGAGCGTGCTCCGTGCAGTGTGGAGGGTTTCAGGAGCGCGCTGGCACCTTTTTTCTCCTGCCAGCAATGTACAGATTCCTCTTTCCCTATGCACTTGTTGCTTGACAAAGAAGGCGAGTCTGGGTAGCTCCTTTTTTTGTTTATAGTGCAAAAAATAAAAATCTCACAGGTGATCAAATACCGCCGAAAGCTCTATTTGTGGGGGAAAAAAGGACATCAATTTTATTTAGGTACAGTGTTGCACGACCGCGCAATTTTCAGTTAAAGTAACGCAATGCCAAATCGCTAAATATGGCCTGGTCATTAACCGGTTGCCGACCGCCGCACGACTATATACTGCGGCGGTCAGCCCCGGCCAGGCAGAGTGACGTATCGGTACGTCACTCACCTGTCACTGACTTGCGAGCCTATAGCGGGCGGGCGCGCGCCCGCCGCGGCTCGTTCACAGACAAGTCAGTGCGTGTGACCGGCGGACTCGATGTCCGGCAGTCACACTGGATCGCTCGTGTGAAGTGAGAAAGACAGAGCAGCTTGTGTAAACAAGCTGCCTGTCAGTTCTCCCTGTGTAAACGTGAAGATCTGTCCGTTCTACTATGTAGAACGGTTGATCTTTGCTTTTACACCAATAGGAATGTCCCTACACAGTTAGAATCACGCCCCTAGGACACACTTAACCCCTCCCTGTCCAATAAAGTTAACCCCTTCCCTGCCAGTGTCATTTTTGCAGTAACAGTGCATATGTATAGCACTGATTACTGCAGTAATGTCACTGGTACCCCCAAAAGTGTCAAAAATGTCAGTCAAGGGTCCGATCTGTCCGCCGCAATGTCGCAGTACCGAAAAAAAAATCGCAGATCGCAGCCATTACGCGTTAAAAAAAAAAAACACCAAAAATGACAAAAATCTTTCCCTTTGTTAGTAAACGCAATAACTTTTCTGCAAACCAATCAAAATACGCTTTTTGCGATTTTTTTTTTTTTTTTTTTTTTTTTTTTTTTTTTTTTTTTTTTTTTTTTTTTTACCAAACATAGGTAGCATAAAACAAATTGGCCGAAAAATGTTAAAAAATTTTGATTTTTACTTTTTTTTTGGGGGAATTTCATATAAAAAAATGTGAAAAATATTGTTATTTTTGCAAAATTTACGCTCTTTTTTTGTTTATAGCGCGTGATCAAAAAATCGCATAGGTGATCAAATACCACCAAAAGAAAGCTCTGTTTGTGGAAAAAAAAGGACGTCAAATTCGTTTAGGTACAGCGTCGCACGACCGCGCAATTGTCCGTTAAAGTCACGCAGTAAAAAATCGCAAAAAAACCCCTGGTCCTTTAGCAGCCAAATCCTCCGGGGCTTAAGTGGTTAAGGGGGAAAATCTTCCGGTCCAGAAGTGGTTAAATGAAAAAATATTGAGACTTTTTAGTATTACTTTAACTGTGTGCCTAGCCTGTGTTTGTGTACTGTATTGGGTGCTTTTACTAAGGGAAAAGATGGATTTCGTTCCCTGCAAAGAACACAAAATCCATCTCATCCCCCCTCCACCCCATCAGAGTGGAGATCTGCCTTGTTTAGATACCTTCTTTGCATGAAGGTAACCCCCCCAATACGTACCTAAGCCTGATCTCAATCCAGCGATGTAAGGAAGGGTTACAACCCCTGTCAGTTTTTTATTTTATTTTCTGTGTCCCATTGGGGAGATTTACCTTCACTTCTTGTCCATAGCCAAAGCAGGAAATGGAAAAAAATGCCTGAATGCTATCAGAATCTCTTGGAGCCCCCCAGAGCACCAGAACTAGTGTCCCCCATTGGAAAACAAGTTGCTTTGGGTTGGGGGGGGGGGTGCAGAGCCCCCCTGTCCCAAAGCACCCACCTCCCCATTTTGAGGGCATTGTGGCCTGGTATGGTCTAGGAGGGGGTGGGGCTGCTCGCTTGTCCCCTCTTTTTTTCCTGACATGCCGGTGTTCCTTGAGAATTACCTACCCCGTGGGAAAAACCTACCCTCGTCACTTCCGGTGCACGGCAGTGTGTGTAACGCAGCGGTTACATTAAAACAGCTGTGCTGCAATATGAGTCATCTCCGCTCCTACCCCTGTCACTTCCCTGATCTGGGCTAGTAAATATAAAAGCGGCGGCGGGTGTATGAAAAGATAAATCACGGAGCCTAGAGCCGCTTTTATATTTACTAGCCAAGAACAGGGAAGTGACAGGGACAGGAGCGGAGATGACTCGTATTGCAGCACAGCTGTTTTAATGTAACCGCCGCGTGGGTAGGTTTTTTAACGGAACACCGTGATCATTTCATACTAGTGCGCATGCGCACTAGTCAGCTCCTCAGCTGCTCCATTACGTAGCTGGGGCTGTGAGCATGCGCACTGCTGCGCTGCTCAGCTGTACCTGGCAGGAAGTGACGAGGGTAGGTTTTTCTCACGGGGTAGGTAATTCTCACGGAACACCGGGCTGCATGCTCGGATAAGGGTCTGGTATGGATTTTCGGGGGGACCCCATGCCATTTTTTTGCATGGGGATCCCCTCAAAATCCATACCGGACCCTTATGAGAAAAACCCCACGCCTTTTTTTTTATTTTGGCGTGGAGTCCCCATCAAGATTCTCAGAGCGTAATTCACACCACAAATCAGATCACCATGATCTAACTTGGATGCAGCTACTATTCAAATCAATGGGCTCCCATAGGGAACCATTGATTTTCACATAAAAAATTAAATAAAAAAAAACATATGATGTGGCTTAACACTGTATAAGCAACGTTAAGCAACATTTAGCAGTGTCAGACATTTTTACAGCTGTAACGCCGGTCCTCAAAACACACTATGCCATTTACAGCTTCAAAACATCCAGCCTGCATGAGGCCAAAAAATAACATGGAGGCCTTCCAAGCATGTGAGGGATGTACCCACTCTTGTGAGGTCCTGTATGTTGTTGGGACTTCACTTATTGCCCTGATGTTTATTTACATGCAAGGTGGCTGAGTATACTACCACTTTACCTAGTCTCATATGACAGATGACGATGTGGATGAACAGTGTGAGAAGCCTTAGATTTATGCAGCCCGTGGTCAATGCTATTCATGTTCACATGCTCCAGGTGTCCATGGTCACTGGGGGGAGAAAAGGAAACGCAACATTCCATAAACTAGTGTAGGGCCCCTTTCACACGGGCTGTCCGATCAGGTCCGCCTGTCAGTTTTTCAGGTGGACCTGATCTGACCCTCCATTCACCCCTATGGATCAGTGGATGTCGGCAGCAACATGTCTGCTGACAGCCGCTTTATGATCCGATCTTGTCTGCAAAATCCAAACCAATGGGCGTCCTATTTCTCTTTCATTCATTGACAGACACGGCTCCTGTTCTTTTTATCCATTGGGTTATACTGCCCCCTACAGGAGTAGAATGCTTGGCTGGCTTCGCCTGTGGGCAGTCCCAGGGGGTATATTCCCTCTCTCTGCTATAGGTACTGTTTTTTTCCTGCCTAGTCAGGAGTAAGGGCCTAGTTCCTTGCTGGGATCTCTGGTCCTGGCAATTTTTTCTTTTAGATTGAATATTTTTTTTCTCTTTTTTTTTTTTTTTTTTTTTTTTTCCTGTGAGATCTACAATCAACTGCCGGACTGGGTGATCGGCTGGATAATCTATATCCAGTGGTCACCCCAGTCTGGCCAGCGAGCATGCACAGACCTCAGCCTCCATGCTGAGTTGGCCGTGACATAGCCCCACCGGACGAGGGCTAGCGTGCTAGTTAAACGCCTTGTGAGGTCTCAGGGTCTCGGTTCAAGTCGCAGTGTTCCTCCTGGCTGACAGCCCCCCATTTTAGATTCTGTCTGGAGCAGTGCCCGCCTGGTTCCTGGTATGGTGAGTAGCTTTCCCCCCTCTTCCCCCTTGGAGGGTTCCCCTCATTCCCATCAGACAACCCCCTTCATCTGTCCCCTCCATCCCATACCCCCCTACACTTATGCTGAGGCTGTGTGGGTGGTCTGGTCTGCCTCCAGGGATGGGGGCATTCCGCTATGCTGGTGCCGGGGGGTTAGCCATTAGCGGCCGGACGATCAGCTGTGTGGAAGGGTTGTACCTGGTGGGGGCTCCTGCCAGGGCCCCCCATCCTGCCTGGGTCTGTCCTTGAGGCCTAGGGATCCCTCCTTGTGATGCCATGCAGGGCCGCCATTTTCTTGTAGCCTGTGTGCTCAATGCGTGACGGCCATGTTTGTGTAGTGCGACGGCCATTTTGTTGTGGTTTGTCATTGAAAATAGTGGCGGCAATGATAGTGGAACCCTCTGGGCGGTGATTTTAGCGGTGGGAGCCCCTCCTCATCCCCTGGTGCTGACTACTGGGTCCTTTCATTTCCTGATTGCTGCTCATGCAGTGCAGATTCTCCTGGTGGCTTCGGTGCCTGGTTTCTGTGGGGTGGCGAGTCTGGTGGGGTCCTCTCCCTCTCTGCTGAGGATCAATTGGTGCTCTGTGACTGGCAACCAGGGTGGTGCTGCCAGTGCAGTGGGGGTTGTCCCTTAGCAGTGTTTTACACTTTGTGGGGTCCCCCTGGTGACTTATGGAATCTTTGGAGCACATATCCCCACCTGATCCCCTCTCTTGGGCTGCGGGCCCTCTGGGTCCCATCCATCGATGCACTGATGGTGGTCCTAGAGTCCCTTGTGTCCTGGGTGGAGGTGGCTTTTGGGCGACAGGCTGGCATTAAGTGCCCCTCCCCCTTGCTTTTCCCTTCATCTGTCTCCCCAGATGCAGAATCTGATTTGACCGCCGCAGACGTGAGTGAGCCTACTGGGTCTGCGATAACGCGCCCTGAATCCTCAGGCACTGGTGAACGCATGAATTGTTATCTGTGCTTGAGACAAAGTTGGAGGACACAGCTGCGAGGGAGGCTTAGGTTCCTTTTGGCACTCACAACCCATCCAGAGTGGCAAAGGAGTTCCTTTTCCCCTCCTATTTTGACCAAATTGTCTGTAAAGAGTGGGGATGACCAAAGCGTCCCATTGGGGTCCCTAAGAAAGTTGCTAGGTGATACCTCTGAGGTCTCCGTTCTTAACCACTTAAGCCCCAGGAGATTTTATCCCCCTTCCTGACCAGGGGGTATTTTGCGATTCGGCACTGCGTGACTTTAACGAACAATTGCGCGGTCGTGCAACACTGTACCCAAATTAAATTGACGTCCTTTTTTTTTCCCCCACAAACAGAGCTTTCTTTTGGTGGTATTTGATCACCTGTGCCATTTTTTTTTTTTTTTTTGATCATGCGCTATAAACAAAAAAAGAGCGACAATTTTCAAAAATAACAATATTTTTCACATTTTTTTTTTTTATGTGAAATTCCCCCAAAAAAATTTAAAAATCTAATTTTTTTTAACATTTTAGGCCAATTTGTTTTCTGCTACATATGTTTGGTAAAAAAAATTGCAAAAAGCATGTTTTGATTGGTTTGCGCAAAAGTTATTGCGTTTACTAACTAAGTGAAAGATGTCATTTTTGTTGTGTGTTTTTTTTTTTTTTTTTTCTTTGTGGGACTATGACATTGCGGCGGACAGATCGGACCCTTGACTGACATTTTCTGACACTTTTGGGGGTACCAGTGACATTACTACAGTAATTAGTGCTATACATATGCACTGTTACTGTAAAAATGACACTGGCAGGGAAGGGGTTAACTTTATTGGAGAAGGAGGGGTTAAGTGTGTCCCTAGGAACTGTGCAAGGATGTGGCTTTTCATGTAATAGTAGAGATCTACGGTCCTACATAGCAGGACCGTATGATCTCTGCTGTTACACAAGGGAGAGTGACAGACGGCTTTGTTTACACTAGCCGCCTGCCTTTCTCCCTCTGTAACTGACGATCGCGAGTGACCGATGGACATCGGGTCCGCCGGTCACACGTGCGGGGATCAGAGTGAGTGAGCGAGCGGCGGCTCGCTCTCGCCCCCTACCGGTATGTCACTTTGCCTGTACGGGGCTGACCGCCACAGTATATGTACTTGTGGCGGTCGGCAAGAGGTTAAGAAGTGGACATTTCCACCGGTGGCGGACCCTCCAGTTTCCAGATTAAACAAGGCAACCATGATTCCAGCTGAACAGTCCCCGGCCTTTAAGGACCCGGCTGACAGGAAGGCGGAGGCTGTGGCACGCAATTTGTACACCCTGGCTGGTTCGGCACTGCATTCCTTGCATTAAGGTAAAATATGTTTAGGCATTGGCATTCCACCCCCCCCCCCCCCCCAGCCGCCATCTTAACCGGTTGCCGACCGCCGCACGACTATATACTGCGGCGGTCAGCCCCGGCCAGGCAGAGTGACGTATCGGTACGTCACTCGCCTGTCACTGACTTGCGAGCCTATCGCGGGCGGGCGCGCGCCGCGGCTCGTTCACAGACAAGTCAGTGCGTGTGACCGGCGGACTCGATGTCCGCCAGTCACACTGCGATCGCTCCTGTGAAGGGAGAAAGACAGAGCGGCTTGTGTAAACAAGCTGCCTGTCAGTTCTCCCTGTGTAAAAGTGAAGATCCTTCCGTTCTACTATGTAGAACGGTTGATCTTTGCTTTTACACCAATAGGAATGTCCCTGCACAGTTAGAATCATGCCCCTAGGACACACTTAACCCCTCCCTGTCCAATAAAGTTAACCCCTTCCCTGCCAGTGTCATTTTTGCAGTAACAGTGCATATGTATAGCACTGATTACTGCAGTAATGTCACTGGTACCCCCAAAAGTGTCAAAAATGTCAGTCAAGGGTCCGATCTGTCCGCCGCAATGTCGCAGTACCGAAAAAAAAAATCGCAGATCGCCGCCATTACGCGTTAAAAAAAAAAAAAAACACCAAAAATGACAAAAATCTTTCCCTTTGTTAGTAAACGCGATAACTTTTGCGCAAACCAATCAAAATACGCTTTTTGCGTTTTTTTTTTTTTTTTTACCAAACATAGGTAGCGTAAAACAAATTGGCCGAAAAATGTTAAAAAATTTTGATTTTTACTTTTTTTTTTTTTTTTTTGGGGAATTTCATATAAAAAAATGTGAAAAATATTGTTATTTTTGCAAAATTTACGCTCTTTTTTTGTTTATAGCGCGTGATCAAAAAATCGCACAGGTGATCAAATACCAGCAAAAGAAAGCTCTGTTTGTGGGAAAAAAAGGACGTCAAATTCGTTTAGGTACAGCGTCGCACGACCGCGCAATTGTCCGTTAAAGTCACGCAGTAAAAAATCGCAAAAAAACCCCTGGTCCTTTAGCAGCCAAATCCTCCGGGGCTTAAGTGGTTAAGTTAGCTGAGCCCTCATTTGATCCAGCACTGTGCTCGTATGCAGCTCTTCTATCCCTTCACTTCCAAGTCTCACTGGCTTTGCTGGGGCACTGGGATCCATAGGCTTCCACTGCTGTCAATCAAAGCCAGTCATGAGGGGGGGCGGGGCTGAATCCCACTGTCTGTGTCAATGGATGCATTCGTGGGGCTCTGGAGCAAACTCGCACTAGTGCCCCCATGGGAAACCGCTTCCAATGGGGGAAATGGACAGATAAGAGGGGCTAGGAGTGCCAGCGGGGGACCAGAGATGTGGTTTGGGGCCTCTCTGTGCAGTTCTATTGCACAGAGCAGGTAAGTACAGAGATGTTTGTAATTTTTTTATTTTTTTTTAAATTTAAATTTACCTTTAGGCTCCATTCACACTACCGCGACTTGTCAGCCTGACAAGTCGCGGTCCATGCACTGTTACAGGACCCGTTCTAATAGGAGCGACACAAGTCGCTCCGACTTAGAAAAAGGGTCCTGTGCTACTTTGGGGCGACCTGAAGCGACTTGCATTGACTTCAATTATGTGAAGTCCGTGGAAGTCGCGCCGAAGTCGCGGTGCACGGGACTTCACAGGTCGCCCCCGAAGTCGTGCAGGAGTCGTGCCGCTTAAGTGTAAATGCAGTCTTACAATCGCCTAAACAGTGACTGCAATGGGTTGAAACTCCTATCGCTCTTAGCCAGGCCTCACACGGACATCCACCCACATAGTAAAATGCAATGTTTTTCTATAAAAAGTGACTTTTTTTTTTTTTTTTACAAAAGGTGGTCAACATGCGCTGTTTTCTGTGGGGGAAAAAAAAAAACCCTCCACGGCTTATTTCTCCACTAATTCCATAATCTGATGTTTGTATCCAAATAAACTCCTCCACTCCACCATAAGAACTTCCGGTCACAAAAGACGTCACTTCCGGTTTAGTAATTGGAATGCACGGCGGCTCCAGGGTAGTGAGTAGGGATCGACTAATATAATTTTTTTCAGGACCAATACTGATTTTTCTGGCCACCCTTCAGGCCGATAGCTGATATTCTCCACGTTTTAAAGTTTTTATTTTTACACTGTCCTTAAAAAAAAAATAAAAAAACCTTTTATTGCTGTCCACAAGGAATGTAAACATCCCTTGTGACAGTAATATGCAGTGACCGGTACTCATTATGCAGACCCCAAGCCCCTACTCTGCACTTAAAAGCTTTTAAAACGCCAAGTATCTGGTACCTTTAAGGCTCCAATACCCAAAAGTGATGTCACGACATCGCCTACGGGTTTTTACATTGGAGAATGTGAATGCGGCTTTGTCCAGCTCTTCGGTCAGCCGGCGGACGTGCTGGCTGGTCGCTCTGAACGCCCAGTTGGACGGGAGACCTGGGCGAGTCACGGGAGGGGGGATGTCCCCTCCCACTCCTTGTAATGACAATCAAGCGGCTTCATCGGTTGTCATTACAAGAAAGCCGACCGTTGACTCTAAACAATACTGGGGTGATGCCTAGTAGGTATCACTCTGGTACAACCACTTGAACAAATATCGGTCATATTGGCAAGTTTGTGGCCAATACCGATACTCAAAAAAGTGAATATCAGCACCACCGATAATCGGTTGATCCCCAGTAGTGAGCTCAGTGGCGGCATTTCCTTGCTCTTATTGTTTGTTGTTTTTTTTTTTCACAAAGTGGGCTATTCGTGTGCCAGGTTGGGCACTTTTTATTGTGAGCATTTTTTGTAATGTTTTATTTGTATTGAAACATTTTTTACAATTGTAGCAATGTTTCCAGGCCTTGGGCCTGAGGTGGGTCTGCCATTAGCATCGGTAACACTCCCAACACATTTAAGTTGTGAGCCCAGGTGTAAGAACTGAGACAATGACCATTCCGGCATCTTTGGTTTGTTTTGTTTGTTGTATATTGGGGATGGGAGAAGAGAATGAGTGGGATACTCCTCTGGCTCTTCTAGGCTTAACTGGAACTTTGTACAAAAATGCCCACTAGCACTGTCTTGACGCCAGCTGAATGCCGACCAGCACTTCCTGACACTTGCAAATACTGCTTGGCTGAATTAGTGCTGGAACCTTGACTTTATTTTGTTAAACTCAGAAGATCCAGGACTGTAGAACTCCTGACACTCAATTTAGCTCAAAGGTCACTGAACAGCTCCCTCCAGCCCTTCACTGGCTGAGGTAGCTCCTTGTCACTGCTTGTGCTGCTGCAACTCTTAACTCTTTACACAGCACACTGACTCTTCAGGGCCCAACCACTGGTGCCCCCTTTACACTTCAGGGTCCTCTGACAAGGCACCCCCTTTACAGCTAGCTGATTCCTGGATCCCTGAAACCTTCTCTGGAGTGGTCCCCTCTACACTTGGCAGACCCCTAGGGTCAGTTCACAGTACTCGCAACCTTGGCAGGCTTTCCTGGAACTGGACCCCTCTTGCTCCACTGGTCCTCGGCACACCGGATCCCCTCTGCAGCTCAACTCAGCACTCTCTGGATTCCCAGGCAGCTACCCGGAACACCCGATCCTTCTGACAGGAGGAGAGACAGCCGTACTCTCCCTCCTGGGACTCTGCTTCCCGTCAAAGACGCTGCGTCATGCGTTCCCTCAAAACTTATACCCACTCCCAGAATCCTCTGCGAAAAGAATCTGCCTTCTGGGGTAGATACAGGCCTGAGTGTGTCTGATTGGGTTTCCTCCACTGCCCAGTGAGAACCCTCTCATGGAGCCAGTGGGGAGACTCCCCTCTCAGCAGACACGCCTGGGAGACATGACAGCCAGCTGAAATCATGGCCCTGCGGTTAGGCAGCCAAGGCCCACTATACTTTTACTTAGCACCTACCTGTAGGGTGCTACACAATTGAGGCAAAAAAGACAACCTCCTACAAACCCCAAAGACATTTGACTATTCATAAGAAAAAGGGAGGGTGTGGTTCATTAACCTTTTATATACTGCAAGGTAGAGATTCCCAAATACACAATAAGCGAAGTTCAAAATACAAAAAAAATTGCCTCCCTTTATGAACTAGGAGACTATAAAACTCTTATTCAAATCACTGTGCTATAATGGATCCATGGTTCACCTTTAACCACTTTACCACTAGAGCATTTTGCTGTCTTTACGTCTGGGCCACTTTTTGCGATTCGGCGCTGTGCGACTTTAACTGACAATTGCGCGGTCATGCGACGCCGTACTCAAACGGAATTTACGTCCTTTTTTTCCCACAAACAGAGCTTTCTTTTGGTGGTGTTTGATCACCTGTGCGATTTTTACTTTTTGAGCTATAAACAAAAAAAGTGTTTATTTTGAAAAAATAACAATATTTTTAACATTTTATATGAAATTCCCCCCAAAAGGGGTAAAAACCAATTTTTTTTTAAATTTTTGGCCAATTTGTTTTCTGCTACCCATGTTTGGTAAAAAAAATCGCAATAAGCATATTTTGATTGGTTTGCGCAAAAGTTATTGCGTTTACTAACAAAGGGAAAGATTTATGTCATTTTTGGTGTTTTTTTTTTTTTTTTTTTTTTAACGAGTAATGGCGGCGATCTGCGTTTTTTTTTTTTTTTTTTTTTTTTTTTTTTTTTTTTTTTTGCGGGACTGCGACATTGCGGCGGACAGATCGGACCCTTGACTGACATTTTTGACACTTTTGGGGGTACCAGTGACATTACTGCAGTAATCAGTGCTATAAATATGCACGGTTACTGTAAAAATGACACTGGCAGGGAAGGGGTTAATTTTATTAGAGAGGGAGGGGTTAATGTATGCCTGGTGCTTACTGACGTGTGGGGGGGGAGGTGACTGTGTGAGACAGGGACAGATCGGATGTCCAGCTATGCTGAACACTCCGATCTGTCACTGAGGAGATCCGCCCGCTCTGTTTACACAGACGGGCGGATCTCCAAACTGGATTCCCCGACGATCGGGGCAGAGCCCGACTCCCGCTGTGAATGAAAACAGCGGGAGCGCGCCTCAGGTGGCGCGCGAGCGCCGCCTACAGGGGGAGGAGTCTGGCGACGTAGGTCTACGTCGTTAGACCTACAAGAGCCACTTTGCCACAGTAGTACTACGGTACTCAGCGGTAAAGTGGTTAACCAAGCTCTTCTAATTTATTAGTATAAGTACAGATACATTTCTTATCCTCAATTTTGTTAACTTTTTTTCACCCAGTGTTCTATAGTAGGCACTTGTGGCTTCTTCCAAAAGGCCATGATTAGTCCTTTAGCTGTATCCAACAGGTGTGAGACTACTCATATGACCTGATTAAACTTTGAGTGCAATGAAAGGGGTATTGCACAGGACCATCCTAAATTGAGGCGGCGGCTGTTTTAGATATTAAATTCCTGAGCTCAACCCAAAATGTCCTAATCTTGGGACATTCACTGTTTTTGTAAAATTGCGATCCAGCACGGTTTCCCACTCCCCGAAAAATCTAAAGCCTCGTACACACGCAACGATTGTTGGCCGTGAATTTTTGTCCAACTTCCGATCGGCCGATTTTCGGCTTGTTAGTATGATGCTTCCGACAACCGACTCCGACTTTTCGGCCGAAACAAAATCTGGTGTGCATGCTATAAAATTTTTGTTGGCCGTCAACAGAACGGCCGATTTTCCGTCAGTCAGTACAGATTTCGGCAGACAAAAATCAGATGAGAAAGACTGGGCATGCTCAGAGAAGAAAAAACACACGGAAAGTTAACTAGCACATGACATCACTTCTGAAGTTGGTTTTTGTTGGCCGAGAAAATTTGTGTGCAGTCTAGAGCACATTCCAACCAACACAACAACACTGGACAAAAGACGGCCGATCGGTCGGCCAACAATCGTTGCGTGTGTACGAGGCATAAGGGCTGTGGTAACGTTGTATATATTCAGCAATTTAAAAGGTAGATGGCAAACATCTATCCATAAGCTGTTTATGCCACAGAAATTCAAAATTGGTGAGGTTCCGCCAATCTAATAACCCATAAATTAACAGTACAAAAATGCTGTAATTGCTGATATCTCCAGGTATCCATTGGAAACTTGTCCTATTCCTCTCTAATGTTCCTCAACAGTACAGCAGTCTCCCATTCTGCATAAAATTGAGACAGCTAGTGTCTCCATCAGTCACCCAAGATTTAAAAAAGGACAATGACTCACCTGGGGGAACCAACAAACACCGCCCAATGGTAATAGTGGAGAGGTTAATTGAGAGAGGGCTCCTTGTTTGTGGACTCAAATGTGAGCATTTTTGATGTGTAGTTTTAAATGACAAGGTAAAATAAACATACTATATTAGTTTTTCTTCCTTGGTGTCTGTGGTGGAGCAGAGAAGTATAATATAATACAGACCTCTGATTAAACTCTCAAAGTTCTTTAGGTGGCGTGGAGGAGTTTATTTGGATATAAATGTAGCTGGATTTCTAGGCATTGGGCCTGATGTGGGTCTGCCATGGTTACCGGAGACTAGGGCTGCACGATATTGGGGGGGAAAAAAAGTACATTGCGATATTCGTTTTTCAACTATATATATATATATATATATATATATATATATATATATATATATATATATATATATATATATATATATATATATATATATATATATATATATATTGCGATATTTAACTGGGTGGAATGCAGAAGACACTGACAGTGTGGATTAGGCAGAGTCGGGACTCACAGTGGTGGTAGGAGGTAGAAGAATCCCCCGGAGTCCCAACTTCTCCCTGCCTAATGCTGTAGAGCAGCTGCTAAGAGTTCTATGCAAGGGGGGATTGCTGAACAAGGTGAGAGAGTTGCAGTCTGCTGTGGATCTGCGTCCCCCTGTGCAGCCAAGATGGCGGTCGGCACAGCTTGCTGAGGGATATGAGTACACTGGAGTCCTTTTTGTTAAGATTAGGAGGTCTGTGTATGGCTTTGGGGGCACCCGGGGGATGGAGGCAAGTCCCGAATGAGTGCGGAGTAATTAGGCCTTACCGGCAACCACAAGCACGCGATCGCTCTCCGATCTAGGCAAGGCCACGACTTCTGCGCCTGTGTAGGCCTCAACTCTGCGCTCCTCAGAACGGAGTCTTTCCTCTGCAATATTGGGCAGTATTAGTCTCTGGTGCCTCGATGGGTCTCCCCAAGCTGTTTTTTCTCCCTGAATAGGGGAGATTTAGGAGGATTGCTGAGGATTCTGTACGGCGGTATCGGAGCTCTCACAAGCTGCATCCGTCCCGCACGTCTTCCGGCTATGCCCCTTGCCTAATGCTAAATATTGTGTCTTCGGCGATGTGAATATCGCCCACGCCCGCAGAACGATAGTCCATATCATATCGACTATCGTTCAGCCCTACCGGAGACCCCTTCAGCCCATTTAAGCTGAATACCCAAGTGTGAGATTTGAGTGAAAGACTGGTCCGGCATCTTTGGTTTGTTTTTGTTTTTTTTATATTGGGGATGGGAGAAGGGAATGAGTGGGATACTCCTCTGGCTCAACTAGGTACAAATGGGACACTTTGGAGAAAAAATGCCTTTCAGTGCTGTCTTGACACCGGCTGGATGTCCAACGCTTGCTGGCGCTTGAAAAATACTTACTGAACTTGAACTTCTGACACTCTGGTTAGCTTAAAAGTCACGAATACTGCTCCCTCCAGTCCTTCCTGACTGAGGTAGCCTCTGTATGCTGCTTCTGCTGCTGCAACTCTAAACACTGCACACTGTACACTTTGACTCTTTAGGGCGCAACCACTGGTGCCCCCTCTGTACTTCAGGGTCCTCTCACTAGGCAACCCCGCTACTCTTTAGGGTCAACACTGCCCCCCCCTTTACACTTGCTCCTGCACTGGCTATCTAGCTCCTGGATCCCTCTGACCTTCACCGGAGTGGTCCCCTCTCTCTAGGCAGACCCACAGGGGCAGTTTGCAGTACTCACAAACTGGGAATGCTTTCCTGAAACTGTACCCATCTCAGCTCCGCTGGTCCTCTGCCCCGGATCCTCTCTGCAGCTCAGCTTAGCCTTCTGTCCCCTCTCACTAGGCAAGCCTCCTGGTACACTGATTCCTCTGACAGGAGGAGAGACAGCCGCACTCTCCCTCCTGGGACTCTGCTTCCTGCCAAAGATGCTGTGTCATGTGCTCCCCTTAAACTTATACCCACTCCCAGAATGCTGTGCGGCAGAATCTGCCTTTCTGGGGTAGATACAGGCCTGAGTGTGCCATTGGCTGGGTTTCCTCCACTGCCCAATGAGAACCCTCATGGAGCACAGTGGGGAGACTCCCCAATCTCAACAGCCACACCTGGGAGACATGACAGCCCAGCTGAAAATCATGGCCCTGCTGAGAAGCAGACAAGGCCCACTATACTTTACCTTGTAGGGTGCTACACAAACGTCCTTATGGAATAGGCTGTGGAGGAGTAAGCCATGAGTTTTTTTCACAGAAAAGTGAATTTTGACCTTATGTTAAAAAGGTCAGTTTGGTCTGGTAAATAATTTAATTCAAATAACAGCATCACAGATTTATGGTGGTGGAGAAGAACACCGTTTTGAATTCACGTGTTGAATGGACTTGATATCGTTTTTTTATAGCATTGTACAATTCACTATGAAGAATTGTGTTTCAGTCTTTTAACAAGAAGCTTTGTTTTCTAAGAAGGAATACAAAGCCTCCCCCGACTGGCTGAGACGGAGTTTGTGAAGTCATCCACCTACCTCTCCAACTCAGCCAATCAGAGGAGGCTTTGTATTCATTCATAAAATACAAAGCTCCCTGTGAAAGACTGATCAGCGACTCTATTTTGTTCCGGGAGTGGGACAGGAAGTTCCCTTCCCACTGCCGCAACCTAGTGCTGTATACTGTATGTAGCTGAGGATACATACATTTCATACAGTGCTCAGAGCCACTGCTTGTCTTATTTAAGCAAATAGTTTATTTAGACCAGCTTGGTCTATACTATTTAAACTTTATTAAATGTTGGAGATCAGCTTTAAAGGGTACATTCACATTGGAGGTGGGTTTGAAATTCAGCTGAACTCGCACAATTTCAAACCTGCATTTCATTGTGAGTTTGAGGGCGATTTGGAAGACATCTATGCAGCTTCACTGCACAGATGTATATTGAAATCGCCCCCGAAGTCACCAAAAGTAATGCAGGAACTACTTTTGGAAATCGGTACAGCGCCACAAAGCCTGCATTGCAGCAATTCGGACTGTGCCATTGCTGGTAAAAGGCTGCAATTTGGGAGGAGATTTGACATGTCAAATTGGCCCCATGTGAACGGGGGGCTAAAGGTATATTTGCACAGGTATTAGCCCATGCTGCGAATCCCAGCCACAAAAATCTACTGATTCTTGTGTCAGAGGTTGACAATGGTGCGGACAGCTGCAGCCACGGATTTGTGTCGGTTTGCTCAGGCAGTCATTACCCAAATTGATTGTGGTTAGATATACTTTGTGCGTACAAAGACACTTTAGTCAAATGCGCACTTCAAACCGTGTGGTAACAGTTTGGGGAAGGTACTTTATTCCTCGAGATGACTGTAACCCTGTGCATAATTATGGATCCATAAAGACATGGTTCGATGAGTTTGTTGTGGAGGAACTTAAGTGTCCTGTACCCTGACTTAAACCCCACTATACCCAGACCTCAACCCTACTGAACACCATTTGAATGAGTTGAAATGTTGATTGAGAGCCAAGTCTTCTCATCCAAAATCAATCATTGACCTCATGAATGCTTTTTGGCTGAATTAACACAAATTTCCACAGACACACTCCAAAATCTTCTGGAAATCCTTCCCAGATGAGAGGGGGGGCAGGCAACTCCATATTTATTACTATAGTTTAGGAATGGGAAGTCCAACTAGATGTGATGGTCAAGTGTTCACAAACTTCTGCCCATATAGTATGTACTTGAGAGACTGAACATATACTAAAGCCCCGTACACACGAGAAGAAATTCGGCCGGGAAATTTCGTCCGACGACCGATCTTCCGATTTTCGGCTTGTTAGTATGGTGCTTCCGACAACCGACTCCGACTTTTCGGCCGAAAAAATCCTGGTGTGCAGGCTATATAATTTTTGTCGCCCATCAAAACACGTCCGATTTTCATCTCTTTGGTACAGATTTAGATGGGGAAAAGTCTTATGAGCAAGACTAGGCATGCTCAGAGATGAAAGAACACTTGCAATCCAACACATGACATCACTTCTGAAGTATTTTGTCGTGCGGGAAAATTCGTGTGCAGTCTAGAGCACATTCCAACCAACAGACACCACTCTGGACAAAAGACGGACGACCGGTCGGCGGAAATTCGTTGCGTGTACGAGGCTTTACATTGAAGAAAGGAGAAATTGAATCCATGTTACTTAGAGCAGAGATACAAAAAGATAAAAGGAGATCCTGACACTGAATATTTATACTGGAGATGAAACTGAGATGAATGACTGTGTGTGCATGTGTGTGTGATATAGATATAGAATGTGTGTGTATATATGTGTGTGTGTGTTATGTATGTATGTGTGTGTATATATATATATATATATATATATATATATATATATATATATATATATATATATATATATATATATATATATATATATATATATATATATATAATTATTTATATTATACACATTTTAGCTGTATCTAATAAACCACTTCCTTACCATGTTATAGCCAAAAGACAGCTGCAGCAGAGCTCTTTTCTGGGAGGACATCCGTGGATGTCCTCTAGTAACTACTCCCCTTTCATGCCCCCTGGGGTGGGACACAGCCAATCACAGATAGTGGTAAAGGGCCAGTCACAGCAGCCCTTTACCACTTGATCAGCTCTGTCCAGTCCCAGCTGATCACAGTGAAAACCAAATTGCCGGTTATAAGCAGTATTTTTCTCACGCACTGCCACAGCATGAGGAGAGGAGATCCGGTAACTGACAATCCTGACAGGGGACATGCACACAGATAATCAGAGCACTGATTATCAGTGCTGCCTATCGGTGTCCATCAGTGCCACGCCGCCTCATTAGAGCACATCAGTGAAAGAGAATGACTTATTTACAAAATTTTACAACAAAAACTAGTTTTTTTTTTTTTTTTTTTTTGTCCAAAATGTTCCATATATTTTTGTCTAGCAAAAATATAAAAAACCCAGTGGTTATTTTTTGAGACTGAGCTTTTTTTCGTGGTTTTTAACCACTTGCCGTCTGCTCACATTGAGCCTACTGCGGCAAAGTGGTTCGTTATCGTCTGACGACGTAGACCTACGTCGTCAGACACTCCCCTTTCTCGGCGGCACGTGAGCGCCGCCGGAGGCTCGCTCCCGCTGTATTCAGTCACAGCGGGAGTCGGGCCAGGGGAGGAGCAGTGGTGATCGCCGCTGCTCTTCCCCGATCGTCTGGGAATCGAGTGTGGAGATCCGCCCGCCTGTGTAAACACAAGCAGCGGATCTCTGAAGTGACAGGCATGGTCAGATTGCAGGGTTCAGCATAGTTGAACCCTCGATCTGTCCTTGTGTCACACAGTCACCTCCCCCCCCCACACGTTAGTAAGCACCAGGCATACATTAACCCCTCCCTCTCCAATAAAATTAACCCCTTCCCTGCCAGTGTCATTTTTACAGTAACAATGCATATATATATATATATATATATAGCACTGATTACTGCAGTAATGTCACTGGTACCCCCGAAAGTGTCAAAAATGTCAGTCAAGGGTCCGATCTGTCCGCCGCAATGTCGCAGTCCCGCAAAAAAAATCGCAGATCGCCGCCATTACGCATTAAAAAAAAAACACCAAAAATGACAAATCTTTCCCTTTTGTTAGTAAACGCAATAACTTTTGCGCAAACCAATCAAAATACGCTTATTGTGATTCTACCAAACATAGGTAGCAGAAAACAAATTGGCCAAAAATGTAAAAAAAAATTGATTTTAACATTTTTTGGGGGGGTGAATTTCATATAAAAAAATGTGAAAAATATTGTTGTTTTTTCAAAATAAACTCTTTTTTTTGTTTATAGCCCAAAAAGTAAAAATCACACAGGTGATCAAATACCACCAAAAAGCTCTATTTGTGGGGAAGGACGTAAATTTAGTTTGGGTACAGCGTCGCACGACCGCGCAATTGTCCGTTAAAGTCGCACAGTGCCGAATCGCAAAAAGTGGCCCAGACGTAAGACAGCAAAATCCTCTGGTGGTAAAGTGATTAATCAAGTCCTATGGGTACAGTGTTGCATGACTGTGCAATTGTCATTCAAAAGTGCAACAGCGCTGAAAGCTGAAAATTGGCATGGTCAGTGTGTTTGGTGTAAGTGCACAGTAAACAAGCTATTAAAGGAAAAATGGAGTGTGTGTGTGTGTGTGTGTGTGTGTGTGTGTGTGTGCGCTTATACAGGCGGTCCCCGGGTTAAAAACAGGATAGGAGATTGCAGGTTTGTTCTTAAGTCGAATTTGTTTGTAAGTCGGAAAACAGAACATTTTTTTTTAACTGTAGCTCCAGCCAAAAAAATAATTGTTTTTTGGATAGCATAGGGAAGGGTTAACACCCCTGAACCATTTGTTTTGCTGTCTATACCCCTGTTCACTTCACTTTCTGTCACTATGAGGATTGGATTTTTGACAAGGATTGGTGATAAAGCTTCAGTGGAGACACCTTTTTCCCATGAGAACTCTTACAGGAGTGAATTTCCCTTCCTGGGGCTAGATTTCTCCTCACTTCCTGTTGTCCCCCTCAGTTTGTAAGTCCGATGTTTGTAACCTGGAGACCGCCTGTAGTGGGTTTCCCAGCCATCAGAATCATTACAGGCGGCAGCAGTGATCGAACAAATTAAAGCCGATAGGCTGGTTGTACTGAAGTCGATTGATGGATTAACTTCAGTACAACCAACCTGCCCAAAGATGGATTGAATGTTAGCCAGTTCCTGCTGAACCGGCCAAACTTCGATCCATCTGTGGCTGGCTTAATATTGTTTTTCACCTGGCTGTAGCAGTATAATGTAGTGGTTTTCTGGTTAACGTGGGCCTTTTTTGGGCATGTTTGTAGTCATTCCATGTTTATCATGGTATTTATTCTGGGTCAAATAGTTATCATCCACTGATTGCAGTAGTTTCTCTCTGTCTTGGGGTTCTGCCAAGTGGGACTTTTAGGGATGCTTTACAAATGATGCTGTATATGGTGGTAAATGAGTTTGCTGAAATAAATTGTTACACTGTGAAATTTTTTTTGTTTTCTAGTTTCCTACCAACTCTGAAGACTGGCAAATAATTGCGAACCAATTTGAAGAAATGTGGAACTTTCCAAATTGTGGTGGAGCGATAGATGGGAGGCATGTTCGTATCAACCCTCCTCATCACAGTGGATCACTCTACTACAATTACAAAGGGTTTTTCAGCATCATAATCATAGCCATCGTCAATGCCAACTGCGAGTTCATAATGGTCGATGTCGGCAAAAATGGCAAGTTCTCAGATGGTTCAGTCATCGAGCAAACTCATTTTTATGAAAAGTTGAAGGATAACCAGTTGAAATTGCCAGAAAATCATGAGACAAAAGAGGGCCTTAATTTTGCGTTCGTAACAGACGAGGCCTTTACCTTACATGACCACATTCTAAGGCCTTATTCACAGGAAGCTTTAACGAAAGAACGAAAGGTCTTCAATTACCGCTTGGCCAGAGCAAGACGTGTGGCAGAAAATGCCTTTGGTCTGCTTGTAAACCGCTTCAGGATCTTCCGCACAACCATCAACCTATCGCCACATAAAATTGAATTGGTTGTAATGGCTTGTTGCCTTCTCCACAATTTTTTACGGCGGAGCAACACTGACGAATATTCCCCTTTAAGCTTGCTGGACCGGGAAATCACAGAAGACTCAACGTTCATTCCTGGCGACTGGCGGACTGAAAGTGCAGGACTTGTGTCATTGCAGTATATGGAAGCACAGAAACCTGAAGCCAATGCCAAGCGCAACAGACTAAAGTATTTGGAGTATTTAAATGGACCCGGGGCTGTGGAATGGCAGGATGCCATGGCATTAAATGATTATAATATTGAGTTTGAAACCTTTGACGTGTGAGACTGTCAATTCAGTATTTTTGCACGGAGTGACGGGTCCTGGACAAGGGAGCCTTGTAAGCAAAGGTCCACCTATTTACTGAAGCCCACCAATGCTAAAATTCTGCAGAAAAGTGCAAAAAGACTGTAGGTCAAAAAGTTAGTTTATATACTTATCTTACGCCTAGTTTCCATACTCCAGGGGGTGACATCACCATCCTTCTTGCAATATCCTTGGGAATGTAAGTTGCTCCAACACTTTGCTGGAGTCAGTGGTGTATTTGGGTTTTGTGCTGCCCTAGGCAAGACTACAATTAAGTGCCCCCCCCCCCCCCATGTAAATTTTCCCCACTCCTTTTTTAAGGGATGTGACTCCCTCCAAAATTGAAGCACCTCAAGTCCCAGCATGAACCCCTGAGATCTCATGAGAGGGGGGGGTGAGAGAGAGAGAGGGGGTGGGTGAGGGAGAAAGAAGGGGGTGGGTGAGGGAGAGAGAGAGAGGGCAGGATGAAAGGGAGGGGGGATGAGAGAGAGAGAGAGAGAGAGTGAGCGAGAGAGGATGAGAGAGAGGGGGAGCTAGTGGGGGATGAAAGAGAGGGGGGGATGAGTGAGGATGAGAAAGAGAGATGGAGGAGGAAGATGGCTAAAGAGAGAGGGGGTGAGAGAGAGAGAGGGGGTGATATATAGAGAGAGGGAGGGAGAGAGGGGGTGAGAGAGAGGGGGTGAGAGAGGCGGCTCTAGCAACCAGTGGCCAATAGTCACAGGTGGAGGGGGCGGATTTTTTGCTGCCCCCCCTGCAAAGTGCCGCCCTAGGCCTGGGCCTTGTTGGCCTAGGCCAAAATACAGCACTGGCTGGAGTGTTATCTTGCTAGATATGGGATCTTCTACATTTCCAAGGATCTCATTGGAAGGATGGTGATATGTCACCCTTGCTCAAGTGCCATGGGTGGAACCTGAAGGAAAGCCTATTAAATTTACTAACCCTCACCCAACAGTTTTTTTTTTTTTTTTTTTTCCCTATGGTGGAAGCGGGGTTAGTAAAAATAAATAAATGAAAATTAAAGCATTTTTGGCTTAACCATTTTTAGGTTAGCCATCGCTGACTTCCCGCCAACCTCCCTCCGACTTCCTGGCTGTTATGCTGGCTAAACTGGCATTAACAATTGCAGAATGTTCTCTAAGACTTCAGTTTTTTGGATGTATTGATGTAGTATTACTATTCCAGATTAATTGCAGGAGATTGTTACCAATTTCCTTACATCTGAAAAAGTTAAGCAAAAAGCAGTTTTCAGTTTTATGGTTTTAATGTGCACACACATGTGTTTTTTTTTTTTTTTTTTTTTTGTCTTTACAATGTCTGTAATAATCAAAATAATAAAAAAAAAATCTTACAAGTCATGTGAATACATTCTTCACCTTTTGTCTAAATTGTGTTACATAAATGTTTTTTGGCTAAACAGCAGGGCCAAGGTGGATAAAAATTGATTTAAAAAAATCATTTTGTTATTTAAATTGGATTTTTTTTCTCAAATTTTTCTTAATAACATGCTTTTGGAGTAAAACTCTATCTAAAGATAGTTTTCTATTTAAGATTCCTTCATAATTTCATTTATTTAGCATGAAATAGAGCTTAGTTATGAAGCATGAGGCTGTATATTCTGCAATTGAAAGTCAACTCATTTAACCACTTCCCGACCACCCGCAGCTTTTTACTGCGGCACGGTGGCTCTCCTGCTCAAACCGACATAGCCCTATATCGGTTGCGTGCAGGAAGTTAGGGGGTGATCGCTCCCCCCTGAGAGGGAAGAACGGTCAGCTTTTGTAAACGCAGCTGACAGTTCTCTCTAAAATGATCATAGAGCCCATGTGATCCTTCTATATAAGATCACATGTCTCTATGGTCATTTCAAAAGCCACGCCCCCACCCCACCAAAGTTAGAATTACTCCCCTAGGCTCACATTTAACCCCTTGATCACCCACAGGGTTAACCCCTTCCCTGCCAGTGTCATTATTACGGTAACAGTGCATATTTTTAGCACTGATTACTGTAGTGATGTCACTGGTCCCCCCAAAAGTGTCACAAATGTCAGTCGGGTCCGATCTCTCCACCTCAATGTCGCAGTCCTGCAAAAAATCGCTGCCATTACTAGTAAAAAAGAAAAAAATTAAATAAAAATGACTTAAATCTTTCCCGTAGTTAGTAGACGCAGTAACTTTTGCGTGAACCAATCAAAATACACTTATTGTGATTTTTTTTTTTTTTTTTTATCAAAAATATGTAGCAGAAAACAAATTAGCCTAAAATGTTTTTGATTTTTAATTTTTTTTGAGAATGTCCTATAGCAGAATGTGAAAAAAAATATATATTATATAGATATCTCTCCTTTTCTTTTTTTTTTCTCTTTTTTTTTTTTTTTCTTTTTTTCTCTTTTTTTTTTTTTCTCCTTTTTTTCTCTTTTTTTTCTTCTCTTTTTTTTTTTTCTTTTTCCTTTTTCTCCTTTTTTTTTTTTTCTCTTTTTTTTTTTTTTTTTCTCTTTTTTTTTTTTTCCTTTTTCCTTTTTTTTTCTCTTTTTTTTCCTTTTTTCCTTTTTTTTTCTCTTTTTTTCCTTTTTCCTTTTTTTTTCTCTTTTTTTTCTTTTTTTTTTTTTTTCTCTTAAAATTGTCGTTTTTTTTTTTTTTATAGTGCAAAAGAACAATTGTACAGGTTTCAAATACCACCAAAAGAAAGCTCTATTTGTGGGAAAGAAAGGACATCAATTTTATTTGGGTACAGCGTCGCACAATTGTCTGTTAAAGTAACGCAGTGCCGAATCGCAAAATAGGGCCTGGTTATTAAGGGGGCAAATCCTTCCGGTCTTAAAGTGGTTAATGACTGCAAGCTGAGATAACATGCACTGTATTGATTCATTTGCACGAACTACCAGCAAGAATGATTCCTTACATTTAAAGAGCACCTGTCGTTTTAGATCCATCATGGCAGTGCCTGTTAGCGGGCATCCACTCACCTGCTGCCGCCACGTCCCTCACCTTGTGTCACTGCCACATCACCAGCCGTCCCATTAAAGTGAAAGGGACTGTTGGTGCATCAACAGCGGGTCAGAGGAGTCGTCGCTGTGAGACAGAGATGACAGTTGCTCTTCAAAAATTATGATTTAAATCGAGCCTTTTTACTAGTGGTTTATTTCATGATTTAAATGGACTTGATTTCAATAATATCCACCCTGCTAGGCAGCCAGGAAGAATCAATCTGATTAATAACTTGTAACCACTTAAGCCCCGGAAGATTTTACCCCCCTTCCTGACCAGGGGGTTTTTTGCGTTTTTTTTTTTTTTTTAATGTGTGACTTTAACGGACAATTGCGCGGCCGTGCGACGCTGTACCTAAACGAATTTCACGTCCTTTTTTTTTTTTTCCACAAACTTTCTTTTGGTGGTATTTGATCATCTGTGCGATTTTTTTTTTTTTTTTTTTTTTTTTTTTTTTAACATTTTCGGCCAAATTGTTTTATGCTACATATGTTTGGTAAAAAAAATCACAATAAGCGTATTTTGATTGTTAGTAAACGCGATAACTTTTGCGCAAACCAAAGGGAAAGATTTTTGTCATTTTTGTTTTTTTTTTTTTTTTTTAACGAGTAATGGCGGCGATCTGCGTTTATTTATTTTTTTTTTTTTTTGCGGTACTGCGACATTGCGGTGGACAGATCGGACCCTTGACTGACATTTTTGACACTTTTTTGGGGGTACCAGTGACATTACTGCAGTAATCAGTGCTATATATATGCACTGTTACTGCAAAAATGACACTGGCAGGGAAGGGGTTAACTGTATTGGACAGGGAGGGGTTAAGTGTGTCCTAGGGGTGTGATTCTAACTGTAGTGGGACAATGCTATTGGTGTAAAAACAAAGATCAACGGTTCTACATAGTAGAACCGTCTGATCTTCATTTTTACACAGGGGAGAATGACAGGCTGCTTGTTTACATAAGTCGCTCAGCCTTTCTCCCGCTGTACCGACGATCGGCGAGTGACCGGCGGACATCGGGTCCGCCGGTCACACGCCCACACTCCTCCCTGAACGAGCTGAGGCGGGCGCGCGCCTCAACGGGCACGCGCTCACCCGCTATTGGCTCTAATAGCAGTGACAGGCGAGCGAGGTAGACCTACGTCACTCTGCCTGGCCGGGGCTGACTGCCGCAGTAAATATACTGTGCGCAGTCGGCAACCGGTTAAATTCCAGTTTTCAAAATCTAGGCGCATGAAAAGGACAGCGGTGCAAAATGCAGTTTGTGTTTTTTATGAAAGCAGCCATAGCCTGAGTGAAAGTCTGTCTCTTTCCAGAAGATGCCTTGTTCTCTGTAGAGAAGCAGAGGTCAGACATGCCAAGCCAGAGCTAGAACTCTTTAATTGGTAAAGCTCATGTTTCCCTTTTGTGATGCGTTTAGTGCATGTAAAAAAAGCCCATGTAAATTAATGCAACACACATTACTGCAAGGCACCCGGAAGATATACAGTATCTCACGAAAGTGAGTACACCCCTCATATTTTGGTAATTTTTTTTTTTTTTTTCATGTGCCAACACTGAGGCTGCATTCACATGTCAGCGTATAATCGCGGGCAGAACCGCCGCGGTTCCGCCCGCGATTCGGAGATTTATTGTAAATTGCGGGACGCCTAGCGTTGCCCATTGATTTGCAATAGCCCCCCAAACGCCGAGCGATGTTGCCGCGATTTACGCCCGCCGAATCGCGGCAACATCACGCAAACAAAATCGCGGGACGCAATACGCTCCAAAAAAGTACAAGAGCTTCTTTGGAGCGTATTGCGTCCCGCGATTTTGTTTGCGCGATGTTGCCGCGATTCGGCGGGCGTAAATCGCGGCAACATCGCTCGGCATTTGGGGGGCTATTGCAAATCAACGGGCAACGCTAGGCGTCCCGCGATTTGCAATAAATCTCCGAATCGCGGGCGGAACCGCGGCGGTTCTGCCCGCGATTATACTCTGACATGTGAATGCAGCCTTAAGAAATTACACTTTGCTACAATGTAAAGTAGTGAGTGTACAGCTTGTATAACAGTGTCAATTTGCTGTCCCCTCAAAATACCTCCAACACACAGCCAATAATGTCCTAAAATGGTGGCAACAAAAGTGAGTACACCCCTAAGTGAAAATGTACAAATTGGGCCCAAAGTGTCAATATTTTGTGTGGCCACTACTATTTCCCCAGCACTGCCTTAACGTTCTTGGGCGGCGAGTTCACCAGTGCTTCACAGGTTTCCACTGGAGTCCTCTTCCACTCCTCCACAAAGACAATAAAAATGCACTCACTTGATAAAAGTAGATCAAGGCTTTAAAAGCCTTGATCTACTTTTAACTAGTAGTGAGTGCATTTTTTTTGTATGACTGACTGTCAGAATTCTTTATCATTCTTCCTGATCTGTAACTCAAGAATGCTGCCTCTGCAAAAAAAAAAAAAACCTTTGCCTCCCCGTCGGGGAATCGAACCCCGGTCTCCCGCGTGACAGGCGGGGATACTCACCACTATACTAACGAGGAATACATGAGAAATACATGAGAAATACATGAGAAATACATGAGAAATACATGAGAAATACATGAGAAATACATGAGAAAATTCCTGCATACAGGTCTTCTAACAAGAAGAGACGGCAGTGTGAGGAAGCTGTAGGGGACATCTGCTTCACTAAGTTAGCAGTCCCTTGCACCAGGAAATAATATTGGTGACATACTGGAAGGACAGACAAAACCTCTTGCCCACTAAGACACACATGTTAACATTTTTTCTCTATCGCTCATTGACAGACGTAGTCCTCGGTGATACAGCACCTTCGGGTTATGTTGCCTCCACAGGAGTAGGACTAGACAGGAAATAAAATGCTCTGGCCACACCCTAGGGGCAGTCCCAGAGGGTATATCCTCTCTCTCTCTCTGCCTCAGCAAATCAGTTTTTTTCTGTCTAGTCAGGAGTAAGGACCTAGATACCTTGCTGGGATCTTCGGTCCTGGCAGGATTTTTTTCTTAGAAAAGAATTTTTTAAGACAGCTTTTTTTCCTCCAGTGTTCCTGTGAGATCTTCAAGCAAGAAAGCTGAACTGGGCGACGGGCTGGATGTTGAGATCCAGTGGTCACCCCAGTTCAGCCTACGAGCGCGTGCAGGCCATAGCTCCGCGCTGGGTCGGCCGCGACATAGTCCCACTGGACGGGGACTGACCCTGCGAGTTAAACGTCTCGCTGAAACGCCAAAGACCATGAGTCACGGCGCCCGTATTGGTCGACAGCCCTCCTACCTCGGTGGAGAGGGGTACTGTCAGGAGTTGGCGCCCGCCTGGTTCCGGTATGGTGAGTAGTATGTTCCCCCTTTCCCCCTGATGGGTCTTGTGGTGAACGCGGGCCCCTCTCTGTAATGGTAAGGATGGGTTCCCCTCTATCCTACAACATGTCACAGATCCCCCTAATTGAGTGTGATTTTTGTGTACAAGAAGCCAGGAGGCTTGGTTTGGGAGCTGACAATCTAATTGTAAAGATATGTAAATGATTGTAGTCAGTGGCAGTACTAGAACTTTACTGTGATAGTATAAGGTATCCTACCTGTCAGTAGCCACAGGGCGATGTCTATACATGTATACTGCATTCCAGATCATTCCTCCAGCTAAGCAGCGGACCGCATACGGCCCGCTGGGGTCTGGTACCTCCGACCACGCTGACCACCATGAGGGTGAAGGGTTGTGAGGCCGAGATCCTTCTGCAGACATGCCGCTATTCTGTGCAGGCCGCCGCCATTGTCTGGTAGATCGCACGAGGCCGCCATTTTGGTGTAGCCTCGTGTCTCCAGCATGGGGGCGGCCATGTTTGAGGTGACTCAAACACCTCATGGAGCCAGGGGGAGGAGCTGGCAGGCGTGTTAAGGGGCGGAGCCACCTCTTTTACCCAGGAAATAGGGCCAAAGACTTCCTGTCTGTAACAAGACAAGCACTGAGCAAGCTGATGTAAACTTCTGTGCATCAGGGATGAGCCTTGGGGTCTGTCTCTCTCTCTGTGGGGTCCAAAAAGGCAGGTAACACTGAGGGGCGCTTTTACTTTGTCATTTTTTGTCGCTGGCAAGTGTCTTGTATAATCATTGACCCTGCCGCATAGGTATCCCCACCTGATCCCCTCAAGGTGGCCGCAGGACCCTCCAGTACCCCACTTGTTTTTAATGCATTATCGGCAATTTTGGAGTCTTTGGTATCCCGGGTGGAGGTGGCCTGTCAGGGACGGGGGTCAAGTAGCGACCCCCGCCTACCCCTATTGTTTATCAGATACTTCAGATACGGATTCGGAACTGGTCAATGCAGTTGCAGGTCCCTCTTAGGGGGCTGTTGTCTCAGGTAATATCTCCTCAGCAGTGAGGAGCACGTTTCTGCCTCCGCCATAGCACAAGAGTGGTGGATGCACTAGTTGTGTCCGTCCGGGAAACCTTTAGTCTTGAGGTTACACCGGCAGAGGTAGCTGAGACTGAGATTCCTTTTTGGTACTTGTTAGCCTACCAAAAGGGCGAAGGATTTTCCTTTACCTAAATGGGGTCGTTTTGAAACGAACCCCTGTTATTTCCAAACGCATGGCTAGGTGCTATCCGTTTGAGGAATTCCTCTTTATAGGATAGACGGTACCACCTGCTGTCTTGCCACAGACTGTTAGGATAAAAAGACCTCGTAACTAACGAGGACCTTCCTTTTCTGCTCATATAGAGTTGTTCGTTCCGCGAGGGCGGGCGATAAGCCGAAACCCTCCAAAGCCCCTTTAGAGGGGTTTCAAAGGGCGCTGGTCGGGTAAACAAAGAGTCCGGCTCAGCCAAGCCTGAAGAATATAGCCTGATGCGCCCCTACCCATCTCTGGGGTGGGGGGGATGTCTTCACCGGTTTCTGGAGGACACAGGATCGAGTTTCGATCACTTCCACCGGTGCGATTCTGCCCTTCTAACATTGAACGGTTTCAGGGGTTCTATTCGAACCTATTCACAATGCCCAGGAAAGAGGGCAAGGTGCGTCCAAATCTGGACTTGGGAAGAAATAGAGTCCATCCGTACAGTGGTGGCCTCCCTGCATAAAAGAGATTTCCTGGCGTCCATAGACATATAGGATGCCTATCTTTATATCCCAATCATCGCAGGACATCAGCGTTTTTTCGCTTTCCCAAAGATCATCCCTGGTTCCCACCAGGAGACTGAACTATCTGGGCCTAAGGTTGGATACATCCTGGGCAAGAGAGTTTCTCCTTGCTGGGAAACTCCAGAAGGTTCAGTCAACAATTCGGATGTTGCTGTCCGTCAATTGGCTGGGACTGATGGTGGCCTTCTTAGAGGCAGTACCGTATACCCAGTCTCATACCCAAATTCTCCTGAAGGAGATTCTTTTTTAATGGAATCAGAATTCCGATTCCCTGGACAATCGGATCCGGTTGAGCGAGCGGACCAGGAAGTCTCCGATGCTCAACCAGGGGAAGTCATTTCTTCCGATAGTATCCAGATTACCAATAAGGGTATCGGAACTGAGAGCGATCAGATTTTGTCTGATTTACTGGATCGAGCAGCTCTAGAGCAGCCCGATTCGGATCCAATCGCATATGGCCTCTTCATCCAGAGGTTTTTTCCCTAGCTGTCCCTTCATTGGGACATCCCGGATGTGGATCTGTTGGCACCTTGGCCTAACAGGAAGGTGCGGAGGTTTGTAGCTCGCGCCACGATCCTCTAGCGGACGCAGCAGAAACGCTGATCGCCCCGTGGGGGCAGTATCAGCTACGGCATGCCTTCCATCCTCTCAAGTTGCTGCGGGAACTTCTTCGCAGGATAGAGGTGGAGGGAATTCCAGTTATTCTGGAAATTCTGGATTGACCTCGTCAAGCCTGGTACGCCGACTTGGCGAGGCTAGTCGCGGACGCTCCTTGGAGACTTCCTCTCAGGGAGGATTTGTGGTCTCGGGGACCGATCTTCCATCTTGCTTTACAGTCGCTGGCTTAATGGCCTGGCCATTGAGACCAGGTACTGAAGGACAAGGGAGTGTCAGTTTCAGTTATTCCTACCTCCAGTTAAAGCAAGGAAAGCGACTTCCAGCACATGGAAGTCTTATATTGCATGGTGTGAATCTATTGGATTTCCCCCACAGACCTATTCGGTGACCCGAATTTTGGTCTGTCTGCAACAAGGGGTTGAGCAGAAACTATCCTTGAGCACGATCAAGGGTCAGGTTTTCGGCGTTAGAAATCTTCTTTCAAGAAACCTTTGGCTAATCATTCCTTGGTGCGGAATTTCATCCAGGGGGTGCGACATCTGGCTCCGCCAGTGCGCGCACCCTTACCGCCTGGTATCTTAATTTAGTGTGGTCGGTTCTTCAGAAACTTCTCTTTGAAGATATTAGGGAGATTCCCTTGCTTACATTCCCAGAAGGTGGCCTTCTTGGTGGCCATTACTTCTCTACGCAGGGTGTCAGAACTGGCCGCATTATCCTGTCGTTCCCCAGATCTGGTGGTTCATAGGGATAAGGTGGTTCTTCTTCCGAATCCATCCTTCCTTCCTAAAGTGGTTTTCGTAAGACGGACTCACTTTTTGTGATCACGGATAGCCCTTGAAGGGGGTTGCCTGTGTCTGCCGCGACCATATCTACATGGATCAGTCAGACGGTGGTACAGGCTTATTCTATTAAGGGTCGGAATCCTCCGTTCCCTGTTAGGGCGCACTTCACTCGAGCGCTCAGTACTTCCTGGGCCTTTCGCCATCAGGCGTCAGTGGTCCAGGTATGTAAAGCGGCCACCTGGTCGTCGGTACATACCTTTACAAAATTTTATAAAATTGATGTGATGGCATCGGCGGATGCCTCATTTGGCCGCAAGGTTTTGCAGGCCGCAATTTGAGGAGACCGGTGGTCTACCTCGAGGGTTTTTTTCTGTTTGAAAATTTTTTTTTGTTGAGTCTCATCATTAAGGATGAGCATTGTAAACTTCTAGTTGGCACCGGTTGGGCCTTCTAGATTTGGATTTGATTTCCATTTTCCCACCCCTCATTTGTGATACTGCTCTGGGACTTCCCGAAGGTGCTGTATCACCGAGGACTACGTCTGTCAATGAGCGATAGAGAAAAATGGATTTTTGTAAAATCTTACCGTAAAATCCTTTTCTCTTAGCTCATTGACAGACGTAGTACCCGCCCCTCTGTTTTTTTGAGTTGGGTTGGGTTAAATTCTCTAAAGACTGCTTTTATGACATAACTGATTTGCTGAGGCAGAGAGAGAGAGGATATACCCTCTGGGACTGCCCCTAGGGTGTGGCCAGAGCATTTTATTTCCTGTCTAGTCCTACTCCTGTGGAGGCAACATAACCCGAAGGTGCTGTATCACCGAGGACTACGTCTGTCAATGAGCTAAGAGAAAAGGATTTTACGGTAAGATTTTACAAAAATCCATTTTTACCAGAAGTATTTTCTGAAGGCAGAGACCCTGGAGAATAAAGTGGTGGTAGTTTAACCTCTTCCTGACTGCCCGCCGTGTATTTACATTGCTAATTTTGACATTAAATACTGGTGTTACGGCAGTAGATAGCTGCCATAACCCAGGTGTTTTCCTACACGGCTGGCGGTCCTCTTTCACATGGGCAAGAAGGCCCCCACTCAACTCTTTGCTCTTGGCAAAACGTCTCCTGTCGTTCTTCACATACACTGCCTTTTATGGGGTGAATGGGTAGGGGTACAATGTACCCCATACCCATTCACATAGGGAGGGGTCCGGGATCTGGGGGGGCCCCCTTGTTCAAGGGGGCTTTCAGATACCGATGAGCCCCCTGCCCGCAGACCCCCCACAACCACCGGCCAGGGTTGTGGGGATGAGGCCCTTGTCCTCATCAACATGGGGACAAGGTGCTTCGGGGTGGGGGGGTGCAGAGCCCCCCTGCCCCCAAAGCACCAACACCCCCCCCCCCATGTTTAGGGCATGTGGCCTGGTGTGGTCCAGGGGGGGTGGCGCGTTCGCTCGTCCCCTCTCCTGGCCTGACGGGCTGCATGCTCGGATAAGGGTCTGGTATGGATTTTGGGGGGGGGGGGGGGGAAATCCCATGCCGTTTTTTTTAAGCGTGGGGCTACCCTCAAATTTCATACCAGACCCAAAGGGTCTGAGTTAAAGCGGAGTTCCGGGCACAAAATCGATCTTTTTTTTTTTTTTGTGCCTGTCCGCTTGTTCTCATTCACCTGAAAAGGAATTGGATAGTTTGTTTTTTTTTTATTTTTTTACTCACCTTGTACTTGGAGATCGAATATACTGACCTATTCTTCACTTCCTCCCTCTGCGCTGCGGCTTCGCCGTCACTTCCTGGCTTGCACTGATTCCTGGGAGCTGAACGTCATCGCTCCCAGGAATCAATGTGACGGCACCGGCCCCACTCGTCACTTCCGGGGCGACGCCGCATTCCATGCTAAACAGCTTCTGGGCATGCCCAGAAGCTGTGGAGGAATGCGGCGCCGCACTGTAAGTGACGAGAGGGGCCGGTGCAGGCCCCTCTGGGAGAAGAAGACGCCGAAGAGGATCGCGCCGGCTTCAGCTGCCCACAAGAGAGATGGCAACGCTGTGAAAGAAATTTTATAAGTGAGTATTTCTTCTGGCAGATAAGTGCGAACCGGGACAGATCAGAGGCTAGCCATTGTGGAATGTACTAGCCCTGACTGTCCCGGGGGTATGTTCACTGAAAAATTTTTCTGTGCCCGGAACTCCGCTTTAAGCAGCTGCTGTAAGAATGAGTAAAATGCCAAAGGAATGGTCTTGTAAAAAGACCAAAATACAGCTTGCTAATTAAAGAATCTATAAATTACAGTTCCCAATGTGAATTAAACCTGTGCTTATAAAGTGCCAATGTGACTCAAATACCACATGAATAGTAATAAGTAGCATAAAATTAAATGTAGTTCCGTATTAAAAGGCATAAAAAGTGACAGTGAATCATAATCTAGTGTGCATAAGTGACTGTGACTATAAATAAATAAGCATCAATCAACAATAATCCTTGGAAGAGATGTAGAATATATAAAAAAGTCCAACAATAAATAATGACTTAATGCTCAGGAAATTAATGTCCTCAATGAAAGTGGTTATCCACAAAAAGTGCATGTGCTCTGGCTTGATTGTTCAAAGTGTCGATTCCTTGTCCCAAGTATAAATGAATAAGATGGGTCATTTACCAGATGACGTGGGTCTTATGTGTCATATGATACTAAGACCATTCAGGCTTTTTTTGGCCCCCTGGGCCAAATGGCTTCCCCTTTTAGGTGGTCCTGTGGGCTAATATTGATTCCGGGATATAACGGTCAAATATAGTGGAAAAGGAGAAAAAAGGCTCCAAATAGCGTAATATAGTCTCTAAAAGGTTTTATTACCCATACATCGGGTTCAGAAAGGATAAAAACCAAATACACGCTATCCCTGGTGGTCAGCGGTGCGGGCTGCGCGTCCTCCTCGCGGAATCACGGGCTAACTTCCGGCTTGCATTCCAACTAGGGTAGCGTAATGACGTTATGCGGTACAAACTGAAGCGTTTCGTCACTTCTGGTGACGTCTTCAGAGTTTAGACAGCATAGCATTGAACGTCTTAATATAGTGCAGGTTCCTTACGGGCGGAGATAGGGGTGGAACCTGCACTATATTAAGACGTTCAACGCTATGCTGTCTAAACTCTGAAGACGTCACCGGAAGTGACAAATTTTTGGGGGGGCACAAACAGAAAAATGTATTAGGCATTGCTTTGCGGCAAAAAACGCTGTAAAAAATTGCGTGACTTTGAGGTCACAAAAGTGTGAAAGGGGCCTTCAGTAATTAAGATATAGCATGCCCCCTTTCAATGCACAGAGACCAGCGTGCCCCCTTTAAATGCAGTGACCAGCGTGCCCCCTTTCAATGCAGAGATGCCAGCGTGCCCCCTTTCAATGCAGAGATGCCATCATGCCCCCTTTCAATGCAGAGATGCCATCATGCCCCCTTTCAATGCAGAGACGCCAGCATGCCCCCTTTCAATGCAGAGATGCCAGCATGCCCCCTTTCAATGCAGAGATGCCATCATGCCCCCTTTCAATGCAGAGATGCCAGCATGCTCCCTTTCAATGCAGAGATGCCATCATGCCCCCTTTCAATGCAGAGATGCCAGCATGCCCCCTTTCAATGCAGAGATGCACGTTATCTGACACAGGGCTGTCTAATAATATGGGCAAACATTTTCTTGGGCCCAAGCCCAGCGCCAGAATGTAATTTCGCTCTCCGTCTGGTCTGAGACATACAGCAAATGTCAGCTAGACTCAAAATCAGTTTGCAGATCAGGTAGCAGTTGCGATTGGTTTCAGAGGTTACAGCACACACTCGGCTCATTGATTAGTTGCTAGAGATTACAGCACAACATTTCTGCTCACTGGTTGCTAGAGTTTACTGCTCATTATTACCACTCACGGATTGGTTGCCAGAGGTTACTACACATAATTACCACTCACTGGTTGCTAGAGGTTACTGCACATCATTATTGCTCTCTGGTTGCTGGAGATTACCGCACATCATTACTGTTAACTGATTGAATGCTAGATGGATTATGCTACAAACTCACCCAGCAGTCCCTTTGCCAGACTAGAAGTGTTGTCTCCAGCAGAATTTAACATGTGGCAGAAAAGATGAGGTTAATGAAGTATTACGTTCAAAACGGTAATGTCAATGAGCATAGCAAGCAGAGAGGCAAAGATAAGTGACTTTAGCAGCTAAAGCACTGAAAATTCAATTTGCTAATCACAGAACATAGCAGCTGACTGCTCATCCATGCCGACCAGTGTGTGTACATACAGGCATTCCCAGTTATGTTAATAGCAAGCAAACCTCAGTTCCAACAAGCACATGTTCTGTTTCAGATTGTAAATTCCTCACCACTTTTCTTATCTTTGCTGCCTTAGGAATGTCATTGTCTATGCGATCCACTCCTCACTCTTCTCTGCCTCACTCGTTCTCTACCTCTGCTTGTCAGCGTGTCTCTCCACTCGGTCAGCTCTGGACACCTCCGATCACCGCTTCCTTTTCCCTTCAGCTACAGCTGCACTAATGATAGGACCCATGGCAGTTGCCCCTATTTGCATCTCCTTAAAGCGGAGTTCCACCCTAAAATTAAACTTATCTCCATCTTCATGCCCGGGGTCACCTGAAAAACAAATGGATAATCACAATTTTTTTTTTTTTTACCTACCTTGTTTAGAAGAAAATATACTTACCTTACTTCCTCTTCCTCCCCTCTGTGGCCACGGCGATTCATCACTTCCTGGCTTGCAATGATTCCTGGGAGCTGAACGTCATCGCTCCCAGGAATCAAAGCGCCTGCACCAGCCCCGACGTCAGTTCCGGTGCAGGCGCGTCATACCTTGCTAAACAGCTTCTGGGCATGCCCAGAAGGTGTGCAAGGATGACGCTGCGGCACCAGAAGTGACGGCGGGGCCGGTGCAGTGCATCGTGGGACCGAAGAAGACGGAAGAGGACACAGAAGAGGATCGCGCTGGCTTCAAGCTGCCCACACCTGAGATGGCAGCGCTGGACAATACTTTTTCAAGGTAAGTATTTCTTCTAAAAGGTAAGTGCAACCCGGGACAGATCAGAGGCTAGCCATTGTGGAATGCACTAGCCCTGACTGTCCCGGGGGTATTTTTATTAAAAAAAGCTTTCCCAGGGTGGAACTCCGCTTTAAAGACGGCCCTGATCTGACAGAGCAGAAGTGCAGAGAAAGTGGAGGAGGCTGGGGACTGCACCGTACGGCTCCTGCACTGACATGGGCTAGACTCGCCTCTCTGTACATCGCTCACACACACCGGCATGGCAGCGTCCAGCAACTCCAGCCTGTCCAGATCTTCCACTCTACACGCTGACAGGTTCACCCAGCCTGCCAGCTGTCTATTACTGGGCACCAACATCGGACTCTGTGCAGGAGAGGGACAGGCAGGGAGAAGTTACCAGGAGGGGGGTACATGCATGGGCACACTCTTCCAGAAGGGGGTGGGTATACTGTTACCTTACCTCACTCACAGTCCACGGACGCCGGACGGTGACCTGACCTGCGTGCTGCTGCTGAGCTGAGTCGGCCCGGGGCGGCTGGAGACAAACTCTTTTACCGATCCGATCCTCAGTGTGGCTCTCCTCTCTGACTGGAAGGTGCTGGCGGGAAGGTGATCACGTGACGTCACCCGGGATGTCCTCCTGTGTGATTGGTCCAGGCTGGAGTCTGGACCAATCACAGCCAGGACATCACAAAAGTGGGGAGTGTCGGGGCGCATTGCTCTGTGCCCCGATGACCCCCAGAAGGCCGCCAATCGGTGCCTCTGCCCGCCGCGCGTGGGGTGGAAACCCCCCCCCCCCCCCATAGCCACCACTAGGTCCGGCGCCCTAGTGGGCTAAAAATTGACTTTTTTAAAAAAAAAAAAATCTTTTTTTTTTTGGGGGGGGGGGGGGGGGGGCTGGCCGCCACTCAAATACTCTATGGCAAACTGTGGCCCTCCTGCTTTTGCAAAACTACAAGTCCCATCATGCCACTGTCTCTGGGTGTCATGCTTGTGGCTATCAAGCGTTTTGCTTTGCCTCATGGGACTTGTAGTTTGGCAACATCTGGAGGGCCACAGTTTGCATATCCCTGCTCTAGAGGGAAAATACTGTAATGTACCCAATAACTTTAAATTGTTACTAAACCCAGGAGCCTGCATTCTCTATATCTGGTGTCCCACAGTACACAGAACATGGAAATGTAAATATAAACGGCTAAATACCTTTTCTCATCAGCAGTATATAGCAGTCTTGTGACTTCTATCACTGTCCCTCCGAGCACTGGTTAAAGCTTGTAGGAAGAGTTTCCGTTATCCTCTGACTGTCCTGTGAGGCTGCATGACATGACTGACCCTCTTTTTGACAGTGTTGATTAGCCCAATCACATGTACCCTCAAACTATTTGCAGAGTGTCCTCAAGGCTCTGCACTATTAGGAGATTGATTGGGGACTGTGGAAGAAGGGGAGGATTAAAAAGGCAGGATCAAACAGTCTTTCTACACAATGTGGAGGATTAACCCCTTAGGTTCCACTGTGAGTTAAACAAGCATGCTTTACTCCATAATCAGTGGGGATCAAAAGTTTGGAAAAGATGGAAAAATCTCCAAAAGTCATCAAATTACAGATTAGACATTCTTATAATATGTCAACAAAAGTTAGATTTTATTTCCATCATTTACACTTTCAAAATGACAGAAAACAAAAAAATGGTGTCTTCAAAAGTTTGGGCACCCTGCAGAGTTAATATCTTGTACTTCCCCCTTTGGCAAGTATCACAGCTTGTAAACACTTTTTGTAGCCAGCCAAGAGTCTTTCAATTCTTGTTTGAGGTATCTTTGCCCATTCTTCCTTACAAAAGTCTTCCAGTTCTTTGAGATTTCTGGGCTGTCTGTCACGCACTGCTCTTTTAAGGTCTATCCATAGATTTTCAGTTATGTTGAGGTCAGGAGATTGTGAAGGTCATGGCAAAACCTTCAGTTTACGCCTCTTGATGTAATCCCCCGTGGATTTCGAGGTGTGTTTAGGATCATTATCCATTTGTAGAAGCCATCCTCTCTTTAACTTCAGCTTTTTCACAGATGGCATCTGTGACAGTATTCACCGTCACTGGAATTTAAAGACAGATAAGTAATGATTTGGATTGCTTCCGTTGGTCAGACTTGTGACAGGTGCATGTCCTCAGCTCAAACAGCTGTCTTCCACGCATTGTAAATTATGCTGATTTTCTCACATATTGTTTACGGTGGGTTCTCAGTATTTACACTGTAATATTGTATATTATATCTTGTTTTACCTTTGGTGCCGGCAGTCTGGGCTTCCAGGCTGACTTAAGTACGCTGAGTTAATTAGCATGTGAATAATAACCTTGTCTAGATGGGATTAGCCATGAGTCAGCTGTACCTCGTTATCTCACCATTGTGTGATGCTTTATTTAAATATTCAGGTCATTGTTCATGTAGTGACTGTCATGCTTCTCAAGTGTATAAAAGTCTGCTACTTGTTTTAATAAAAGAGTTAGTTGTTTCCAGTATACAAGCTAATGCCTCGTACACACGTGCAGATCGTCGGCCGAACGATCGGCCGTCTTTTGTCCCCGGGCTGTCATGTCTGTTGAAAAGTGCAAAAGACTGCACAAGAATTTTGTCCGCCGACTACAGCCGACTGCAGAAGTGATGTCATGTGATGGTTAACTTTCCCTGTGTTTTTTCTTTTCTGAGCATGCCCAGTCTTGCAAATCTGCTGTCTGTCGGCCGAATTCTGTATTGACTGGCGAACAATCGGCCGCTCTGGTGTCGGCATACAAAAATTTTAATGCTTGCACGACAGATTCTTTTCGTCCGAAAGTGCGCTGTCGGCTGTCGGAAGCATCATACTAACAAGCCAAAAATCGGCCGAATCTGCACGTGTGTACGGGGCATAAGTGTCAGGCTAGTTTTGTATGACAGCGGCTGGGATTTGATATCTATGTTCATGACTGCGAGGAAGCCGTATACTGACGGAAGACCACAAGTACAATGTGGGTCTGAGGTTCCATCACAGCATCAAGTTACCATCCAAAATTTGCTGAAATTTGATTGAATCCATTTTTCCTTCTACTTGTGAGATGTTCCCAGTGCCACTGGCTGCAATACAACCCCAAAGCATGATTGATCCACCCCCATGCTTAATAGTTGGACAGAGGTTCTTTTCATTAAATTCTGTGCCCCTTCTTCTCCAAACGTACCTTTGCTCATTCCGGCCAAAAAGTTCAATTTTAACCTCATCGATCCACAGAACTTGTTTCCAAAATGCATCAGGCTTGTCTATATGTTCATTTGCAAAGTTCAAACGCTGATTTTTGTGGTGAGGACGTAGAAGAGGTTTTCTTCTGATGACTCTTCCATGAAGACCATATTTGTACAAGTATCTCTTTATAGTGGAAAAGTGTACCACAACTCCAGTGTCTGCCAGATCTTTCTGGAGGGATCATGCAGTCAAACGTGGGTTTTGAATTGTTTTTCTCACAATTCTGCGAGCTGTTCTGTCTGATATTTTCCTTGGTCTTCCAGATCTTGCTTTAACTTCCACTGTTATTGACATCTGAAAACGCTTTGCTATCTTCTTATAGCCTTCTCCAGCTTTGTGAGCGTCAACTATTTTCAGTTTCAGTTTTCTAGACAACTGCTTAGAAGATCCCATGGTGCTGATTGTTGGGGCAAGGTCAGATGAATCTGGGCATTTAAAACCTTTGAGATTGACATCACCTGGTCTTCCCAGACGATGATTGAGAACAATCCATGACACTGGCAGGTCCCAGCCTTACAAAGGGGGCAGTGCATGCTATAAATTCTGCAGGGTGCCAAAACATTTGCAGACGCCATTTTTTTGTTTTCTGTAATTTTGAAAGTGTCAATGATGGAAATAAAATCTAACTTTTGTTGACATATTATAAGAATGTCTAATCTGTAATTTGATGCCTTTTGGAGATTTTTCCATCTTTCCTTGGCTTCTTTATGCACATTAATACAAATTTTTACCTGGGGTGCCCAAACTTTCGATCCCCACTGTACAGACTGATTTTACTGTTGTGGGTTTAGTAACACTTTAAGTGCATAAACCATAGCCATCAGGTTCACATTACAGTTTGTCTCTTAAATGATCATCTTCTGTAGTACAACCTAAGTACATATAATGTACAGTAATGATAGTCGTCTGCATCTAGCAGCCGATGTGCACGCTACTTAGTTCAATGTTATCCCACTAGAGCTCATGCATGAGAAACCTCCAGAATTTTGTGAAGGGAGCCCCAAGATTTTGACTGCCTAGGGGACTCCACAGAGTTTAATCAAACACAGGTCAAGCCTTAAAATTGTTCATGCCCGTAAAAAAAAAAAAAAAGTGCCCAAAATTCTAAATAGACAACACATTAACTACTTGCGTACCAACCCATGCACATATACTACAACAGGGCTGCCACTCTGCACTGGATCATGTACATGTACTGTATGTAAACTGGCGTTTCCGGGTAGTGGGCGTGCACATTATTATTATTATACAGGATTTATATAGCGCCAACAGTTTGCGCAGCGCTTTACAATATGAGGGAAGACAATACAGTTACAATACAATTCAATACAGGAGGAATTGGACGGCATGCCTGCTGCCTCATCTGTGCTGTGATTGGGTACAGCAAAGGTCAATCATCATTCTCCAGGACCTGCTGATCTGCTTAGTGAATCACAGTACAGAGCCCTGTGTTTACTATCAACACAGGTCCCTGCAATGTAAATGAAGCAACAATGTGGTTGTTTTTTTTTCCTCCCTGCAAAGTCACATTGTTTAGTAAAAGCAGCACATATTACATACATTGTTAGGCCCACAGTTAACCCCTTGATTGCCCCAAATATTAACCCCTTCCTACCCAGTGTCATTAGTACAGCCACAGTGTATAGTATTAGCACTGATCACTGTATTAGTGTCACTGGTGAAGTCAGTGTTAAGCCTCGTAGACACGCGTCGAATATCGGCAGGGAATTTTCGTCCGACGACCAATCTGCCGATTTTCGGCTTGTTAGTATGATGCTTCCGACAACCGACTCCGACTTTTCGGCCGAAAAAAATCTGGTGTGCAGGCTATAAAATTTTTGTCCTCCGTCAAAACACGGCCGAGTCAGTACAGATTTCCACAGGGAAAAATCTAATGAGCAAGACTGGGCATGCTCAGAGAAGAAAGAACACAAAGAAAGCAAACCAACACATGACATCACTTCTGAAGTAGAATTTTGTCAGGCGAGAAAATTTGTGTGCAGTCTAGGCACATTCCAACCAAGAAAACACCACTCTGGACAAAAGACGGGACGATCGGTCGGCCGATAATCGTTGCTTGTGTACTAGGCTTTAGTTAGTGAGTTCCAACCCAGTGTCAGATTGGCTGCCGCATTTTAACCACTTAACGACCAGCCACGTAGATCTACGGCGGCTGACTTTGAGTGGTTATATCGGGATGATGCCTCTAGCTAGAGGCATCATCCCGGTACCGTTGTTTGAAGCCGACGGTTGGCTTTCCGTCGGTAACGACTGATGCGGCTTTGCTCGGGGCTTCCGTGGCTTTGCTCGGGGCTCCCGTCCCACCGGGAGCCCCGAGCACCCAGCCGGCACGTCTGCCGGCTGGATGGAGTCCCGATGAATGCCGAAAACGGCATTGATCGGGTCTCCGATACGTAACCCGGAGGCGGCGTCCATGACGTCACGTCCGGCTTACTGTGCTGCAAAAGGCGGGAAATTTGAAAAACGGCTGTATGCAAAAATGCCGTTTTTGGCGTTTTGCATACAGGGAAGTGTAGTGGAGGGGTCTAGGGTCTTTTAGACCCTCGATCCCTCCATAAAGTGTACCTGTCACTACATATTGGTGTCACAAGGGATGTTTACATTGCTTGTGACAGCAATAAAAGTGATCACATTTTTTTTTTTAAAAAAAAAACCTGTAATAAAGTTAAAAAATAAATAGGAAAAAAAAAAATTTAGCCGCCCCCGTCACCGTTAGCTCGCGCACAAAAAAAAACGTATACGCAAGTTGAGCCGCAAATGAAATCGCTGTTCAAACCACACATGTGAGGTATCGCCGCGATTGCCAGAGCGTGGGCAATAATTTAAAAAAAAGAGCTACACTCTAACTCTAAACTGGTAACCGTTAAATTTAAAGCGTCGCAGATTGAGATCTCTATTGACCGTAGTTTGTCGCCATCCCACGGGGGGCGCAATTTTAAACCGTAACATGTTGGGTATCTATTTACTCGGCGTGACATCATCTTTCACAATATACAAAAAAAAATGGGCTAACTTTACTGTTTAGTATTTTTTAAATGCAGGGAATTGTGATTTTTCAATTTTTTCCAAAAAAATGGCGTTTTAAAGACCGCTGCGCAAATACCGCGTGACAAAAAATTTTGCAATGACCAACATTTTATTGTCCAGAGTCTTTGCTAAAAAAATATATATAATGTTTGGGGGTTCTAAGTAGTTTTCTAGGAAAAAATACTGTTTTTAACTTGTGAACAAAAAGTGTCCGAAATAGGGCTGGGGGTAAAGTGGTTAAGTCACTGATCACCACCATTACTAACATGAAAAATAAACAAAAATTTCAGTATATATACTATCATTTGTAGATGCTATAACATTTAATCAAACCAATTAATATACACTTTTGTCTTTTTATTTTTAGCAAAGACATGTAGCAGAATACATTTTGGTCTAAATTCATGAAGAAATTTGATTTAATTTTTTTTATTGCATATGTTTTAAAGCAGAAAGTAAAAAATATTGTTTTTTTTTTATAGGCAGTTTTTTTTTCATTCATTTTCATTCTTTTCATGCCCAAGGCAATTTTAAGGCTTTCAGCACTGTCACTTTGAATGACAATTGCACAGTCATGCTCAACTGTACCCAAACAACATTTTTTTATCTTTTTCACACAAATAGAGCTTTTTTTTGGGTGGTATTTAATTGGCACAGGGTTTTTAATTTTTTGCTAAATAAATGAAAAAACAAAACAAAAACTTTTTCACATGTTGTTATAAAATTTTGCAAACAGGTAATTTCTCTATTTCACTAATGTATGCTGATGAGGCTGCACTAGTGAGGTGGCACTGATGGACACTAATGAGGTGTCACTGATGAGTCGGCACTGATAAGTGTCACTGATGGGCACTGATAGGCTGCACTGATGGGCACTAATGAGGAGGCACTGATGAGGCTGTTCTGATAGGTGACACTGATGGGCACTGATAGGGGAACTGATAGACTACACTGAAGGGCACTAATAGGCAGCACTGATAGGCTGCACTGATGAGGTGGTGTTATGATGAGGTGGTGTTAATGTGGCGGCACTTATGGGCCCTGATAGGCTGCACTGATGGACACTAATGAGGAGGCACTGATGAGGCTGCACTGATAGTTACCACTGATGGGCACTGATGAGGCTGCACTGATAGGTGACGATGATGGGCACTGATAGGGGGAACTGATAGACCGCACTGAAGGGCACTAATAGGCGGCACTGATAGGCTGCATTAATGTGGCAGCACTAATGGGCATTGATGGGCACTGATAAGCTGCACTGATGAGCACTAATGAGGCTGCACTGATAGGTACTACTGATGGGCACTAATGAAGAGACACTAATAAGGTTGCACTGATAGGTGACACTTATGGGCGGAACTGATAGGCCACACTGACAGTGGTGTATTTTGGTTTGGTGCTGCCCTAGGCAAGACTAAAATTGGGTGCCCCACCCTCCCCCACCTATGTAACTTTGCCCCACTCATTTTTTAATGGATGTGGCTCCCTCCAAAATTGAAGTCCCAGCATGAAACCCTGAGATGTCACGAGAGAGGCGGTGGGTGAGGGAGAGAGAGAGGGGGGTGGGTGAGGGGGGATGAGAGAGAGAGAGGGGGGGTTGAGAGAGAGAGGGGGGGTGAGAGAGCAAGAAAGGGGGGATGAGAGAGAGAGACAGAGAGAGGGGGATGAGAGAGAGCGAGAGGGGGGGTGAGAGAGAGAGAGAGGAGAGGTGAGAGAGAGGTGGGGTGAGAGAGAGGGGGGTGAGAGAGAGAGAGAGAAGAGGGGTGAGAGAGAAAGGAGAGGTGAGAGAGGAGGGGTGAGGGAGAGAGAGAGAGGGGGGTGAGAGAGAGAGAGAGAGAGAGGGGCGGTGAGAGAGAGCGGGGATGGAGAGAGATAGAGGGGGGTGAGAGAGAGAGAGATATGGGGCGGTGAGAGAGAGGGGGGATGAGAGTGAGAGAGAGGGGGGAATGAGAGAGGAGGCTCTAGCAACCAGTGGCCAATAGAGTCTCAGGTGGAGGGGGGGGCGGCTTCTTTGCTGCCCCCCTGCAAAGTGCCGCCCTAGGCCTGGGCCTTGTTGGCCTAGGCCAAAATACAGCACTGCACACTGAAGGGCACTAATAGGTTGCACTTGGGCATGGAGTTCACCAGTGCTTCACAGGTTTCCACTGGAGTCCTCTTCCACTCCTCCACAAAGACAATACAAATGCACTCACTAGATAAAAGTAGACCAAGGCTTTAAAAGCCTTGATCTACTTTTAACTAGTAGTGAGTGTATTTTTTTTGTATGACTAGGACTGTCAGAATTCTTTATCATTCTTCCTGATCTGTAACTCAAGAAGGCTGCCTGTGCAAAAAAAAAAAAAAAACCTGTGCCTCCCCGTCGGGGAATTGAACCCCGGTCTCCCGCGTGACAGGCGGGGATACTCACCACTATACTAACGAGGAATACATGAGAAATACATGAGAAATACATGAGAAATACATGAGAAATACATGAGAAATACATGAGAAATACATGAGAAATACATGAGGAAATTTCAGCATACAGGTCTTCTAACAAGAAGAGATGGCAGTGTGAGGAAGCTGTAGGGGACATCTGCTTCACTAGGTTAGCAGTCCCTTGCACCAGAAAATAATATTGGTGACATACTGGAATAACAGACAAAACCTCTTGCCCGCTAAGGCACACATGTTAAAATTTTTTACCAGAAATTACAGTAAACACTAAAGTATTTTCTGAAGGCAGAGACCCTGGAGAATAAAGTGGTGGTAGTTTAACCTTTTCCTGACTGCCCGCCGTGTATTTACATCGCTAATTTTGACATTAAATACTGGTGTTACAGCAGTAAATAGCTGCCATAACCCCGGTGTTTTTCTACACGGCTGGCGGTCCTCTTTCACATAAAAGTGGTCCCAGCGGCAGAATCGCTGCAGGATCACACTTATGGGCCCCCCCCCTCCCCCCACTGCTTCCCCATCATTTTACTCCGCTTACTGGAGCTGTCAATAGCAGGGAAAATTATCCAATCCCCTGTGGTGCTGGGCAGAAAGTCGAGTGAGGGCAAGAAGGCCCCCACTCAACTCTTTGCCCTTGGAGGACCGGTGCGTGTTCAGACCTACAACGTACTTTTTTTTTTTTTATAAAAAAAATAATAATATATTTTTTTATTATGGCTTTTAAGTGTAGATGTGAGATCTGAATTCTTTTATACCCCAGGTCTCACAATAAAGAGGACCTGTCCTGCTTATTTCTATTAAAGCGGAGTTCCGGGCACAAAATCAACCTTTTTTTTTTGTGCCCATCCACTTGGTCTTCTTCACCTGAAAAGGAATTGGATAGTTAGGTTTTTTTTTTTTTTTTTTTACTTACCTTGTAATTGTAGAAAGAAATACTCACCTTTCGTCACTTCCTCCCTCTGTGGCCGTGGGCCGTGCCGTCACTTCCGGTTTGCCATGATTCCTGGGAGCTAAACGTCATCGCTCCCAGGAATCAATGCGACGGCACTGTCCCCGCTTGTCACTTCCAGGGTGACGCCGCATTCCCTGCTAAACAGCTTCTGGGCATGCCCAGAAGCTGTGGAGGAATGCGGCGCCGCACCGGAAGTGACGAGAGGAGCCGGTGAAGGCGCATTCTGGGAGAAGAAGATGCGGAAGAGGACGCAGAAGAGGATCGCGCCGGCTTCAGCTGCCCACAACAGAGATGGCAACGCTGGGGAAGAAATTTTAAAAGTGAGTATTTCTTCTTGCAGGTAAGTGAGAACCGGGACAGATCAGAGGCTAGCCATTGTGGAATGTACTAGCCCTGACTGTCCCGGGGGTATGTTTATTGAAATTTTGTTTTTGTGCCTGGAATTCCGCTTTAAAAAGAAAGTTTAGATTACTTGTAATAGGAATAAAAGAGATAAAAAAAATGTTTTGAAAGGGACAGTGTAAAAAAAAAAAAAAGTAAAATAAAAAAAAAATTAAGCACCCCGTCCCTTTGACCTCGCTCGCAGAAGCGAACACATACGCAAGTCGCGCCCATGTAAACGGTGTTCAAACCACACATGTGAGATATCGCCGTGATCGTTAGAGTGAGAGCAATCATTGTAGCACTAGACCTCCTCTGTAACTCTAAACTGGTAACCTGTAAAAAATGTTAAAGCGTCCCCTATGGAGATTTTTAAGTACCAAAGTTTGTCGCCATTCCACGAACGTGCGCAGTTTTGAAGCATGACATGTTGGGTATCAATTTACTCGGCTTAACATTATCTTTCACATCATAAAATAAATTAGGCTGGGGGAGTGTCAGTGTGATCATGTGAGCGCACGGAGGCGGACTCGCTCTCTCCTCACCCAGCTGGACACGCCGAACACACGTGGACTACGAAGCTCCCACAGACCAGGTTCTAGGCACCCAAAGCCCTGCGAGCTATGCGCCCGGCTCTGCAAAACTCCATCCACTGCAGTCGATGAGCGTACCGCATTTGGTCCCGAAGCTCGGGGACACCAGTACTCGCAACCCTCCCAGGAAAAGGGAAGGGGAGGCAGTGACACGGCAGCATCATTACAGAGGAGGGAGAGACAGCGCCAACGAATACTATGGACGGAAGACCGGAGCTTCCTCCCCTCTGAACGGCGGTAAGCTGGTGGAGCATAGCAGAGCAGCGGCATAACAGTGAGTTATAAATCACTAAACCTAGAGGTACGATAGCGGGATATACCTGTCAAATGAAGTATATAATGTGCAAAACAAGCAGGTGCCATAGTTAAACTACCTTGGGAAGGATTCCCTAACGGGGACAGTGAGTTACGCATAGCAAAGCAGGTGAAGAAGGGCTGAGAAGGGTGCCCTGGGTCTGAAGCTCACCAGCCGTTTTAGTGTTGGACAGAGGCCCTAAAGGGGATTAACAAACCCCTCGTTTGAACCTAACCTAAAACTGAGATATGTGACCGGGATGCAAGATACAATTAAAAAACCCAAAACACGTTCAGTTGTAAAGGGGCTGACAAACACCAAGCAAGTGGGACTCATACATTCTTATTTCCCCCCAACACACGGGGCTGTCCCTGATAGAAATATAGGTCCTCCAATTGATATAAGTAAGGAGAATATTCAGTCTCCTCTTATAATGACATCAGCCTCCAAAAATCAAACACCTATTCATTTAGATGGAGAGGAAGGCCTACCAAGAAAGGGGGAAGAAACTAAATCGGATATGATCTCTAACACAGATATAAGAGACCTTATACGGGCCCTACCAACTAAAATGGAAATAGAATCCTTGATCCTTAGATTGGAGGAGAAATATCAGAAGGATATTCAAGAAGTGAAGGAGGAGCTAAAAGAAACCTCCAGTAGAATACAAAATGGGGAGAAAAATACATCAGAAATAGCCAGGAGAGTAGTGAAGCTGGAGGAGTTCAGTGAAATGAATATGGAGCATTCTACCCTATTACAGATACAAATGGAAGAGATGGAAGATAGGAGCCGTAGAAATAACATCAGGATAAGAGGACTGCCGGAGTGTAAAGCAGGGGAAGGGGAAAACTTAAGAGGAAAAGTAAAGGCTATAATAGTGAAGTTATTGTCGGATGAAGACCCCGTAAATATTGAAATAGACCGGGTACACAGGGTCAACGGCCCCAGACAATTGGAAGGGGGTAAAATTCGAGATGTATTGTGTCGATTGTTAAGATACCAACAAAGAGAAGAGATTTTACGGAAAACATGGGAACTGGGTAGAATTGACTATGAAACAGCAAAAATTAAGATACTACCAGATATATCAAAACCCACCCTACAACGTAGAGCCTTACTACGTCCCCTACTGGACAAAGTGAAAGCCAAAGGCTATACATACAGATGGGGATACCCGTTTTCGGTATCCATACGGAAAGGAACTAGGTATTTTACCTTGAGGACCCCAAAGGACCTAGATGGGTTTTTTAAATTTATGGAAATGAACCCCGAACAAGTACCTAACTGGCTCATGGATATCCCCCAGGGATCTTTTTCTGCTAAATTTGGATACCACAGACAAGGGGAAAAGACACCTGAGTGTTAATGGAATAAGTGATAGAAAATTTCAAGGAAAACTTTTTTTTTTTTTGCGTACCTGGAAGATTCCCACTCACCATATGAGGGGGGAAGGGGAATTATAGACTGTACGGTTTTTTGGGGTGAAATGAGCAAGGAGAGGAAAGCTTGATGATGGATAGAAAGCTGATGGACCCCTCGGGAAAAACTCTTTGATCCCACCCCCCTGCCACTCTCTCCCATTTTTTTTTTTTTTTTAAGTTTTTCTCCCCTTAAAATGGGGGGGAAAGGAGAATTATAAATTATAAAGCTAGAGGATGTTGTATGTGTAAAGCTAAGATAAATGACGTGGAGAGTCGTCCGGGGACGGAGATGGGAGAGGAAAGGGTTGGAGGTTTTATATAGACTGCATTTGTAAAATGTAATTCACTTATACTGTTTACATGACATATATGACTTTTGAATTTTTTTTTTTTTTGCCCCCTGTTTCTCTCTCACCTCCCCTGGCGACTCTCCCAGTAAAGGGAAAGAGGGAGGGGAAATGCTATGACTATACTTTGAAATGAACGCCATTTGGCGAAATTGCACAGTTTTTTGGAATGGAATTCCTTTTTCCCCTCCCTCCCCTTTTTTTTTTTTCCTGCCTTCTTTTTCATTAACTCGGTACCATCCACCAATGGGAAGAAAAGGGGCTTTGCCCAAACCTAACACAATTAAAATTACCCCTGGTTTTGTTTACCCCCCTCCCTCTTTTTTTCTTTTTTTTCTGTTTGGTTTGATTATACACATAGGATTATTTTCTCCTGGATCCCTTCTTTAAAAGTTTTTTTGCACATGAAAGTGCCTTATCGCTAAAAATATGCACATAAAATAAAAAAGCCACAACTACACTTTTTTGCTTTCAAGAATTAGTAATTTCACACCCCACTAATTTTACTCTTTTTGAGATCTCACACATTGGGGTCAGATGGGTATAACCCCCCCCCCCCCCCAGGAAACTGAGAGGGGACCCCCCTCCTTTTTTTTTCTCAAGGAGGTTTTTTCAAACACTGAGGTTTCATCACATTAAACACTTTTATAATAATTACAATTATACACCCCTCCACCTTATTTTCACCTTCCCTCGTTCCCCCTTTTTTTTTTCTTTTTTCTCTCTCTTTTACCCCTGGTGGATGGGAATAGACGGTGTGATTGTACCGATATATAACGTCAGGAAGATTTCTAGTCTGCACTATAATCTCATCGCATACACATAAAGTTTGATGGCTCCCTACCCCCCCCCCCCCTTAAATAATACATTTTTTTTTTCTCTTCTTCATTGAATCAATGTCCATTGATTATAGTGTGAAAGGGTGCCATAGTATAGAAAGGAAAAATAGTGGAAGCTATAAATATATGGGAACGAGTCCGGTGGGTGAGGAGGGGTGAGGTAGGGGCGAGCTGCCCTGATCATATCTGGCCCTAAATCCCAATTAGGAAACAAGCTCTAGATAACAGGAGGAAGTCAAAGAAGGGAGCTTCATAACAAGGGTTAAATAAAGAGCAATCCAACCTCTTTTTAGGGGGGTCTCGAGGGGTTAGAACCCCCGAGAGTTGGTGTTTGTGTTTTAGGGAATTTTTTTTTTTCTTCCTTTTCTCCTTTTCCCTGTATTGACCCAGGGGAGGAATATGGAAACAGTACGTATCTTAACAATAAACGCGAAAGGTCTTAACATACCGGAAAAAAGACGAATTTTGTTAAATGATCTTAAAAGTTCTAAGATAGATATAGCCTTCATACAGGAGACGCACTTTCGAGACGATAGACTACCAATTTTAAAAAATAGATTCTATCCAACAGCATACCATGCAACAAATGAAGAGACTAAATCCAAGGGAGTTTCGATTATCATTGCACACAACATGCCATGGAAATATGAACAGATGACCAAAGACCCCAACGGGAGATCACTTTTCCTAAAGGGAACCATAGGTAACGTCAAGGTTACACTAGCCACAATCTACGCACCCAACAGTCAACAAGATGTATTTATTGGGAAGAAGATCAGGGAACTATCAGAGTACAAAGAAGGCCATCTAATAGTGGGAGGTGACTTCAATATCCCTTTAATCCCCTCAGAGGACACATCAGTAGGAAAGTCCTCAATTTCAGCAAGGAACAGGAAACACATATCAAATACCTTGAACGACGCCCAGCTGATAGACGCGTGGCGTTTAATACACCCAGGCGAACGCGACTACATGTTTTTCTCCTCGGTATACCATCAATACTCGAGGATTGACTATTTTTTTTATACCGCATAACCAACTACACGCTATTAGGAATATCCAGATAGGCCTAATTACATGGTCAGATCACGCCCCAATTAGGATGGATTATGAACTGGGTGGCGAGCAGAAGGAGGGACATCGAATATGGAGGTTGAATGAAAGCCTACTACAGGATGAAACAGTCAAAATGGACATAAAAAGAGAACTAGAGGAATTTTTTCTAATTAATAAAACAACAGATACAGATCCAAGTGTCATATGGGAGGCACATAAAGCTGTAATTAGAGGCACTCTGATTAAACATGGCTCTAGAATGAAAAAAAACGAACAGCACAATTAGAGAACCTTCTTTTAAAACTACAAAAATTAGAGGCATCATAGATATAAACATGAAAACTCTTTAACTACGAAAGATAGCCTGATGGCAGTAAGGAAGAAAATTAATGACATACTCTTTTATAAAGCAAGATCAGCACTACAGATTAGTCGTAAAAAGGCATATGAATTGGGAGATAAGTGTGGGAAATCTCTGGCAAGGGCGCTGCGTGAACAGACGTTAAAAACATACGTCCCACAAATAACAACGAGGAAAGGCCAGAAGGTAGTACTTTCAAGACAGATTGCTCATGAATTTAGAACATACTATTCATCATTATACAATCTGCGACCTCGGAACCTGACTCCATCTCAAATAGAGAATTATTTAGAGACATCTCAGATGCCATGCCTATCAGAGAGCGAGAGAGAGGACTTGGGTTCCGAGATCACAGAAGATGAATTAAATGCAGCAATCTCCAACTTAAAGAAAGGGAAAGCACCAGGTCCTGATGGATATACAATTCACTATTATAAAATGTATACACCTCAATTAAAGAAATTTATGTTGGAAATGTTTAATGCATGGGGTAAAGGCAAGAAAATATTTAAAGAAACCCTACAAGCACATATAACAGTAATACTTAAAGAAGACAAAGATCCAGCATCCTGTTCAAGTTATAGACCAATCTCGTTATTAAATACAGATCTGAAAATATTTACAAAAATTATAGCTACTAGAATTCAAAGCCATCTAGTAAAATTGGTAAATCTAGATCAAGTAGGGTTCACACCGACAAGAGAAGCTCGTGACAATACAATAAAAGTACTGAATCTGTTATATGTAGCCCAGCATAAACAGATAAAAAGTATATTTGTAAGCACAGATGCTGAAAAAGCTTTCGATAGAGTAAGTTGGAGGTTTATGATGCCAGTATTAAGACACGTGGGTATGGACGAAACCATGTTGAACTGGATCTCGCGGATCTATTCGGACCCATTGGCAAAGGTGAGAGTGAATGGCATGTTGTCGGAAGACTTCTCGATCCAGAACGGAACCAGACAAGGTTGCCCCCTCTCCCCCTTATTGTTTATCCTGACATTGGAGCCTTTCTTATGTAAAATAAGATTAAACCCAGATATTACAGGTATTAAAATTGGCCAAACTCAATATAAGATATCAGCCTTCGCAGACGACATGCTGTTCACTCTCACCAATCCGATTATCTCACTCCCGAATCTTTTGAGAGAGTTCGATGAGTATAGAGAACTGTCCAATCTTAAAATAAACATAAACAAATCAGAAGCAATGGGAGTGGGGTTAGGACAGGAACTGTTACAACAGTTAAACTCAAATTTTAGATTAAAGTGGACCAGTAGATCGTTGAAATACTTGGGAATACAGATAACACCAAAATTCTCCCAGTTGTATGCAGAAAATTACCCTGCATTGTTGAAATCTGTACATATACTGCTGCAGAAATGGGGAAAGGGAGTGCTCTCATGGATGGCAAGATGCAATATTGTAAAAATGTCTATCTTACCAAAATTTCTGTACTTTTTTCAAACCCTACCCATATCCATTCCACAGAAATACTTTAAACAAATAGACAGTACATTGAAGGAATTTATATGGGCAGCCAAACATCCCAGACTGAGTAAGAAGGTGATGTCATTACGAAAAGAGGAAGGAGGACTGTCAGTCCCAGATATGAGGAGGTATTATCAGACCATACAGTTGGGTAGATTTGTAGATTGGTGCCGCCATAGGAAAACAAAACTATGGCCAACCATGGAACAAGCTCAAGTGGAAATTCCACTGGAAAGAGCTCCATTTTGTAGTAGCACTCAACCAGCCCCTATGAGAACACACCCGATTATAGGTCTTACAATTAAAACTTGTGCAAAAATTTTTCAACAATATAAATTGACAAGAAAATATTCCGCCTTGTTCCCGGTCCTGGGAAATCCTAAATTCACACCTGGTTACCAAGACAAAAAATTTAGAGATTTAATGGAAAAAGGTTTTTATCAGGTAGACCACTTCATGACGCCAGAGGGATGGATAACAGAGAGGGAGCTGGTGGACCCCCTAGGGGACTTTCAGCTGGATAGATGGAGAGCGATCCAGCTCAGACATTTTCTGGGGACTTTACCAAAGCCCAACGAGGTGACATTACAATACACAAAATTTGAAGAGATCTGCGTACAAAAAGGGACACTAGCACATTCTATATCTAAATTGTATTCGATGCTGGGGGACAATGGAGATAGCCGCCAGCTATTATATATGAATGATTGGGAGAAGGAATTAACCGCTTGCCGACCACCGCAAGTAGATTTACTGCGGCGGTCAGCCCCTGCCAGGCAGAGTGACGTTAATTAACGTCACTAGCCTGGGAGGGTCTGGGGAGCGAGCGCGCGCCAGCAGAGGCTCGCTCCCGCACCCGCGCGGTCACGGACCCCCCCGCGCGTGTGACCAGCGGACCCAATGTCCGCTGGCCACTCTGCGATCGTCGGGGGAGAGGGAGAATGTCAGGCAGCTTGTGTAAACAAGCTGCCTGTCATTCTCCTCGCTGTAAAGACACTGATCACACGGATCTAGTATGTAGATCCGTTGATCAGTGTCCTTACAGCTAGAGCCACAGCCAATCACAGTAAGAATCACGCCCCTAGGGACACACACAGCCCCTCCCTCCCAAATAAAGTTAACCCCTTCACTGCCAGTGTATTTTTACAGTAACAGTGCATATGTATAGCACTGATTACTGTAGAAATGTCACTGGTAACCCCAAAAGTGTAAAAAATGTCAGTCAAGGGTCAGTCGCCGCCATTACGCGTTAAAAAAAAAACAACAAAAATGACAAAAATCTTTCCCTTTGTTAGTAAACGCGATAACTTTTGCGCAAACCAATCAAAATACGCTTTTTGCGATTTTTTTTACCAAACATAGGTAGGATAAAACAAATTGGCCAAAAATGTTAAAAAATTTTGATTTTTACATTTTTTTGGGGAATTTCATATAAAAAAATGTGAAAAATATTGCTATTTTTGCAAAATTGTCGCTCTTTTTTTGTTTATAGCGCGTGATCAAAAAATCGCACAGGTGATCAAATACCACCAAAAGAAAGCTCTGTTTGTGGGAAAAAAAGGACGTCAAATTCGTTTAGGTACAGCGTCGCACGACCGCGCAATTGTCCGTTAAAGTCACGCAGTGCCGAATCTCAAAATACCCCCTGGTCTTTTAGCAGGAAAATCCTCCGGGGCTTAAGTGGAAATGTGGAGAGGGAAGAGGAACACTATTACACATATTTTGGCTATGTCCCAAAATGGAAAAATTCTGGAAACAGATTTATGAAATTATACAAACCCTGACAGAATACCAGCTGACAATGGACCCAGCCCTCTTCCTCCTTCACAAAACTAACATTCCATCTAAACAATACAAAAATTCAATAATACCCTACCTACTGAACGCAGCGAAAATGTGTATTCCCTTAAAGTGGAAAAAAGAGGAACCACCAGACATAAATATGTGGATAAATAAGGTGGAAGAGATTAACAAATTAGAAAACCTGGTACTGAATGCCAATCACAAAACAGAAAAATATAAAATAATATGGAACGGATGGAATGAGTATATAATCTCGAGACGGCAGAATCCAGTATGAAGGCTTAGGAAACAGGGGGAACCCCATAATTAGGGAGAATTCCCTCTTTGTTTCTTCTGGTCACCTTTTCCCCCCCCCCCCCCCTGGGTCTCCCTTTCCCCCCCTTCCCCTTTTTTTTTTTTGGTCTTGTTTAGTTTTGCTTTGTTTAGTTTTTTGTTTAGTGTTTAGTCTTGTTGTCTCCTCATGGTCTCTCAGAGTACTAAAAGAGAGGTCAGAGGGTTAAAGGTATACAAACAGACCAGCAAATTGGAGGAATACGCAAGATGCGATTACTTTTCATTGATATTGTTTTGTTCTTCCTCTCTTTTGTACCCTCCCCATAGTGGGAAAAATAGTGAAGCTATAAACCTTAACCTCTGTTATAATGTGAATAATACATGAAACCATGAATGTATAAGAAATGTATGTGAAAAATTATAAATAAATAAAATTTAGTAAAAAAAAAAATAAATTAGGCTAACTTAACTTTTTTATTTTTTAATTCCAAAAAGTGTATTTTACCCCAAAAAATTGCGTTTGTAAGACCGCTGCGAAAATACAGTGTGACATAAACTACTGCAACGCTCTTCATTTTATTCTCTAGGGTCTCTGTTTTATTTATATATATATATATATATATATATATATATATATATATATATATATAATGTTTGTAGGTCCAAAGTAATTTTCTAACAAAAAATACTGATTTTAACTTGTAAACAACAAGTGCCAGAAATAGGCCTGGTCCTTAGGTGGTTTAATTTTTTATGGTGTACAATATTTGCACAGCTATTTATCAAACACATTTTTAGGAAAGATACACTAAAATTTATTTTAGTTCAAACAAACACAATAGTATAGCCCATTCTTTGTAAAATCTAAAAGGTTGGATTACATAGAGTAAATGCATACCAAACATGTCAAGCCAAGTGCTGGATTACCAAAAAGGCAGGATAGGCACCGGCCTATGAGCCCCGGGCAGTTTAAAGGGCCCTGCAACAAAGGATCAAAATAATGAATGATTGCTGAAAAAAAATTGCAATAAAGCATTCTTAAATTGTTTAAAGAAGATAGAAAAAAAAATCATCAGCTCAAACAAATAAAACATTTACATCAAATACTCTATGGCAAACTGTGGCCCTCCATCTGTTGCAAAACTACAAGTCCCATCATGCCCCTGTCTCTGGGTGTCATGCTTGTGGCTGTCAAGCGTCTTGCTTTGCCTCATGGGACTTGTAGTTTGGCAATATCTGGAGGGCCACAGTTTGCATATCCCTGCTCTAGAGGGAAAATACTGTAATGTACCCAATAACTTTAAAGTGTTACTAAACCCAGGAGCCTGCATTCACTATATCTGGTGTCCCACAGTACACAGAACATGGAAATGTAAATATAAACGGCTAAATACCTTTTCTCATCAGCAGTATATAGCAGTCTTGTGACTTCTATCACTGTCCCTCCGAGCACTGGTTAAAGCTTGTAGGAAGAGTTTCCGTTCTCCTCTGACTGTCCTGTGAGGCTGCATGACATGACTGACCCTCTTTTGGACAGTGTTGATTAGCCCAATCACATGTACCCTCAAACTATTTGCAGAGTGCTCTCAAGGCTCTGCACTATTAGGAGATTGATTTTTGTGCTATAAACAAAAAAATAGCAACAATTTTGAAAAAATAACAATATTTTTTCACATTTTTTTATATGAAATTCTCAAAAAAATGGAAAAATCAAAATTTTTTAACATTTTAGGCCAATTTATTTTCTGCTACATATTTTTGGTAAAAAAAACTCAATAAGCGTATTTTGATTGGTTTGCGCAAAAGTTATTGCGTTTACTAACTACGGGAAAGATTTATGTAATTTGTATTGTTTTTTTTTAACTAGTAATGGCGGCGATCTGTGATTTTTTTTTGCGGGACTGCGACATTGCGGCGGACAGATCGGACCCCTGACTGACATTTTTGACACTTTTGGGGGTACCAGTGACATTACTACAGTAATCAGTGCTATAAATATGCACTGTTACTGTAAAAAGGACACTGGCAGGGAAGGGGTTAACTTTATTGGTGATCAAGGGGTTAAATGTGTCCTTTTTTTCCAACAAATAAAGCTTTCTTTTGGTGGTATTTGATCACCTGTGCGATTTTTATTTTTTCCGCTATAAAAAAAAAAAGAGCAACAATTTAAAAAAAAAAAACTATATTTTTCACATTCTGCTATATGATTTTTTTAACATTTTAGGCCAATTTGTTTTCTGCTACATATTGTCAGGGTTATTTGGGGAGGTTAAATTTAATAAGAAGAAAATGAAATTTTATATTTTGTTCTGTATAGAAATATGAAACAGTGGCATCCATGTTGTAGAAGGTCACTAAAAGTTCAAACCTCCTTTTAGGAAAAGTGCCTATTCAACAGGTTAACCCAGACATGCTGTGTTGACCTAAGGTAATAAATAAATAGTCTGTTGACTTTCCTTAGATATAAGTCTAAGACGCTATACCAAGATAATCTTATCTGTGTGTGGGATCATAAACCTTAGTCAGTATTTTCAGTATTTAGATTAATTTAAAAATAAGATTTACAGATACGTTATAATCTTATATGTAACATAATATTAACAATAAAATATATATATAACTAACATACATCGATATGTAGAAAACTGTTATATATTATAATTGTTTCATATTTTGCTAAATTCTAACTTTACTGATTTTGATGACTCATCACTGCATGTTTAGTAAGGCTTCAGTAAATAAGCTCTTTAAGTGGTAAAGCATCATAAAACTTTTCTGGCCTTGCCAGGTGTTTAGTCTAGGAGGTCTGAATTGTAAGCTCTTTGTCAATATAAGGTGCAAAGTTTATTTGAAGATAAATAATGCTGCTATTTTCTGTGTACTGAAGCTAAGAGCAATGCAATACCGCCATCTCTGGTGACTGACTGCTACTAATTGAGGTCTTAGGTTGAAGGGTCATTTCCAATATGTATAGATATATATATTAAATATGATATGTTAAATATTAGAATGGTGTTACCAAGATTAATTCTTTATTTAGATACCTGGTGGATATTAAATGGACATGTAATAGATGAGAGCATGGTTACATTTTATGTTGTTTTATAATAGTCTTAAATGGAGAAATCTTTATTTAATATTCAATATACTGGTCAACCAAGAGGTGTCACCCAATGACATCACCAGTTAATAAATAAGATGTTCCAACCAATGGGGATCATGTTACTCCCTCTGGGTTTAACTTATGGTAATTTTATTAGTCCTTTGTTCTATACCATATAAAAAGAAAAAGCCCAGATGACACATGACACATGACATTTTGCCCAATATACATCACACATACAACATACACGCTACTACAGCTATGCACAGACTCATCTATACAGACTCCATTTTGCTCCATCATGTATCTGAAACTTTGAGGGACGCCAAACGAAACTCCTCCCTACCTAGCCACCATCTTGGAAAAGCAGCCATCTTAAAGACTCTGGTAACGACCATTCTAAGCTAGCGGCCATTTTAAATATGGTAAATATGCCTTGCTAATTATTTGATTATTATTCAATATTGTTTATGTACTTCCTTAAATGTTTTACATTTCATGCTAAAGGGTAACGAGAGTACAATCCCAGCCGTATAAACCATATGTAGATTTTTCTCTAAAGAGCTGATTTTGGTTTTTATAAAATTTTTATTAATATCAGATTTAGCGCACATTGGCGTATTAGTCTCACGTTTTGCATAGCCTATTCTCGCTTCTTCTGCAGTAGAGTGACTATCAGGCCTTGCATTGCGCAGACAATTGTGGTCTGATTATATAGAACATACATTTATGGTTTATACTATACCTGGAGAAAATGTAATCTTGCTTTATTTTCACTTTCATTATTGAGCTACACATCACATTGCATTTATTGTTTGAAGTTTATATATTTATGTAAAGTTATCTTTTTGTGTCATCTCAAGTCTGATCATTTATCGTGATTACATGTCTCGTGAATAAATATTTTATATATATATTCCATACTGTAGACTGTTTTCACCAAGATTGGTATATGCTTTTAAAAAGAAATTAATCAATTAAAAGAATTCGCTACATATTGATTTGTGGAAATAAGTGGAGACTCTCCTTTTTCACAGATCTTTGCTTATTGACATAAATAGACACTGTTATATTCAGAGCAGTATAAACATTCTGACATAATGGAGGCGGCCCAGCGAAATATTATTAATTTCTGACATAATAGAGGCGGCCCAGCGAGATATTATTAATTTCTGACAATATTTTTGGTAAAAAAAATTGCAATAAGCGTATTTTGATTGGTTTGTGCAAATTTATCGTGTCTACTAACTACTGGAAAGATTTATGTCATTTTTTATTGTTTTTTATTTTTACTAGTAATGGCGGCAATTTGGGATTTTTCGCGGGACTGCGACATTGCGGCGGACAGATCGGACCCCTGACTGGCATTTTTGACACTTTTGGGGGTACCAGGGACATTACTACAATAATCAGTGCATGTTACAGTAATAATGCCATTGGCAGGGAAGGGGTTAACCCTGTGGGTGATCAAGGGGTTAAATGTGAGCCTAGGGGAGTGATTCTAACTGTGGGGGGGGGGGGGGGGGCGTTGCTTCTGAAATGACCATAGAGACATGTGATCCTATATAGATGGATCACAGGGGCTCTATGATCATTCCAGGGAGAAGGACTTCCGGCTGTGTTTACAGCAGCCAACCGTCCTTCTCATTCAGCGGGGAACGATTGCTGGTGTCAGGCGGCAACCGGAGCCGCCTGCCTGTCAGCTTCCCCACTAACGATCAGGAGCAGGAGTGCGCCACCCGCGGCGCGTTCGCCCCCTAGCTGCCACCAGGCGACCGATATATACCTATGTCGGCTTGCCTGGGAGAGCCACACTGCCGCAGTATATATGCGGTAAGCAGTCGGCAAGTGGTTAAAGGGCAGCTATGCTCACCATTACATCACCAACACTACATGGACGAATTATAAACACAGCAATGCTATTTGGAAGAGTACTGATTCATACAAGTACCAAACTTTGGCTGTTCAGACGAATGCCCAAACATTTGCTCATTTGGCTAATAATATATTGCTACTGTGGAATAAGCATAGTTACATTAATCCAAGCTCAACCAATATAACTATTTAAAAAAACATTATGGTGTTTGTGTTTTTTGTGAGTCATTTTTTTACATGATTACTTCAGATTAAAAAGGGAAATAAAACAAAATATAATAAATGCACATAAAAATAATCTTGCTGATTTCTAGTTATGTTGATAAAACTATCCTTCGAGCCGGAATTGAACCAGCGACCTAAGGATTCCTGCATGCATTTCCTCTACAGTCCTCCGCTCTACCAGCTGAGCTATCGAAGGAGTTGACTGGCCAGCAGGTGTCACTGCAATTTGTTTGAAATATTTTTTGGAGTAACTGGACACTTTTACCCTTTTCATGCCCAAGGCAATTTTAGGCTTTCAGCGCTGTCACTTTGAATGACAATTGCACAGTCATGCTAAACTGTACCCAAACACAATTTTTATCTTTTTCACACAAATAGAGCTTTTTTGGGGTGGTATTTAATTGCCACAGGGTTTTTAATTTTTTGCTAAATAAATGAAAAAACAAAGCAAAAACTTTTTCACATGTTGTTATAAAATTTTGCAAACAGGTAATTTCTCTATTTCACTAATGTATGCTGATGAGGCTGCACTAACATGGTGGCACTGATGGACATTGATAGGCACTGGTACGTTGCACTGATGGGCACAAATGAGGTGTCACTGATGAGTCGGCACTGATAGGTGTCACTGATGGGCACTGATAGGCTGCACTGATGGGCACTAATGAGGAGGCACTGATGAGGCTGTACTGATAGGTGACACTGATGGGCACTGATAGGGGAACTGATAGACTACACTGAAGGGCACTAATAGGCAGCACTGATAGGTGGCACTGATAGGGGGTGTTAATGTGGCGGCACTAATGGGCATTGATGGGCCCTGATAGGCTGCACTGATGGACACTAATGAGGAGGCACTGATGAGGCTGCACTGATAGTTACCACTGATGGGCACTGATAGGCTGCACTGATGGGCACTGATGAGGCTGCACTGATAGGTGACGATGATGGGCACTGATAGGGGGAACTGATAGACCGCACTGAAGGGCACTAATAGGCGGCACTGATAGGTGGCACTGATGAGGTAACGTTAATGTGGTGGCACTAATGGGCATTGATGGGCACTGATGGGCACTAATGAGGAGGCACTGATGAGGCTGTACTGATAAGTGACACTGATGGGCAATGATAGGGGGAACTGATAGACTACACTGAAGGGCAGTAATAGGAGGCACTGATAGGCTGCGTTAATATGGCAGCACTAATGGGCATTGATGGGCACTGATGAGCACGAATGAGGAGGCACTGATGAGGCTGTACTGATAAGTGACACTGATGGGCAATGATAGGGGGAACTGATAGACTACACTGAAGGGCAGTAATAGGAGGCACTGATAGGCTGCGTTAATATGGCAGCACTAATGGGCATTGATGAGCACGAATGAGGAGGCACTAATGAGGCTGCACTGATAGGTACTACTGATGGGCACTGATAAGCTGCACTGATGGGCACTAATGAGGAGACACGAATGAGGTTGCACTGATAGGCGGAACTGATAGACCACACTGAAGGGCACTAATAGGTTGCACTTGGGCGTGGAGTTCACCAGTGCTTCACAGGTTTCCACTGGAGTCCTCTTCCACTCCTCCACAAAGACAATAAAAATGCACTCACTAGATAAAAGTAGATCAAGGCTTTAAAAGCCTTGATCTACTTTTAACTAGTAGTGAGTGCATTTTTTTTGTATGACTAGGACTGTCAGAATTCTTTATCATTCTTCCTGATCTGTAACTCAAGAGGCTGCCTGTGCAAAAAAAAAAAACCTATGCCTCCCCGTCGGGGAATCGAACCCCGGTCTCCCGCGTGACAGGCGGGGATACTCACCACTATACTAACGAGGAATACATGAGGAATACATGAGGAATACATGAGGAATACATGAGGAATACATGAGGAATACATGAGGAATACATGAGGAAATTTCAGCATACAGGTCTTCTAACAAGAAGAGATGGCAGTGTGAGGAAGCTGTAGGGGACATCTGCTTTACTAGGTTAGCAGTCCCTTGCACCAGGAAATAATATTGGTGACATACTGGAATGACAGACAAAACCTCTTGCCCGCTAAGGCACACATGTTAAAATTTTTTACCAGAAATTACAGTAAACACTAAAGTATTTTCTGAAGGCAGAGACCCTGGAGAATAAAGTGGTGGTAGTTTAACCTCTTCCGGACTGCCCGCCGTGTATTTACATGGCTAATTTTGACATTAAACACTGGTGTTACGGCAGTAGATAGCTGCTAATAAAGTCGCACAGCGCCGAATCGCAAAAAGTGGCCCAGGCGTAAGACAGCAAAATCCTCCGGTGGTAAAGTGGTTAAATTATCATCTTCTGTAGTACAACCTACGTACATATAATGTACAGTAATGATAGTCGTCTGCATCTAGCAGCCGATGTGCACGCTACTTAGTTCAATGTTATCCCACAAAAGCTCATGCATGAGAAACCTCCAGAATTTTGTGAAGGGGGCCCCAAGATTTTGACTGCCTAGGGGATTCCACAGAGTTTAATCAAACACAGGTCAAGCCTTAAAATTGTTCATGCCCGTAAAAAAAAAAGTGCCCAAAATTCTAAATAGACAACACATTAACCACTTGCCGACCGCCACATGACTATCTACGTCGGCGGTCAGCCCCTCACAGGCAAACTGACATAGGTCTACGTCGCTTGCTTGTGAGGGTCTAGGGAGCGAGCACGCTCGCCCCCGGAGGCGCGCTCCCGCGTGGTCACGGACCCCCCCGCGCGTGTGATCGGTGGACTCGATGTCCGCCGGTCACTCTGCGATCGGCGGGGGAGAGGGAGAAAGTCAGGCGGCTTGTGTAAACAAGCCGCCTGTCATTCTCCCCTGTGTATGAATGATGATCATATGGTTCTACTATGTAGAACCGTTGATCACCGTTCATACATCTGAAGCCACAGCCAATCACAGTAGAAAGCACGACCCTAGGGACACACATAGCCCCTCCCTTTCAAAAAAAGTTAACCCCTTCACTGCCAGTGTATTTTTACAGTAACAGTGCATATGTATAGCACTGATTACTGTAGAAATGTCACTGGTAACCCCAAAAGTGTCAAAAATGTCAGTCAAGGGTCCGATCTGTTCGCCGCAATGTCGCAGTACCGCAAAAAAAATCGCAGATCGCCGCCATTATGCGTTAAAAAAAAAACAACAAAAATGACAAAAATCTTTCCCTTTGTTAGTTAACGTGATAACTTTTGCGCAAACCAATCAAAATACGCTTTTTGCTATTTTTTTTACCAAACATAGGTAGCATAAAACAAATTGGCCAAAAATGTAAAAAAATTTTGATTTTTACATTTTTTTGGGGGGGAATTTCATAAAAAAAATGTGAAAAATATTGTTATTTTTGCAAAATTTACGCTCTTTTTTTGTTTATAGCGCATGATCAAAAAATCGCACAGGTGATCAAATACCACCAAAAGAAAGCGCTGTTTGTGGGAAAAAAAGGACGCCAAATTCGTTTAGATACAGCGTCGCACGACCGCGCAATTGTCCGTTAAAGTCACGCAGTGCCGAATCGCAAAATACCCCCTGGTCAGGAAGGGGGTAAAATCTTCCGGGGCTTAAGTGGTTAACTACTTGCGTACCAACCCATGCACATATACTACAACAGGGCTGCCACTCTGCACTGGATCATGTACATGTACTGTATGTAAACTGGCATTTCCGGGTAGTGGGCGTGCACATTATTATTATTATTATACAGGATTTCTATATCACCAACAGTTTGCGCAGTGCTTTACAATATGAGGGAAGACAATACAGTTACAATACAATTCAATACAGGAGGAATTGGACGGCATGCCTGCTGCCTCATCTGTGCTGTGATTGGGTACAGCAAAGGTCAATCATCATTGTCCAGGACCTGCTGATCTGCTTAGTGAATCACAATACAGAGCCCTGTGTTTACTATCAACACAGGTCCCTGCAATGTAAATGAAGCAACAATGTGGTTGTTGTTTTCTCCCTGCAAAGCCACGTTGTTTAGTAAAAGCAGCACATATTACAGCACTGATAGGTGGCACTGATAGGTGGTGTTAATGTGGCGGCACTAATGGGCATTGATGGGCCCTGATAGGCTGCACTGATGGACACTAATGAGGAGGCACTGATGAGGCTGCACTGATAGTTACCACTGATGGGCACTGATAGGCTGCACTGATGGGCACTGATGAGGCTGCACTGATAGGTGACGATGATGGGCACTGATAGGGGGAACTGATAGACCGCACTGAAGGGCACTAATAGGCGGCACCAGTGGCGTCGCTAGGGGGGGGCCAGAGGGGGCCATGGCCCCACCAATATTACTCTGTGCCCCCTCATGTGCCCCCCCAAATAAAATGCCGTTTTTGTTACTATTTTATATGGCAGAGAAAGCACTAAATCAAAAAAAAGGGCTGAAGAAGGCTGCTGTTCTGGTGCTGTGCGATACATCCCCCCCCCCCCCCCAGGCTGTAATGGTAGAGTCCGGATTGAAAAAAAAAGCCTGATTCACACTGTGTATACGAGGCTGCGAGTGTCTTGTCTGTGTGACACAGCCAAGCCAGCACACTCCCTCCTCCCTCCTCCTCCCTCCTCCCCCTCCCCTCACAGACAGCAGAGGAGAGGGAATACGAGCTCCTTCTGAGTCTGCCTGGACCGCCCACTCTCCTCCCCACATGCAGATATATCTGAGAGGAGATGTGGGCGGGAAACATGAAATATGGTGGTGTCTGGTGTGTGAGAGAGGGAAGAGGAAGAGCTTTAACCCTGCTGGGTGAGTACAGCTGTGCAGTATACAGTATATTGTGATTGCTGAACTGTCCCCATCTCCCTCCCTTGTCCCCCCCCCCTTCTCTGTTCTTCCAAGAGCTTGACAAACTTCACTTCCATTAAGAACTTAGGCAGCCAATGCATGGATTTTGTAAATGTGAAAGAACACTTCCTCGGGCCAATTGGTTTTATAAATGTGACAATGGGATTGCGCTGTGGACGACCCTAAGAGTGAACAATGGAAAATAAGTGTAATACAAGGTATTACTCACAGCGCGTGTCGTTGAGCAAAATAATAATAAATAATGATGTGCTAAATATATGATACTGAGTATAAAAATGTATGGTGTGCTCTTGTGATTATAATAAAATAACTTTTGGCTGCTTATAGCTCTATTTAAATGCACCCTATAAAATACTGAACTCGTGCTTATTGTGACTTTGCAGTCCTATGCCAAAATGCATCAAAAAAATAAATTATCAAGTGAAATGTGATATGCAAAACTTAAACCATATAATGCAAAGAAATATTAGTGATAAAAAATTACTGGTGCAGAAAAAATAGTGAAAATTATTAAACTGTGATTGGTGTCCAATATACTGAAATATAGTGTCCAAATAGTCCAGAAAAATTAGTCCAAAAGAAATATTCCAGCTTCAGTGATGGTGTTGGAAATACCAATCAGTGCAATAGTGTTGTCACCCTCCGTGCTCCTGTGCGATAAGGTAGGCAATTCAAACTCACCAGACGGTGTTGACCCACAATGTCTTATGACAAGTGGGTCAGTAGAGCTTTGTGTGGTAGGTATCCAGCGGGGTCCCAGCCATCTGTGTCCGGGTGGTCCTGGATGCTCAGTTTTCAGAAAATTCTGCAGACAGGAAGAAGTGACGCAGCAGAGATAAAGAATCACACATGGCTCCCACCGGGTCCCAAACCTTGGGAATGGTTGATAAAGGAGGCACATCTAAGAATGCAGGCTTCTGGGGTAAAGATGTCCACATAGACCATCCTCCTCACCACCAGCAGTCTGTAGTCGTGAACGGGAAGAATACACTGCAGTAGAGCGATCTGAAAGAGAGGCTTGAAGTACACATTGAGCTCAGTGTGGAAGGGATGATCTCCTTTAATTTATCAACCATTCCCAAGGTTTGGGACCCGGTGGGAGCCATGTGTGATTCTTTATCTCTGCTGCGTCACTTCTTCCTGTCTGCAGAATTTTCTGAAAACTGAGCATCCAGGACCACCCGGACACGGATGGCTGGGACCCCGCTGGATACCTACCACACAAAGCTCTACTGACCCACTTGTCATAAGACATTGTGGGTCAACACCGTCTGGTGAGTTTGAATTGCCTACCTTATCGCACAGGAGCACGGAGGGTGACAACACTATTGCACTGATTGGTATTTCCAACACCATCACTGAAGCTGGAATATTTCTTTTGGACTAATTTTTCTGGACTAATTGGAGTTTAATAATTTTCACTATTTTTTCTGCACCAGTAATTTTTTATCACTAATATTTCTTTGCATTATATGGTTTAAGTTTTGCATATCACATTTCACTTGATAATTTATTTTTTTGATGCATTTTGGCATAGGACTGCAAAGTCACGATAAGCACGAGTTCAGTATTTTATAGGGTGCATTTAAATAGAGCTATAAGCAGCCAAAAGTTATTTTATTATAATCACAAGAGCACACCATACATTTTTATACTCAGTATCACATATTTAGCACATCATTATTTATTATTATTTTGCTCAACGACACGCGCTGTGAGTAATACCTTGTATTACACTTATTTTCCAATGCACGGATTTTGTTTCATTCAGGTGGGGTTCACACTGATGCAGTGTACTGCATTGCATGTCATTTGTCCAGGAATCACACAAGATTCCTGTACAAATGACATGCAAATTCAGTGCGATGCAAATTGAACCATACATTGTGTGTGGCTCAATTTGCATTCAATCCGCTCCAAAAAGGTGCAAGACCCTTTTTTTTTGTCTGCACTGGAATCGGATCGCAAGGGTGTTCAGACCCATATGATCCAATTCCATCTCCATCGGCTTCCACAGTGCGCACTGCAAACCAGTTTGTGGGTATCATTAATATTGACACCCGCAGTGGTTTGCAGAGCGCAGTGTGAACTGCTTGCAATTCTGATGCATTGCGGGAAAGGAATTGCAGCAGTTCCCTCACCGCATCAGTGTGAACCGGACCTCAACTATTGTGTTGACGAAAAAAATATTAATTTCCCCCATCTACACATTCAAGGTGGATGGGGGAATCATCCTGCTGAGCCCATGCCAGAACTACCGGGGTCGCACTTGTGACCAGGTCCTGGTGTTTAGCCTCCAGCGGGGTTTCCAGCCTCCTCTTTCTGTCCTGCCCCTGATATTGACAACGCCAATCTGGTGTTTTCTGTCTCAGTGGCAGCAGCTGCAGCATATTAGGACCCAGTACTGGTTACATTATGGGGCTGATGGGGGCATATGGGGAAGAGGGGGCAGCACTACTGGTTGTAGATGGCTGGGCTCTCCACCAGTCGCCTAGCAGCTGTGACACTGCATAGCCTTTTCTGTTGACATGGTGATCTGGATGTGTTCTGGGTGATGCTCCCGATCAGATCTAAAAATAAATATGATAGTGGTTTTATTGATTAGAGCCCCCACCTTACTGGAATGCAGCCCACACAGTTGCTGAGCATATGGCTGATGTATATGTGATTGTACTTTTGATTCTATTAAATATTGTGTTTATGTCCAAATATTCGATCCAATTGGGAGAATCGCCCAGATTGCATCCAAATGGCATGTCAACAGAGAAGGCTATGCAGTGTCATCGCTGCTAGGGACTGGCGGAGAGCACAGCTGTCTACAACCAGTAGTGCCAGCCCTTCCGCACATTTGCCCATTAGCCCCATAATGTAACCAGCACTGGATCCTAATGCGCTGCCATGAAGACAGACGCTGGACTGGCCCTGTCAATAGCAGGGGCAGGACAGCAAGAGGAAATTGGGAACCTCCACAGTGGTGGAACACCAGGGCCTGGTTGCTGGTGACATATCCCTTGCTTTCCACCACCATGGGGGACCTAAGATGTCAGGAAGGAGGCCCACTGTAGAACATGAAAGAGCCCTGCTGTGGGAAAGTAATAAAGGCCCCCTGGATCAGTGGAAAGCACACCATGCACACAGGGAAGGCCCCCGGGACCGATGGGTGGGGGTGGTGAGGGTGGCCCCCTATGGTTTCTTGCACTGATGCCCATTGTCACGAATATTTCATCTTTTTGCCTTTTTGATGCCCATTGTCAGGAATTGTGACAAAGTGTTTGGAATATTTCATGTTTATGCGTTTGATAGCCCTTCATAATGCAAATTTTTTGTCTATAGGTCATGTTAAAGAGACTCCCCAGCTTCCTTCTCGGAAGTATGCCTGGGGACTTTTTAACATCTTGATAAAAGTCCCTAGTCAGATTGAAACATTGACGCTCAATTGTATTGTATATTGCATGAACAAAACAAAGGTGAATTTGTAACAAGACCTCTGGAGTGCATTCTATTCTTGGGGAAAAAAAATAAAAATAATATATATATACTGCATTTTATTGTCGGCCCCCCTACTTTTGTCCCTGTCCCCCCATGTGCCCCCCCAAAATATGAAAGCTGGAGACGCCACTGGGCGGCACTGATGAGGTAACGTTAATGTGGTGGCACTAATGGGCATTGATGGGCACTAATAGGCTGCACTGATGGGCACTAATGAGGAGGCACTGATGAGGCTGTACTGATAAGTGACACTGATGGGCAATGATAGGGGGAACTGATAGACTACACTGAAGGGCAGTAATAGGCGGCACTGATAGGCTGCGTTAATATGGCTGCACTAATGGGCATTGATGGGCACTGATGAGCACGAATGAGGAGGCACTAATGAGGCTGCATTGATAGGTACTACTGATGGGCACTGATAAGCTGCACTGATGGGCACTAATGAGAAGACACGAATGAGGTTGCACTGATAGGCGGAACTGATAGACCACACTGAAGGGCAATAATAGGTTGCACTTGGGCGTGGAGTTCACCAGTGCTTCACAGGTTTCCACTGGAGTCCTCTTCCACTCCTCCACAAAGACAATAAAAATGCACTCACTAGATAAAAGTAGATCAAGGCTTTAAAAGCCTTGATCTACTTTTAACTAGTAGTGAGTGCATTTTTTTTGTATGACTAGGACTGTCAGAAGTCTTTATCATTCTTCCTGATCTGTAACTCAAGAAGGCTGCCTGTGCAAAAAAAAAACCTATGCCTCCCCGTCGGGGAATCGAACCCCGGTCTCCCGCGTGACAGGCGGGGATACTCACCACTATACTAACGAGGAATACATGAGGAATACATGAGGAATACATGAGGAATACATGAGGAATACATGAGGAATACACGAGGAATACACGAGGAAATTTCAGCATACAGGTCTTCTAACAAGAAGAGATAGCAGTGTGAGGAAGCTGTAGGGGACATCTGCTTTACTAGGTTAGCAGTCCCTTGCACCAGGAAATAATATTGGTGACATACTGGAATGACAGACAAAACCTCTTGCCCGCTAAGGCACACATGTTAAAATTTTTTACCAGAAATTACAGTAAACACTAAAGTATTTTCTGAAGGCAGAGACCCTGGAGAATAAAGTGGTGGTAGTTTAACCTCTTCCGGACTGCCCGCCGTGTATTTACATGGCTAATTTTGACATTAAACACTGGTGTTACGGCAGTAGATAGCTGCTAGTAAAGGCGCACAGCGCCGAATCACAAAAAGTGGCCCAGGCGTAAGACAGCAAAATCCTCCGGTGGTAAAGTGGTTAAATGATCATCTTCTGTAGTACAACCTACGTACATATAATGTACAGTAATGATAGTCGTCTGCATCTAGCAGCCGATGTGCACGCTACTTAGTTCAATGTTATCCCACAAAAGCTCATGCATGAGAAACCTCCAGAATTTTGTGAAGGGGGCCCCAAGATTTTGACTGCCTAGGGGACTCCACAGAGTTTAATCAAACACAGGTCAAGCCTTAAAATTGTTCATGCCCGTAAAAAAAAAGTGCCTAAAATTCTAAATAGACAACACATTAACCACTTGCCGACCGCCGCACGACTATCTACGTCGGCGGTCAGCCCCTCACAGGCAAACTGACATAGGTCTACGTCGCTTGCTTGTGAGGGTCTAGGGAGCGAGCGCGTGCCCCCGGAGGCGCGCTCCCGCGTGGTCACGGACCCCCCCGCGCGTGTGATCGGCGGACTCGATGTCCGCCGGTCACTCTGCGATCGGCGGGGGAGAGGGAGAAAGTCAGGCGGCTTGTGTAAACAAGCCGCCTGTCATTCTCCCCTGTGTATGAATGATGATCATACGGTTCTACTATGTAGAACCGTTGATCACCGTTCATACATCTGAAGCCACAGCCAATCACAGTAGAAAGCACGCCCCTAGGGACACACATAGCCCCTCCCTTTCAAAAAAAGTTAACCCCTTCACTGCCAGTGTATTTTTACAGTAACAGTGCATATGTATAGCACTGATTACTGTAGAAATGTCACTGGTAACCCCAAAAGTGTCAAAAATGTCAGTCAAGGGTCCGATCTGTCCGCCGCAATGTCGCAGTACCGCAAAAAAATCGCAGATCGCCGCTATTATGCGTTAAAAAAAAAAACAACAAAAATGACAAAAATCTTTCCCTTTGTTAGTTAACGCGATAACTTTTGCGCAAACCAATCAAAATACGCTTTTTGCAATTTTTTTTACCAAACATAGGTAGCATAAAACAAATTGGCCGAAAATGTTAAAAAATTTTGATTTTTACATTTTTTTGGGGGGGAATTTCATAAAAAAAATGTGAAAAATATTGTTATTTTTGCAAAATTTACGCTCTTTTTTTGTTTATAGCGCGTGATCAAAAAATCGCACAGGTGTTTAAATACCACCAAAAGAAAGCGCTGTTTGTGGGAAAAAAAGGACGCCAAATTCGTTTTGGTAACAGCGTCGCACGACCGCGCAATTGTCCGTTAAAGTCACACAGTGCCGAATCGCAAAATACCCCCTGGTCAGGAAGGGGGTAAAATCTTCCGGGTCTTAAGTGGTTAACTACTTGCGTACCAACCCATGCACATATACTACAACAGGGCTGCCACTCTGCACTGGATCATGTACATGTACTGTATGTAAACTGGCATTTCCGGGTAGTGGGCGTGCACATTATTATTATACAGGATTTCTATATCGCCAACAGTTTGCGCAGTGCTTTACAATATGAGGGAAGACAATACAGTTACAATACAATTCAATACAGGAGGAATTGGACGGCATGCCTGCTGCCTCATCTGTGCTGTGATTGGGTACAGCAAAGGTAAATTATCATTGTCCAGGACCTGCTGATCTGCTTAGTGAATCACAATACAGAGCCCTGTGTTTACTATCAACACAGGTCCCTGCAATGTAAATGAAGCAACAATGTGGTTGTTGTTTTCTCCCTGCAAAGCCACGTTGTTTAGTAAAAGCAGCACATATTACAGCACTGATAGGTGGTGTTAATGTGGCGGCACTAATGGGCATTGATGGGCCCTGATAGGCTGCACTGATGGACACTAATGAGGAGGTACTGATGAGGCTGCACTGATAGTTACCACTGATGGGCACTGATAGGCTGCACTGATGGGCACTGATGAGGCTGCACTGATAGGTGACGATGATGGGCACTGATAGGGGGAACTGATAGACCACACTGAAGGGCACTAATAGGCGGCACTGATAGGTGGCACTGATGAGGTAACGTTAATGTGGTGGCACTAATGGGCATTGATGGGCACTAATAGGCTGCACTGATGGGCACTAATGAGGAGGCACTGATGAGGCTGTACTGATAAGTGACACTGATGGGCAATGATAGGGGGAACTGATAGACTACACTGAAGGGCAGTAATAGGCGGCACTGATAGGCTGCACTAATGGGCATTGATGGGCACTGATGAGCACGAATGAGGAGGCACTAATGAGGCTGCACTGATAGGTACTACTGATGGGCACTGATAAGCTGCACTGATGGGCACTAATGAGGAGACACAAATGAGGTTGCACTGATAGGCGGAACTGATAGACCACACTGAAGGGCACTAATAGGTTGCACTTGGGCGTGGAGTTCACCAGTGCTTCACAGGTTTCCACTGGAATCCACTTCCACTCCTCCACAAAGACAATAAAAATGCACTCACTAGATAAAAGTAGATCAAGGCTTTAAAAGCCTTGATCTACTTTTAACTAGTAGTGAGTGCATTTTTTTTGTATGACTAGGACTGTCAGAATTCTTTATCATTCTTCCTGATCTGTAACTCAAGAAGGCTGCCTGTGCAAAAAAAAAAACCTTTGCCTCCCCGTCGGGGAATCGAACCCCGGTCTCCCGCGTGACAGGCGGGGATACTCACCACTATACTAACGAGGAATTCATGAGGAATACATGAGGAATACATGAGGAATACATGAGGAATACATGAGGAATACACGAGGAATACACGAGGAATACACGAGGAATACACGAGGAATACACGAGGAATACACGAGGAATACACGAGGAATACACGAGGAAATTTCAGCATACAGGTCTTCTAACAAGAAGAGATGGCAGTGTGAGGAAGCTGTAGGGGACATCTGCTTTACTAGGTTAGCAGTCCCTTGCACCAGGAGATAATATTGGTGACATACTGGAATGACAGACAAAACCTCTTGCCCGCTAAGGCACACATGTTAAAATTTTTTACCAGAAATTACAGTAAACACTAAAGTATTTTCTGAAGGCAGAGACCCTGGAGAATAAAGTGGTGGTAGTTTAACCTCTTCCGGACTGCCCGCCGTGTATTTACATGGCTAATTTTGACATTAAACACTGGTGTTACGGCAGTAGATAGCTGCTAGTAAAGGCGCACAGCGCCGAATCACAAAAAGTGGCCCAGGCGTAAGACAGCAAAATCCTCCGGTGGTAAAGTGGTTAAATGATCATCTTCTGTAGTACAACCTACGTACATATAATGTACAGTAATGATAGTCGTCTGCATCTAGCAGCCGATGTGCACGCTACTTAGTTCATTGTTATCCCACAAAAGCTCATGCATGAGAAACCTCCAGAATTTTGTGAAGGGGGCCCCAAGATTTTGACTGCCTAGGGGACTCCACAGAGTTTAATCAAACACAGGTCAAGCCTTAAAATTGTTCATGCCCGTAAAAAAAAAAGTGCCCAAAATTCTAAATAGACAACACATTAACCACTTGCCGACCACCACATGACTATCTACGTCGGCGGTCAGCCCCTCACAGGCAAAGCGACATAGGTCTACGTCGCTTGCTTGTGAGGGTCTAGGGAGCGAGCGCGCGCCTCCGGAGGCGCGCTCCCGCGTGGTCACGTACCCCCCCGCGTGTGTGATCGGCGGACTCGATGTCCGCCGGTCACTCTGCGATCGGCGGGGGAGAGGGAGAAAGTCAGGCGGCTTGTGTAAACAAGCTGCCTGTCATTCTCCCCTGTGTATGAATGATGATCATACGGTTCTACTATGTAGAACCTTTGATCACCGTTCATACATCTGAAGCCACAGCCAATCACAGTAGAAAGCACGCCCCTAGGGACACACATAGCCCCTCCCTTTCAAAAAAAGTTAACCCCTTCACTGCCAGTGTATTTTTACAGTAACAGTGCATATGTATAGCACTGATTACTGTAGAAATGTCACTGGTAACCCCAAAAGTGTCAAAAATGTCAGTCAAGGGTCCGATCTGTCCGCCGCAATGTCGCAGTACCGCAAATAAAATCGCAGATCGCCGCCATTATGCGTTAAAAAAAAAAAACAACAAAAATGACAAAAATCTTTCCCTTTGTTAGTTAACGTGATAACTTTTGCGCAAACCAATCAAAATACGCTTTTTGCGATTTTTTTTTACCAAACATAGGTAGCATAAAACAAATTGGCCGAAAATGTAAAAAAATTTTGATTTTTACATTTTTTTGGGGGGGAATTTCATAAAAAAAATGTGAAAAATATTGTTATTTTTGCAAAATTTACGCTCTTTTTTTGTTTATAGCGCATGATCAAAAAATCGCACAGGTGATCAAATACCACCAAAAGAAAGCGCTGTTTGTGGGAAAAAAGGACGCCAAATTCGTTTAGATACAGCGTCGCACGACCGCGCAATTGTCCGTTAAAGTCACGCAGTGCCGAATCGCAAAATACCCCCTGGTCAGGAAGGGGGTAAAATCTTCCGGGGCTTAAGTGGTTAACTACTTGCGTACCAACCCATGCACATATACTACAATAGGGCTGCCACTCTGCACTGGATCATGTACATGTACTGTATGTAAACTGGCATTTCCGGGTAGTGGGCGTGCACATTATTATTATTATTATACAGGATTTCTATATCGCCAACAGTTTGCGCAGTGCTTTACAATATGAGGGAAGACAATACAGTTACAATACAATTCAATACAGGAGGAATTGGACGGCATGCCTGCTGCCTCATCTGTGCTGTGATTGGGTACAGCAAAGGTCAGTCATCATTGTCCAGGACCTGCTGATCTGCTTAGTGAATCACAATACAGAGCCCTGTGTTTACTATCAACACAGGTCCCTGCAATGTAAATGAAGCAACAATGTGGTTGTTGTTTTCTCCCTGCAAAGCCACGTTGTTTAGTAAAAGCAGCACATATTACAGCACTGATAGGTGGCACTGATAGGTGGTGTTAATGTGGCGGCACTAATGGGCATTGATGGGCCCTGATAGGCTGCACTGATGGACACTAATGAGGAGGCACTGATGAGGCTGCACTGATAGTTACCACTGATGGGCACTGATAGGCTGCACTGGTGGGCACTGATGAGGCTGAATGATAGGTGACGATGATGGGCACTGATAGGGGGAACTGATAGACCGCACTGAAGGGCACTAATAGGCGGCACTGATAGGTGGCACTGATGAGGTAACGTTAATGTGGCAACACTAATGGGCATTGATGGGCACTAATAGGCTGCACTGATGGGCACTAATGAGGAGGCACTGATGAGGCTGTACTGATAAGTGACACTGATGGGCAATGATAGGGGGAACTGATAGACTACACTGAAGGGCAGTAATAGGAGGCACTGATAGGCTGCGTTAATATGGCAGCACTAATGGGCATTGATGGGCACTGATGAGCATGAATGAGGAGGCACTAATGAGGCTGCACTGATAGGTACTACTGATGGGCACTGATAAGCTGCACTGATGGGCACTAATGAGGAGACACGAATGAGGTTGCACTGATAGGCGGAACTGATAGACCACACTTAAGGGCACTAATAGGTTGCACTTGGGCGTGGAGTTCACCAGTGCCTCACAGGTTTCCACTGGAGTCCTCTTCCACTCCTCCACAAAGACAATAAAAATGCACTCACTAGATAAAAGTAGATCAAGGCTTTAAAAGCCTTGATCTACTTTTAACTAGTAGTGAGTGCATTTTTTTTGTATGACTAGGACTGTCAGAATTCTTTATCATTCTTCCTGACCTGTAACTCAAGAAGGCTGCCTGTGCAAAAAAAAAAAACTATGCCTCCCCGTCGGGGAATCGAACCCCGGTCTCCCGCGTGACAGGCGGGGATACTCACCACTATACTAACGAGGAATAAATGAGGAATAAATGAGGAATAAATGAGGAATAAATGAGGAATAAATGAGGAATAAATGAGGAATACACGAGGAATACACGAGGAATACACGAGGAATACATGAGGAATACATGAGGAAATTTCAGCATACAGGTCTTCTAACAAGAAGAGATGGCAGTGTGAGGAAGCTGTAGGGGACATCTGCTTTACTAGGTTAGCAGTCCCTTGCACCAGAAAATAATATTGGTGACATACTGGAATGACAGACAAAACCTCTTGCCCGCTAAGGCACACATGTTAAAATTTTTTACCAGAAATTACAGTAAACACTTAAGTATTTTCTGAAGGCAGAGACCCTGGAGAATAAAGTGGTGGTAGTTTAACCTCTTCCGGACTGCCCGCCGTGTATTTACATGGCTAATTTTGACATTAAACACTGGTGTTACGGCAGTAGATAGCTGCTAGTAAAGTCGCACAGCGCCGAATCGCAAAAAGTGGCCCAGGCGTAAGACAGCAAAATCCTCCGGTGGTAAAGTGGTTAAATGATCATCTTCTGTAGTACAACCTACGTACATATAATGTACAGTAATGATAGTCGTCTGCATCTAGCAGCCGATGTGCACGCTACTTAGTTCATTGTTATCCCACAAAAGCTCATGCATGAGAAACCTCCAGAATTTTGTGAAGGGGGCCCCAAGATTTTGACTGCCTAGGGGACTCCACAGAGTTTAATCAAACACAGGTCAAGCCTTAAAATTGTTCATGCCCGTAAAAAAAAAAAGTGCCCAAAATTCTAAATAGACAACACATTAACCACTTGCCGACCGCCACACGACTATCTACGTCAGCGGTCAGCCCCTCACAGGCAAACTGACATAGGTCTACGTCGCTTGCTTGTGAGGGTCTAGGGAGCGAGCGCGCGCAACCGGAGGCGCGCTCCCGCGTGGTCACGGACTCCCCCGCGCGTGTGATCGGCGGACTCGATGTCCGCCGGTCACTCTGCGATCGGCGGGGGAGAGGGAGAAAGTCAGGCGGCTTGTGTAAACAAGCTGCCTGTCACTCTCCTCTGTGTATGAATGATGATCATACGGTTCTACTATGTAGAACCGTTGATCACCGTTCATACATCTGAAGCCACAGCCAATCACAGTAGAAAGCACGCCCCTAGGGACACACATAGCCCCTCCCTTTCAAAAAAAGTTAACCCCTTCACTGCCAGTGTATTTTTACAGTAACAGTGCATATGTATAGCACTGATTACTGTAGAAATGTCACTGGTAACCCCAAAAGTGTCAGAAATGTCAGTCAAGGGTCTGATCTGTCCGCCGCAATGTCGCAGTACCGCAAAACAAATCGCAGATCGCCGCCATTAAGCGTTAAAAAAAAAAAAACAACAAAAATGACAAAAATCTTTCCCTTTGTTAGTTAACGCGATAACTTTTGCGCAAACCAATCAAAATACGCTTTTTGCGATTTTTTTACCAAACATAGGTAGCATAAAACAAATTGGCCAAAAATGTTAAAAAATTTTGATTTTTACATTTTTTTTGGGGGGAATTTCATAAAAAAAATGTGAAAAATATTGTTATTTTTGCAAAATTTACGCTCTTTTTTTGTTTATAGCGCATGATCAAAAAATCGCACAGGTGATCAAATACCACCAAAAGAAAGCGCTGTTTGTGGGAAAAAAAGGACGCCAAATTCGTTTAGATACAGCGTCGCACGACCGCGCAATTGTCCATTAAAGTCACGCAGTGCCGAATCGCAAAATACCCCCTGGTCAGGAAGGGGGTAAAATCTTCCGAGGCTTAAGTGGTTAACTACTTGCGTACCAACCCATGCACATATACTACAATAGGGCTGCCACTCTGCACTGGATCATGTACATGTACTGTATGTAAACTGGCATTTCCGGGTAGTGGGCGTGCACATTATTATTATACAGGATTTCTATATCGCCAACAGTTTGCGCAGTGCTTTACAATATGAGGGAAGACAATACAGTTACAATACAATTCAATACAGGAGGAATTGGACGGCATGCCTGCTGCCTCATCTGTGCTGTGATTGGATACAGCAAAGGTCAATCATCATTGTCCAGGACCTGCTGATCTGCTTAGTGAATCACAATACAGAGCCCTGTGTTTACTATCAACACAGGTCCCTGCAATGTAAATGAAGCAACAATGTGGTTGTTGTTTTTTTTTTATTCTCCCTGCAAAGCCACGTTGTTTAGTAAAAGCAGCACATATTACAGCACTGATAGGTGGCACTGATAGGTGGTGTTAATGTGGCGGCACTAATGGGCATTGATGGGCCCTGATAGGCTGCACTGATGGGCACTGATGAGGCTGCACTGATAGTTACCACTGATGGGCACTGATAGGCTGCACTGATGGGCACTGATGAGGCTGCACTGATAGGTGACGGTGATGGGCACTGATAGGGGGAACTGATAGACCGCACTGAAGGGCACTAATAGGCGGCACTGATAGGTGGCACTGATGAGGTAACGTTAATGTGGTGGCACTAATGGGCATTGATGGGCACTAATAGGCTGCATTGATGGGCACTAATGAGGAGGCACTGATGAGGCTGTACTGATAAGTGACACTGATGGGCAATGATAGGGGGAACTGATAGACTACACTGAAGGGCAGTAATAGGAGGCACTGATAGGCTGCGTTAATATGGCAGCACTAATGGGCATTGATGGGCACTGATGAGCACGAATGAGCAGGCACTAATGAGGTTGCACTGATAGGTACTACTGATGGGCACTGATAAGCTGCACTGATGGGCACTAATGAGGAGACACGAATGAGGTTGCACTGATAGGCGGAACTGATAGACCACACTGAAGGGCACTAATAGGTTGCACTTGGGCGTGGAGTTCACCAGTGCTTCACAGGTTTCCACTGGAGTCCTCTTCCACTCCTCCACAAAGACAATAAAAATGCACTCACTAGATAAAAGTAGATCAAGGCTTTAAAAGCCTTGATCTACATTTAACTAGTAGTGAGTGCATTTTTTTTGTATGACTAGGACTGTCAGAATTCTTTATCATTCTTCCTGATCTGTAACTCAAGAAGCCTGCCTGTGCAAAAAAAAAAAACCTGTGCCTCCCCGTCGGGGAATCGAACCCCGGTCTCCCGCGTGACAGGCAGGGATACTCACCACTATACTAACGAGGAATACATGAGGAATACATGAGGAATACATGAGGAATACATGAGGAATACATGAGGAATACATGAGGAATACATGAGGAATACATGAGGAATACATGAGGAATACATGAGGAATACATGAGGAATACATGAGGAATACATGAGGAAATTTCAGCATACAGGTCTTCTAACAAGAAGAGATGGCAGTGTGAGGAAGCTGTAGGGGACATCTGCTTTACTAGGTTAGCAGTCCCTTGCACCAGGAAATAATATTGGTGACATACTGGAATAACAGACAAAACCTCTTGCCCGCTAAGGCACACATGTTAAAATTTTTTACCAGAAATTACAGTAAACACTTAAGTATTTTCTGAAGGCAGAGACCCTGGAGAATAAAGTGGTGGTAGTTTAACCTCTTCCGGACTGCCCGCCGTGTATTTACATGGCTAATTTTGACATTAAACACTGGTGTTACGGCAGTAGATAGCTGCTAGTAAAGTCGCACAGTGCCGAATCGCAAAAAGTGGCCCAGGCATAAGACAGCAAAATCCTCCGGTGGTAAAGTGGTTAAATGATCATCTTCTGTAGTACAACCTACGTACATATAATGTATAGTAATGATAGTCGTCTGCATCTAGCAGCCGATGTGCACGCTACTTAGTTCATTGTTATCCCACAAAAGCTCATGCATGAGAAACCTCCAGAATTTTGTGAAGGGGGCCCCAAGATTTTGACTGCCTAGGGGACTCCACAGAGTTTAATCAAACACAGGTCAAGCCTTAAAATTGTTCATGCCCGTAAAAAAAAAGTGCCTAAAATTCTAAATAGACAACACATTAACCACTTGCCGACCGCCGCACGACTATCTACGTCGGCGGTCAGCCCCTCACAGGCAAACTGACATAGGTCTACGTCGCTTGCTTGTGAGGGTCTAGGGAGCGAGCGCGTGCCCCCGGAGGCGCGCTCCCGCGTGGTCACGGACCCCCCCGCGCGTGTGATCGGCGGACTCGATGTCCGCCGGTCACTCGGCGATCGGCGGGGGAGAGGGAGAAAGTCAGGCGGCTTGCGTAAACAAGCTGCCTGTCATTCTCCCCTGTGTATGAATGATGATCATACGGTTCTACTATGTAGAACCGTTGATCACCGTTCATACATCTGAAGCCACAGCCAATCACAGTAGAAAGCACGCCCCTAGGGATACACATAGCCCCTCCCTTTCAAAAAAGTTAACCCCTTCACTGCCAGTGTATTTTTACAGTAACAGTGCATATGTATAGCACTGATTACTGTAGAAATGTCACTGGTAACCCCAAAAGTGTAAAAAATGTCAGTCAAGGGTCCGATCTGTCCGCCGCAATGTCGCAGTACCGCAAAAAAAAACGCAGATCGCCGCCATTACGCGTTTAAAAAAAAAACAACAAAAATGACAAAAATCTTTCCCTTGGTTAGTAAACGCGATAACTTTTGCGCAAACCAATCAAAATACGCTTTTTGCGATTTTTTTTTACCAAACATAGGTAGCATAAAACAAATTGGCCGAAAATGTTAAAAAATTTTGATTTTTACATTTTTTTGGAGGGGAATTTCATAAAAAAAATGTGAAAAATATTGTTATTTTTGCAAAATTTACGCTCTTTTTTTGTTTATAGCGCATGATCAAAAAATCGCACAGGTGATCAAATACCACCAAAAAAAGCTCTGTTTGTGGGAAAAAAAGGACGCCAAATTCGTTTAGATACAGCGTCGCACGACCGCGCAATTGTCCGTTAAATTCACGCAGTGCCGAATCGCAAAATACCCCCTGGTCAGGAAGGGGGTAAAATCTTCCGGGGCTTAAGTGGTTAACTACTTGCGTACCAACCCATGCACATATACTACAACAGGGCTGCCACTCTGCACTGGATCATGTACATGTACTGTATGTAAACTGGCATTTCCGGGTAGTGGGCGTGCACATTATTATTATTATACAGGATTTCTATATCGCCAACAGTTTGCGCAGCGCTTTACAATATGAGGGAAGACAATACAGTTACAATACAATTCAATACAGGAGGAATTGGACGGCATGCCTGCTGCCTCATCTGTGCTGTGATTGGGTACAGCAAAGGTCAATCATCATTGTCCAGGACCTGCTGATCTGCTTAGTGAATCACAGTACAGAGCCCTGTGTTTACTATCAACACAGGTCCCTGCAATGTAAATGAGGCAACAATGTGGTTGTTTTTTTTTTTTTTCTCCCTGCAAAGCCACATTGTTTAGTAAAAGCAGCACATATTACATACATTGTTAGGCCCACAGTTAACCCCTTGATTGCCCCAAATATTAACCCCTTCCTACCCAGTGTCATTAGTACAGCCACAGTGTATAGTATTAGCACTGATCACTGTATTAGTGTCACTGGTGAAGTCAGTGTTAAGCCTCGTACACACGCGTTGAAAATCGGCAGGGAATTTTCGTCCGACGACCAATCTGCCGATTTTCGGCTTGTTAGTATTAAGCTTCCGACAACCGACTCCGACTTTTCGGCCGAAAAAAATCTGGTGTGCAGGCTATAAAATTTTTGTCCTCCGTCAAAACACGGCCGATTTTCGTGCAGTCAGTACAGATTTCCACAGGGAAAAATCTAATGAGCAAGACTGGGCATGCTCAGAGATGAAAGAACACAAAGAAAGCAATCCAACACATGACATCACTTCTGAAGTAGAATTTTGTCGGGCGAGAAAATTCGTGTGCAGTCTAGGCCCATTCCAACCAACAAAACACAACTCTGGACAAAAGACGGGACGATCGGTCGGCCGCTAATCGTTGCGTGTGTACTAGGCTTTAGTTAGTGAGTTCCAACCCAGTGTCAGATTGGCTGCCGCATTTTAAGTCACTGATCACCACCAATACTAACACGAAAAATAAATATACAAAAATGTCAGTATATATACTATCATTTGTAGATGCTATAACATTTAATCAAACCAATTAATATACACTTTTGTCTTTTTATTTTTAGCAAAGACATGTAGCAGAATACATTTTGGTCTAAATTCATGAAGAAATTTGATTTAATTTTTTTATTGCATATGTTTTAAAGCAGAAAGTAAAAAATATTGTTTTTTTTTATAGGCAGTTTTTTTTTTCATTCATATAATGAAAAACCCAGTGGTGATCAAATACTTCCAAAAGAAAGTTCTATTTGTGTAAAGCATACACTGCATTAGCTGGGAATTGAACCTTGCTGTATTGCTTGGAAGGTAGATATGCTAACCACTGTGCTCACCACTATGCGACCAACACTACAGAGAGAGTAATAAAGTATTGCATTTACTATTGGAGCTAAATAGGGATGAACCAAAAATTATATATATACCTGCGGCCATTAATTTCGGGATTGTTAACCCATTATCAGCCGAAATGGGATAGGCTCATTTTCGGCCGATAATTTCGGTGGCTGCAAATTACTGTAGTAATGTCACTGGTACCCCCAAAAGTGTCAAAAATGTCAGTCAAGGGTCTGATCTGTCCGCCGCAATGTCGCAGTACCGCAAAAAAAATCGCAGATCGCCGCCATTACTCGTTAAAAAAAAAACAACAAAAATGACAAAAATCTTTCCCTTAGTAAACGCAATAACTTTTGCGCAAACCAATCAAAATTCGCTTATTGTGATTTTTTTTTTAACAAACATAGGTAGCAGAAAACAAATTGGCCAAAAATTTTAAAAAATTTGGATTTTTACTTTTTTTGGGGGGGGGGGGGGAATTTCATATAAAAAAATGTGAAAAATATTGTTATTTTTGCAAAATTGTCAGTATTTTTTTGTTTATAGCGCATGATCAAAAAATCGCACAGGTGATCAAATACCACCAAAAGAAAGCTCTGTTTGTGGGAAAAAAAGGACTTCAAATTCATTTGGGTACAGCGTCGCACGACCCCGCAATTGTCCGTTAAAGTCACGCAGTGCCGAATGGCAAAATAGGGCCCCGTCATTGAGCAGCCAAATCCTCCGGGGCTTAAGTGGTTAAACATACAATTACCAATGCAACAAATATAAGAAATTAGACATGTATGTAGTGACACCATGCCAATAACTAATAACATTCTTGTGCAAAATAAAGTCCATAAAATATTAATGCCACCTAAAAGTCCATAAGCCACTTTCAGCTTGAAGATTCACTCCACACCATAGAGTGACAACTAGTGAGCCGTGAAGATGCTAAATACTCACCAGACCACCAGTGACCACTTAGTTGCGCACCCGAAGGTTTGCCCCTACGTGTTTCGTCACCATGATGACTTTCTCTTTGTGCTTACTTTGCTATATGTGAGTAATCAATTGGAGGAGAAATGTTCCACCAGCCTTACTTAGATGTTCCTGGCTATACCTTTTATTGAAGTGGTCACTGGTAGTCTGGTGAGTGTTTAGCATCTTCACCTCTCTGGGTGTCATTATATGGTGTGGAGTGAAAATTCAAACAGAAAGTGGCTTATGGACTTTTGGGTGGCGTGGATATTTTATGGACTTATTGGTGTGGTGTCACTACATACACGTCTAATTGCTAAAAGACCAGGGGGTATTTTGCGATTCGGCACTGCGTGACTTTAACGGACAATTGCGCGGTCGTGCGACGCTGTACCTAAACAAATTGGACGTCCTTTTTTCCCACAAACAGAGCTTTCTTTTGGTGGTATTTGATCACCTGTGCGATTTTTTGATCATGCGCTATAAACAAAAAAAAGCATAAATTTTGCAAAAAAAACAATATTTTTTAACATTTTTGGCCAATTTGTTTTATGCTACATATGTTTGGTAAAAAAAAATCGCAAAAAGCGTATTTTGATTGGTTTGCGAAAAAGTTATCGCGTTTACTAACAAAGGGAAAGATTTTTGTCATATTTTGTTGCTTTTTTTTTAACGCGTAATGGCGGCAATCTGCGATTTTTTTTGCGTTATTGCGACATTGGGGCGGACAGATCGGACCCTCGACTGACATTTTTGACACTTTTGGAGTTACCAGTGACATTTCTACACTAATCAGTGCTATATATATGCACTGTTACTGTAAAATTACACTGGCAGTGAAGGGGTTAACTTTATTTGAGAGGGAGGGGCTGTGTGTGTCCCTAGGGGCGTGATTCTAACTGTGATTGGCATACATAGTAGAACCGTGTCCTACATAGTTGAACCGTGTGATCACTGTTTCTACACAGAGGAGAATGACAGGCGGCTTGTTTACACTAGCCGCCTGCCTTTCTCCCTCTCCCCCGACGATCGCAGAGTGACCGCGCTCGCTCCCCAGAGCCTCACAGGCTAGTGACGTACCGATACGTCACTCTGCCTGTGAGGGGCTGACCGCCGCAGTATATGTACTTGCGGCGGTCGGCAAGCGGTTAAAAAACTGTATATGGTGAGGCGTAGTCCCAAACATACTAAAAAACTCATTTTGGGTTTATTTACATATTATCCACTCAACCACAGCAACCAAACAGAGGGTTGGTGCATGTCTTACTTTTTACTTTTTTGTTTGTTTCTTTGAATTTCACATCAGAAAAGTGCTGTCTTCAGTAATATGCGCAAAACTTTGAATTAAAAAATAAAAAGAAGAGAGTACATGTAAAAGAAGGTCCCACCGAGATTTGAACTCGGATCGCTGGATTCAGAGTCCAGAGTGCTAACCATTACACCATGGAACCCCTTGCTCCTGTCAATCAGGAGGATCATATGGACTTCTCTGTCGTTGTGAAGCGAGTGTAGATAAATCACATAAATACACAATGTATTATGGATGTTTCTTAGCAGTCAAAGTTCAGAACAGTGTGTTTCCTTCTAAAACAACCAATGGTGGCAGCTATTAAATAACTGCTGAGTAAACCAAGCCCATTGCTGATCATTTCTGTTACAGTAAGAGGGAAAATAGAGGACCTATTGGCAGAATCAGCAGGTAATAAAACTGTGCTGTTACACTTGTATGAAAACATAATGCAATGCATAGTCATGGTTATGTTCATGTTGCTGTGAATTGAGAATCTACATAGTTCATTTCATAAGCCATTGTTTATTTGGCCTTTGTATAGCTGGTTAATATACTGCCATCTTGTGGTTATTTTTGTTTTTGCACCATATTTTCTGTGTTCCGCCCACTTGTGATGTATTTCCTTTTCCTTCTCACTATCCAGACCACTGTTCCTGATCTTTGCGGACAGTATTAGGACAGGAGATGTACCAGGGGAGTGGAGGAAAGCAAACGTGATTCCGATATTCAAAAAGGGTCAGAGGCATATACCGGGAAATTATAGGCCTGTCAGTCTGACATCAGTAGTATGTAAACTTCTGGAGGGGATGATAAGGGACTATATCGTAGAGTTTGCTAAGGACAACAGCATCATCAGTAGTAACCAGCACAGGTTTACAAATGGGCGTTCTTGTCAAACCAATCTCTTAACATTCTACGAGGAGGTTAGCTGTGAGCTAGATATGGGCAGACCAGTGGATGTGGTGTACCTAGATTTTGCTAAGGCGTTTGATACAGTTCCCCATAAGCGCTTAATTTATAAAATAAGGTCTGCAGGTATCGACAGCAGGGTTTGCTCTTGGATACGGAACTGGCTAAAAGGGCGTGTCCAAAGGGTGGTAATAAACAGCGCATACTCAGACTGGTCTGAGGTAGTAAGCGGGGTCCCCCAAGGCTCAGTCCTAGGACCAATCTTGTTCAATTTATTCATAAACAGCATTGAGGACGGGATCAGTAGTTCAATATGAGTTTTTGCAGATGACACAAAATTAGGCAGGGCAATAACAGCACAGCATGAAGCAGATATCCTACAGAATGACCTGGACAAAATAACGGAGTGGGCAACGACATGGCAAATGAGGTTTAACGTGGAGAAATGTAAGGTTTTGCACTTGGGCACTAGAAACATAAAAGCACAATACATGTTAGGAGGGGAACCCTTGGGAGAATCAAAAATGGAGAAGGATCTGGGAGTCTTGGTTGATGATAGACTAGGCAACAGCATGCAATGTCAAGCGGCAGCTGCCAAGGCTAGCAGAATATTAGCATGCATAAAGAAAGGGATCTATTCCAGAGATAAGACTAGAATCCTTCCACTTTATAAAACTCTGGTCCGACCTCATCTGGAGTATTCTGTCCAGTTCTGGTCACCAGTCCTCAGAAGAGATGTGTTGGAGCTGGAGAGGGTCCAGAGAAGGGCAACTAAACTAATTAGGGGATTGGAGGACCTTGATTATGAGGAGCGTCTACAATCGCTTGATTTATTCTCCCTGGAGAAGAGACGCCTGAGGGGGGACATGATAGCAATTTTTAAATATCTCAATGGGGATCTAGGCTTAGAAAAAAAGCTGTTCAGTCGAAGGGATTGCATGAGGACTCGGGGGCATACAATGCGATTAGAGGAGAAGCGTTTTAACCTCAGGCAACGTGGGGGGTTCTTTACTGTTAGGGCTACAAGATTGTGGAATTCTCTACCACAAGAGGTGGTTTCTGCAGGTAGTATGGTGGCTTTCAAAAGACTACTAGACGTACATCTCAAGGATCAGAACATTCAGGGGTATGCGAGATGATTACAGCCACACACACCTACACAGGTTGAACTGGATGGACTATTGTCTTTATTCAACCTCACCTACTATGTAACTATGTAACTATGTGCAAAATAAAGTCCATAAAATATTAATGCCACCTAAAAGTCCATAAGCCACTTTCAGCTTGAAGATTCACTCCACACCATAGAGTGACAACTAGTGAGCCGTGAAGATGCTAAATACTCACCAGACCACCAGTGACCACTTAGTTGCACTCCGGAAGGTTTGCCCCTACGTGTTTCGTCACCATGATGACTTTAGGAAGCAGAAAATGCCATTGTAACGGAATGCGTAGAAGAGCTTTCGGCTTGCAACTTCTGGTCACATCACTTTCGGTAATTGGAACGCACGCCGCCTTCTGGTTACGGCGGAGGGGCAGTGCAAGTTCCTTATGCAATTGTGTGCTATATTGGTGCCATTTGAGAACCTTTTATGAAGGAGGCCAATCATTTTTTTTTTGTTTAATTCCAAACTATGAAATAAACCTACTGCACTTTGGGTATCTATTTCTCTTTGTGCTTACTTTGCTATATGTGAGTAATCAATTGGAGGAGAAATTTTCCACCAGCCTTATTTAGATGTTCCTGGCTATACCTTTTTTTTAGAAGTGGTCACTGGTAGTCTGGTGAGTGTTTAGCATCTTCACGGCTCTCTGGGTGTCATTATATGGTGTGGAGTGAAAATTCAAACAGAAAGTGGCTTATGGACTTTTGGGTGGCGTGGATATTTTATGGACTTATTGGTGTGGTGTCACTACATACACGTCTAATTGCTTATAGTTGTTGCATTGGTAAATAATCATTAATATTTATTGATCATTCATTTTTGTCATTAGATGTTTAGTTTTTGGCACATGTTTATTCATTCATCCACAAAAAAATATTTTGCTTAAAAAAACTGTATATGGTGAGGCGTAATCCCAAACATACTAAAAAACTGATTTTGGGTTTATTTACATATTATCCATTCAACCACAGCAACCAAACAGAGGGTTGGTGCATGTCTTACTTTTTAATTTTTTGTTTGTTTCTTTGAATTTCACATCAGAAAAATGCTGTCTTCAGTAATATGCGCAAAACTTTGAATTAAAAAATAAAAAGAAGAGAGTACATGTAAAAGAAGGTCCCACCGAGATTTGAACTCGGATCGCTGGATTCAGAGTCCAGAGTGCTAACCATTACACCATGGAACCCCTTGCTCCTGTCAATCAGGAGGATCATATGGACTTCTCTGTCGTTGTGAAGCGAGTGTAGATAAATCACATAAATACACAATGTATTACGGATGTTTCTTAGCAGTCAAAATTCAGAACAGTGTGTTTCCTTCTAAAACAACAAATGGTGGCAGCTATTAAATAACTGCTGAGTAAACCAAGCCCATTGCTGATTATTTCTGTTACAGTAAGAGGGAAAATAGGGGACCTATTGGCAGAATCAGCAGGTAATAAAACTGTGCTGTTACACTTGTATAAAAACATAATGCAATGCATAGTCATGGTTATGTTCATGTTGCTGTGAATTGAGAATCTACATAGTTCATTTCATAAGCCATTGTTTATTTGGCCTTTGTATAGCTGGTTAATATACTGCCATCTTGTGGTTATTTTTGTTTTTGCACCATATTTTCTGTGTTCCGCCCACTTGTGATGTATTTCCTCTTCCTTCTCACTGTCTGTATGGGATTAGCAGATTGCTGCTTGTCACCGGGTTTTATGTAATCTGCTCACATCCGGGAACACATTATCGTGTTTTGACCTGCAAATATCATCCTTTCACTCATCTGCCACATCTTGTCTGCTGTAATCTGCACTTTCAGTAAAGATTCTTCATAGATATGAAAAGGTGTTTGGTGAGTTCAGCTATCTGATAGAGACTGTCCAAGGTGATTGTATCTGCTTATACAGGCCAGGCATAGAGGTCTCAGCAAGAGATGGTCACTATAACAACAATTTGAGTCAGAATAAAAAAAACTGTGTCAATTCTATTGACACACTGCATCATATATATGTATAATAATAATAATAATAATATGAATAATAATATTATTACATTTTTTTTAAATTATCTATGCTTAAAGGTTTTGCAAAAAAATAAAAAGGTGAAAAAACTCAATGCCCCTCTGGTACCTGATGCATGGTCACAGGGGCAATGACAAGGGCAGCAGGTAAGCATTTGTGTACAGTAGGATGTGAATGCACTGGGGTGTCCTAATGCTGTGAACTCATTAGGGTAAAAGATGTATAGCCTTTAGTATTAATTTGAAGTAGAATTCCAGCATAACCTATCTAGTCTTAAATATGTCATCTACCCCTCCTAAAACCTATGCTGGAACCTGTGTAAAAAAAGATGTATCAACTTTGGTTCAGTCACATGATTCCGCTCCCCTGTGTCAGCCAGCAGCAGCTGCAGGGGAGAAGAGGGAGCACTGACAACAAATAGACCATAGGTGAAGTCACTGCTGCAGGCTCTACTAGCTGTTGCTGGAAACTCTCTCCTCTCCCCTGCAGCCACTGCTGGATGACATGGGGGATCATGTGACTTGACTGGAACAAGCTAATAATAGGTTAGTATATACATCTTTTTTTTACACAGATTAGCCAACATAGCTGTAAAGAGAAGGAAAGGACATTTTTGAGATTAGATTGGTTTATGCTGGATTTCTACTTTTAGAAAACAAATTTACAGGTATGAATGAGCACATTATAGTGCCTTTTCTTTTTATGTGCCTTTTCTTTTTATGTGCCTTTTCTTTCACATGTTTACTTGAGATAAAGAAGTCAATAAAGCAAAATCGAATGCGAATAAGGATAAAATCTTGCTGGTGTCTAGTTAAGAAGATTAAAATGTCCTTCGAGCCGGAATTGAACCAGCGACCTAAGGATGTCTGTGTGATTTTCCTCTACAGTCCTCCGCTCTACCAGCTGAGCTATCGAAGGAACTGATTGGCTTGTAGGTGTCACTGCTTACATAACTAAATTATAATAAACATCCATTCATTAAAGTGCATTGTTAGATGATTCTATATTTTAATACTATAGATTTCAAAATTTGAAAAAAAACTATAAAAGGTTATCTATAAAGAAAAACATCTGCTTGCGTTGGCCGGGAATCGAACCCGGGTCAACTGCTTGGAAGGCAGCTATGCTCACCACTATACCACCAACGCTTCCTGTAAAATGAGGATTTTTATCCCGAGGTGTTCTTCCTTTTCTAGATAATTATAATCAACCTATCCAGAAGCATGGAATGCAGATCAGCTTTGTGTCTAATGCTGTGCAGCATGATCTGGATTGCAATTATAAGTAAATTTATATAATGCATAGTTATTGTTGTTGATATTACTGTGAACTCAGAATTTATGTAGTAAGTTTTCCTAAGCCATTGTTTATTGGCCTCTGTATAGTTGGCGGCTATTATACTGCCATCTTGTGGTAATTTCAGTTATTGTGTTTCCTCCTATTTTTGTGATGTATTTCGTCTTCCTTCAGACTTCAGGGACACACTTAACCCCTTGATCACCAATAAAGTTAACCCCTTCCCTGCCAGTGTCATTTTTACAGTAACAGTGCATATTTATAGCACTGATTACTGTGGTAATGTCACTAGTACCCCAAAAAGTGTCAAAAATGTCAGTCAGGGGTCCGATCTGTCCGCCGCAATGTTGCAGTCCCGCAAAAAAATCGCAGATTGCCATCATTACTAGTTACAAAAAAACAAGAAAAATGACATAAATCATTTCCGTAGTTAGTAAAAACAAAAACTTTTGTGCAAACCAATCAAAATACGCTTATTGCGATTTTTTTTACCAAAAATATGTAGCAGAAAACAAATTGGCCTAAAATGTTAAAAAAAATTTATTTTTAATTTTTTTTTGAGAATTTCATTTAAAAAAATGTGAAAAATATTGTTATTTTTTCAAAATTGTCGCTCTTTTTATGTTTATAGCGCAAAAAATAAAAATTGCACAGGTGATCAAATACCACCAAAAGAAAGCTCTGTTTGTGGGAAAAAAAGGACATCAATTTAATTTGGGTACAGCGTCGCACGACCGCGCAATTGTCCGTTAAAGTCACGCAGTGCCGAATCACAAAATAGGGCCTGGTCATTGAGCAGCCAAATCCTCCGGGGCTTAAGTGGTTAAACATGCAATTACCAATGCAACAAATATAAGAAATTAGACATGTATGTAGTGACACCACGCCAATAAGTAATAACATTCTTGTGCAAAATAAAGTCCATAAAATATTAATGCCACCTAAAAGTCCATAAGCCACTTTCAGCTTGAAGATTCACTCCACACCATAGAGTGACAACTAGTGAGCCATGAAGATGCTAAATACTCAGCAGACCACCAGTGAACACTTAGTTGCACTCCGGAAGGTTTGCCCCTACGTGTTTCGTCACCATGATGACTTTAGGAAGCAGAAAATGCCATTGTAACGGAATGCGTAGAAGAGCTTTCGGCTTGCAACTTCTGGTCACATCACTTTCGGTAATTGGAACGCACGCCGCCTTCTGGTTACGGCGGAGGGGCAGTGCAAGTTCCTTATGCAATTGTGTGCTATATTGGTGCCATTTGAGAACCTTTTATGAAGGAGGCCAATCATTTTTTTTTTGTTTAATTCCAAACTATGAAATAAACCTACTGCACTTTGGGTATCTATTTCTCTTTGTGCTTACTTTGCTATATGTGAGTAATCAATTGGAGGAGAAATTTTCCACCAGCCTTATTTAGATGTTCCTGGCTATACCTTTTTTTTAGAAGTGGTCACTGGTAGTCTGGTGAGTGTTTAGCATCTTCACGGCTCTCTGGGTGTCATTATATGGTGTGGAGTGAAAATTCAAACAGAAAGTGGCTTATGGACTTTTGGGTGGCGTGGATATTTTATGGACTTATTGGTGTGGTGTCACTACATACACGTCTAATTGCTTATAGTTGTTGCATTGGTAAATAATCATTAATATTTATTGATCATTCTTTTTTGTCATTAGATGTTTAGTTTTTGGCACATGTTTATTCATTCATCCACAAAAAAATATTTTGCTTAAAAAAACTGTATATGGTGAGGCGTAATCCCAAACATACTAAAAAACTGATTTTGGGTTTATTTACATATTATCCATTCAACCACAGCAACCAAACAGAGGGTTGGTGCATGTCTTACTTTTTAATTTTTTGTTTGTTTCTTTGAATTTCACATCAGAAAAATGCTGTCTTCAGTAATATGCGCAAAACTTTGAATTAAAAAATAAAAAGAAGAGAGTACATGTAAAAGAAGGTCCCACCGAGATTTGAACTCGGATCGCTGGATTCAGAGTCCAGAGTGCTAACCATTACACCATGGAACCCCTTGCTCCTGTCAATCAGGAGGATCATATGGACTTCTCTGTCGTTGTGAAGCGAGTGTAGATAAATCACATAAATACACAATGTATTACGGATGTTTCTTAGCAGTCAAAATTCAGAACAGTGTGTTTCCTTCTAAAACAACAAATGGTGGCAGCTATTAAATAACTGCTGAGTAAACCAAGCCCATTGCTGATTATTTCTGTTACAGTAAGAGGGAAAATAGGGGACCTATTGGCAGACTCAGCAGGTAATAAAACTGTGCTGTTACACTTGTATAAAAACATAATGCAATGCATAGTCATGGTTATGTTCATGTTGCTGTGAATTGAGAATCTACATAGTTCATTTCATAAGCCATTGTTTATTTGGCCTTTGTATAGCTGGTTAATATACTGCCATCTTGTGGTTATTTTTGTTTTTGCACCATATTTTCTGTGTTCCGCCCACTTGTGATGTATTTCCTCTTCCTTCTCACTGTCTGTATGGGATTAGCAGATTGCTGCTTGTCACCGGGTTTTATGTAATCTGCTCACATCCGGGAACACATTATCGTGTTTTGACCTGCAAATATCATCCTTTCACTCATCTGCCACATCTTGTCTGCTGTAATCTGCACTTTCAGTAAAGATTCTTCATAGATATGAAAAGGTGTTTGGTGAGTTCAGCTATCTGATAGAGACTGTCCAAGGTGATTGTATCTGCTTATACAGGCCAGGCATAGAGGTCTCAGCAAGAGATGGTCACTATAACAACAATTTGAGTCAGAATAAAAAAAACTGTGTCAATTCTATTGACACACTGCATCATATATATGTATAATAATAATAATAATAATATGAATAATAATATTATTACATTTTTTTTAAATTATCTATGCTTAAAGGTTTTGCAAAAAAATAAAAAGGTGAAAAAACTCAATGCCCCTCTGGTACCTGATGCATGGTCACAGGGGCAATGACAAGGGCAGCAGGTAAGCATTTGTGTACAGTAGGATGTGAATGCACTGGGGTGTCCTAATGCTGTGAACTCATTAGGGTAAAAGATGTATAGCCTTTAGTATTAATTTGAAGTAGAATTCCAGCATAACCTATCTAGTCTTAAATATGTCATCTACCCCTCCTAAAACCTATGCTGGAACCTGTGTAAAAAAAGATGTATCAACTTTGGTTCAGTCACATGATTCCGCTCCCCTGTGTCAGCCAGCAGCAGCTGCAGGGGAGAAGAGGGAGCACTGACAACAAATAGACCATAGGTGAAGTCACTGCTGCAGGCTCTACTAGCTGTTGCTGGAAACTCTCTCCTCTCCCCTGCAGCCACTGCTGGATGACATGGGGGATCATGTGACTTGACTGGAACAAGCTAATAATAGGTTAGTATATACATCTTTTTTTTACACAGATTAGCCAACATAGCTGTAAAGAGAAGGAAAGGACATTTTTGAGATTAGATTGGTTTATGCTGGATTTCTACTTTTAGAAAACAAATTTACAGGTATGAATGAGCACATTATAGTGCCTTTTCTTTTTATGTGCCTTTTCTTTCACATGTTTACTTGAGATAAAGAAGTCAATAAAGCAAAATCGAATGCGAATAAGGATAAAATCTTGCTGGTGTCTAGTTAAGAAGATTAAAATGTCCTTCGAGCCGGAATTGAACCAGCGACCTAAGGATTTCTGTGTGATTTTCCTCTACAGTCCTCCGCTCTACCAGCTGAGCTATCGAAGGAACTGATTGGCTTGTAGGTGTCACTGCTTACATAACTAAATTATAATAAACATCCATTCATTAAAGTGCATTGTTAGATGATTCTATATTTTAATACTATAGATTTCAAAATTTGAAAAAAAACTATAAAAGGTTATCTATAAAGAAAAACATCTGCTTGCGTTGGCCGGGAATCGAACCCGGGTCAACTGCTTGGAAGGCAGCTATGCTCACCACTATACCACCAACGCTTCCTGTAAAATGAGGATTTTTATCCCGAGGTGTTCTTCCTTTTCTAGATAATTATAATCAACCTATCCAGAAGCATGGAATGCAGATCAGCTTTGTGTCTAATGCTGTGCAGCATGATCTGGATTGCAATTATAAGTAAATTTATATAATGCATAGTTATTGTTGTTGATATTACTGTGAACTCAGAATTTATGTAGTAAGTTTTCCTAAGCCATTGTTTATTGGCCTCTGTATAGTTGGCGGCTATTATACTGCCATCTTGTGGTAATTTCAGTTATTGTGTTTCCTCCTATTTTTGTGATGTATTTCGTCTTCCTTCAGACTTCAGGGACACACTTAACCCCTTGATCACCAATAAAGTTAACCCCTTCCCTGCCAGTGTCATTTTTACAGTAACAGTGCATATTTATAGCACTGATTACTGTGGTAATGTCACTAGTACCCCAAAAAGTGTCAAAAATGTCAGTCAGGGGTCCGATCTGTCCGCCGCAATGTTGCAGTCCCGCAAAAAAATCGCAGATTGCCATCATTACTAGTTACAAAAAAACAAGAAAAATGACATAAATCATTTCCGTAGTTAGTAAAAACAAAAACTTTTGTGCAAACCAATCAAAATACGCTTATTGCGATTTTTTTTACCAAAAATATGTAGCAGAAAACAAATTGGCCTAAAATGTTAAAAAAAATTTATTTTTAATTTTTTTTTGAGAATTTCATTTAAAAAAATGTGAAAAATATTGTTATTTTTTCAAAATTGTCGCTCTTTTTATGTTTATAGCGCAAAAAATAAAAATTGCACAGGTGATCAAATACCACCAAAAGAAAGCTCTGTTTGTGGGAAAAAAAGGACATCAATTTAATTTGGGTACAGCGTCGCACGACCGCGCAATTGTCCGTTAAAGTCACGCAGTGCCGAATCACAAAATAGGGCCTGGTCATTGAGCAGCCAAATCCTCCGGGGCTTAAGTGGTTAAACATGCAATTACCAATGCAACAAATATAAGAAATTAGACATGTATGTTGTGACACCACGCCAATAAGTAATAACATTCTTGTGCAAAATAATGTCCATAAAATATTAATGGCACCTAAAAGTCCATAAGCCACTTTCAGCTTGAAGATTCACTCCACACCATAGAGTGACAACTAGTGAGCCGTGAAGATGCTAAATACTCACCAGACCACCAGTGACCACTTAGTTGCACTCTGGAAGGTTTGCCCCTACGTGTTTCGTCACCATGATGACTTTAGGAAGCAGAAAATGCCATTGTAACAGAATGCGTAGAAAAGCTTCCGGCTTGCAACTTCTGGTCACGTCACTTTCGGTAATTGGAACGCATGCCGCCTTCTGGTTACGGCGGAGGGGCAGTGCAAGTTCCTTATGCAATCGTGTGCTATATTGGTGCCATTTGAGAACCTTTTATGAAGGAGGCCAATCATTTTTTTTGTTTAATTCCAAATTATGAAATAAAACTACTGCACTTTGGGTAGCTATTTCTCTTTGTGCTTACTTTGCTATATGTGAGTAATCAATTGGAGGAGAAATTTTCCACCAGCCTTATTTAGATGTTCCTGGCTATACCTTTTTATTAGAAGTGGTCACTGGTAGTCTGGTGAGTGTTTAGCATCTTCACGGCTCTCTGGGTGTCATTATATGGTGTGGAGTGAAAATTCAAACAGAAAGTGGCTTATGGACTTTTGGGTGGCGTGGATATTTTATGGACTTATTGGTGTGGTGTCACTACATACACGTCTAATTGCTTATAGTTGTTGCATTGGTAAAAAATCATTAATATTTATTGATCATTCATTTTTGTCATTAGATGTTTAGTTTTTGGCACATGTTTATTCATTCATCCACAAAAAAATATTTTGCTTAAAAAACTGTATATGGTGAGGCGTAATCCCAAACATACTAAAAAACTGATTTTGGGTTTATTTACATATTATCCACTCAACCACAGCAACCAAACAGAGGGTTGGTGCATGTCTTACTTTTTACTTTTTTGTTTGTTTCTTTGAATTTCACATCAGAAAAATGCTGTCTTCAGTAATATGCGCAAAACTTTGAATTAAAAAATAAAAAGAAGAGAGTACTTGTAAAAGAAGGTCAAACCGAACTTGGATCGCTGGATTCAGAGTCCAGAGTGCTAACCATTACACCATGGAACCCCTTGCTCATGTCAACCAGGAGGATCATATGGACTTCTCTGTGGTTGTGAAGCGAGTGTAGATAAATCACATAAATACACAATGTATTACGGATGTTTCTTAGCAGTCAAAATTCAGAACAGTGTGTTTCCTTCTAAAACAACAAATGGTGGCAGCTATTATATAACTGCCGAGTAAACCAAGCCCATTGCTGATCATTTCTGTTACAGTAAGAGGGAAAATAGAGGACCTATTGGCAGAATCAGCAGGTAATAAAACTGTGCTGTTACACTTGTATGAAAACATAATGCAATGCATAGTCATGGTTATGTTCATGTTGCTGTGAATTGAGAATCTACATAGTTCATTTCATAAGCCATTGTTTATTTGTCCTTTGTATAGCTGATTAATATACTGCCATCTTGTGGTTATTTTTGTTTTTGCACCATCTTTTCTGTGTTCCGCCCACTTGTGATGTATTTCCTCTTCCTTCTCACTGTCTGTATGGGATTAGCAGATTGCTGCTTGTCACCGGGCCTTATGTAATCTGCTCACATCCGGGAACACATTATCATGTTTTGACCTGCAAATATCATCCTTTCACTCATCTGCCACATCTTGTTGTCTGCTGTAATCTGCACTTTCAGTAAAGATTCTTCATGGATATGAAAAGGTGTTTGGTGAGTTCAGTTATCTGATAAAGACTGTCCAAAGTGATTGTATCTACTTATACAGGCCAGGCATAGAGGTCTCAGCAAGGGATGGTCACTATTACAACAGTTTCAGTAAGAATAATAAAACTGTGTCAATACTTTTATTATAACACTGCATCATATATATATATATATATATATATATATATATATATATATATATATATATATATATATATATGTATGTAGCACTGCCCCCTTGAGGACTGTCAGATTCCACACTTACTGGCCCCCCTGGGTTACCAGTAGCAATCTTGACATTCACAGTATCTCACTTTCCTTCTTGGCTCGTTCAATAATCAGTCCAGGGGTATGTGGTTGTTTTTGTGTTTTAATAATAAATTAGGGATGGGAAAAGAGAATAGTGGGATACTTCAAATCAACCATGCACAAGATTGGAGGATTTCTATCTCTTGGTACAGCCAGGCTGCTGATCCAGCTTGCCACTGAGGTGAATTTAGCTTTAAGTCTCTTTTCCAGATGACTGGCTGAACTAAGGTTATCTTCATTACACTCTCCTTAGTATCCTCTTTCTTGGCTGCTGACACCATTCCTCTGACTATCCTACGCTTGCTGTGGCCCCCCTCAGGTCAGGCCCTTTGACACGAGCCCCTGTACTCACTATACTGTTATTCAGGGGTCTCCAGTGTCGCCCCACAGTCGGCTCTCCTGGACCTCTGGATTCAGCTCCATTCCTCTAGCCCTCAGGATGACCTCCTGAGACCACGTGCTACAGAGGAGGAGGCAGCCGCCGGCCTCCCTCCGGCACTCTGCTCTCTAGCCAAAGACACATGTGCTCCTGGTTTTTAGACCACATCCCAGAATGAACAGCAGCAACCTGTCACTGCCAATCACTAGGACTGTATCAAAGCCTATGCATCTATTTGTCAGGTTTCCTTCCACTGTCCAACATGCCTCCCTATTGGATAAGTGTGAAACACTCTCTAGACAGAATGAATTGCATACTGAGCACACTGAGCAGACCTCACTAACAGATCCTGCTCTCTGGTAGGCAAAGAGCAATATAGATTTGCCTTCAGCTTCTCTGACAGGCAGACAGAGCCAACAACTATACTCTCTCACTAGTACCTACCTAGGAGGATGCTATATGTATAATAATATTAATAGTAATAATATATGCCGCTTTTCAATTTTTCTATAGATACACTTTAAGGTTTAAAGGGTTTTGCAAAAAGTTAAAAGGTGAAAAATCTCGCAACACCCCTCTGGTACCTGATGCATGGTCTCAAGGACAGCAGGTAAGTATTTTTGTACAGTAGGATGTGAATGCACTGGGGTGTCCTAATGCTGTGAACTCATTAAGGTAAAATATGTATAGCTTTTAGTACTACTTTGAAATAGGAATCCAGTATAAACCTATCTAGTCTTAAATCTGTTATCTCCCATTCCTAAAACCTATGCTAGAACCTGTTTACTAAATAAAGTATGAACTTTGGTCCAGTCACATGATTCAGCTCCCCTGTGTCAGCCAACAGCGGCTGCAGGGGAGAGGAGGGAGCACTGATAACAAATAGGCCATAGGTGAAGTCACTGCTCCAGGCTCTACTAGCTGTTGCTGGAAACTCTCTCCTCTCCCCTGCAACCACTGCTGGATGACATGGGGGAACATGTGACTTGACTGGAACAAGCTAATAATAGGTTAGTATATACATCTTTTTTTTACACAGATTAGCCAACATATCTGTAAAGAGAAGGAAAGGACATTTTTGAGATTAGATAGGTTTATGCTGGATTTCTACTTTAAGAAAACAAATTTACAGGTATGAATGAGTACATTATAGTGCCATTTGTTTTTATGTGCCTTTTCTTTCACATGTTTACTTGGGATTTAAAACAAATCCAATAAAACCAAATCTAATGTGAATAAAGATAAAACCTTGCTGGCATCTAGTTATGAAGATTAAAATGTCCTTCGAGCCGGAATTGAACCAGCGACCTAAGGATGTCTGTGTGATTTTCCTCTACAGTCCTCCGCTCTACCAGCTGAGCTATCGAAGGAACTGATTGGCCTGTAGGTGTCACTGCTTACAGAACTAAATTATAATAAAGATTAAAATATTAAAGTGCATTGATAGATAATAAGGACAACTTTAATATCATCATTTGAAAATAAACTATAAAATGTTATCTATAAAGAAAAGTATTATTTTGCATTGGCCGGGAATCAAACCTGAGACAACTACTTGGAAGAAAGCTACGCTCACCACTATACCACCAACGTTTCTAGCGGAAAAAAAATGATACTCACTATAGTATGGTGGTGATATATATGTTGATCACATGCAGTTTTTTTATCCCGAGGTGTTCTTCCTTTTCTAGATAATTATAATCAACCTATCCAGAAGCATGGAATGCAGATCAGCTTTGTGTCTAATGCTGTGCGGCATGATCTGGATTGCAATTATAAGTAAATATACCCTCTCTGCCCCCTCCAAGACCTCTTGCTAGTGCTTTAATTATGTGCCGTTACACTTGTTGGGAGAAAATATTATATAATGCATAGTCGTGGTTATTGTTGATATTACTGTGAACTCAGAATTTATGTAGTACATTTCCTAAGCCATTGTTTATTGGCCTCTGTATAGTTGGCGGCTATTATACTGCCATCTTGTGGTAATTTCGGTTATTGTGTTTCCTCCTATTTTTGTGATGTATTTCCTCTTCCTTCAGATTGTCTTGTGGGGATAAAGTTGGCCATTTGTTTCTAGGCCTCATGTAATCTGCTCGCATCCAGGAACACATTACCATGTCTTGACCTACAAATACCGTCCTTTTGATCATCTGCCACATCTTGTGGTCTTCTTTAACCACTTCAGTACAGGGCACTTTTCCCCATTCCTGCCCAGGCCAATTGATAGCTTTAAGCGCTGTTGCATTTTGAATGACAATTGCGCGGTCATGCGTCACTGTACCTAAACCAAATGTATGTCATTTTTTCCCACAAATAGAGCTTTCTTTTGGTGGTATTTGATCACCGCAAGGTTTTTTATTTTTTGCTAAACAAATAAAAAAAGACCGAAAAGTTTGAAAAAAAAAGATTTTTTGTTTATGTTATAAAATTTTGTAAATAGATATGTTTTTTCCAGCACTGATGAGGCCGCACTGACAGGCAGTGATGAGGAGGCACTGATGGGGTGACATTGATAGGGTGGCACTAATATACGGCACTGATAGGCGGCACTGATATGCAGCACTGATGGGCACTGATATGTGGCACTGATAGGTAGCACTGATATGCAGCATTGGTGGGCACTGTTAGGTGGCACTGATAGGTGGTATTGATGGGCACTGATAGGCGACACTGATGGACACTGATAGGTGGCACTGATAGGCGGCACTAATCGTCACTGATGGGCGGAACTTTTGGGCACTGATAGGCGGCACTAGTGGGCAAAAATGGGCACTGGTGGGCAGCACTGATAGATGGCAATGATGGGCACTGGTGGGCAGCATTGATGGGGAGGGGACTGGCAGGCAGCACTGATGGGGATGGCACTGGCGGGCCATCCCTGGTGGCCATGGTGGGCATCCTTGTGGTCATGGGTGGGCACCCCAAGGGTCTGCACTGGTAATCAATGCTCTGATTACCAGTGCAGACACTCCCCTGTCAGGAGATCCACAGAACAGCTCTCCTCTACTCGTCCCTGTCAGGCACAAACTGAGGAAAGCCAATCAACGGCACTTCCTATTTACTATATGACCAGCTGTGATTGGACACAGCTGGTCACATGGTAAAGAGCCTACGTCAGTAGGTTCTTTACCGAGATCGGAGATGCGGTGTGTCAGAGGGGGCAGAACGCATTATCCTGCCGCCATCATATGACGGCATGTCAGGATAATACAACCACCTTCCCACCGTCAATTCCCTATAGGGCGGGCGGGAAGGGGTTAATCTGGGAGGTTGCTGCATGTTTTACTTTTTTGTTTGTTTCTTTGAATTTCACATCAGAAAAGTGCTGTCTTCAGTAATATGCGCAAAACTTTAAAAAATAAAAAGAAGAGAGTACATGTAAAAGAAGGTCCCACCGAGATTTGAACTCGGATCGCTGGATTCAGAGTCCAGAGTGCTAACCATTACACCATGGAACCCCTTGCTCCTGTCAATCAGGAGGATCATATGGACTTCTCTGTCGTTGTGAAGCGAGTGTAGATAAATCACATAAATACACAATGTATTACGGATGTTTCTTAGCAGTCAAAATTCAGAACAGTGTGTTTCCTTCTAAAACAACCAATGGTGGCAGCTATTAAATAACTGCTGAGTAAACCAAACCCATTGCTGATCATTTCTGTTACAGTAAGAGGGAAAATAGAGGACCTATTGGCAGACTCAGCAGGTAATAAAACTGTGCTGTTACACTTGTATGAAAACATAATGCAATGCATAGTCATGGTTATGTTCATGTTGCTGTGAATTGAGAATCTACATAGTTCATTTCATAAGCCATTGTTTATTTGGCCTTTGTATAGCTGGTTAATATACTGCCATCTTGTGGTTATTTTTGTTTTTGCACCATATTTTCTGTGTTCCGCCCACTTGTGATGTATTTCCTCTTCCTTCTCACTGTCTGTATGGGATTAGCAGATTGCTGCTTGTCACCGGGTTTTATGTAATCTGCTCACATCCGGGAACACATTATCGTGTTTTGACCTGCAAATATCATCCTTTCACTCATCTGCCACATCTTGTCTGCTGTAATCTGCACTTTCAGTAAAGATTCTTCATAGATATGAAAAGGTGTTTGGTGAGTTCAGCTATCTGATAGAGACTGTCCAAGGTGATTGTATCTGCTTATACAGGCCAGGCATAGAGGTCTCAGCAAGAGATGGTCACTATAACAACAATTTGAGTCAGAATAAAAAAAACTGTGTCAATTCTATTGACACACTGCATCATATATATGTATAATAATAATAATAATAATATGAATAATAATATTATTACATTTTTTTAAAATTATCTATGCTTAAAGGTTTTGCAAAAAATTAAAAAGGTGAAAAAACTCAATGCCCCTCTGGTACCTGATGCATGGTCACAGGGGCAATGACAAGGACAGCAGGTAAGCATTTGTGTACAGTAGGATGTGAATGCACTGGGGTGTCCTAATGCTGTGAACTCATTAGGGTAAAAGATGTATAGCCTTTAGTATTAATTTGAAGTAGAATTCCAGCATAACCTATCTAGTCTTAAATATGTCATCTACCCCTCCTAAAACCTATGCTGGAACCTGTGTAAAAAAAGATGTATCAACTTTGGTTCAGTCACATGATTCCGCTCCCCTGTGTCAGCCAGCAGCAGCTGCAGGGGAGAAGAGGGAGCACTGACAACAAATAGACCATAGGTGAAGTCACTGCTGCAGGCTCTACTAGCTGTTGCTGGAAACTCTCTCCTCTCCCCTGCAGCCACTGCTGGATGACATGGGGGATCATGTGACTTGACTGGAACAAGCTAATAATAGGTTAGTATATACATCTTTTTTTTACACAGATTAGCCAACATAGCTGTAAAGAGAAGGAAAGGACATTTTTGAGATTAGATTGGTTTAAGCTGGATTTCTACTTTTAGAAAACAAATTTACAGGTATGAATGAGCACATTATAGTGCCATTTGTTTTTATGTGCCTTTTCTTTCACATGTTTACTTGAGATAAAGAAGTCAATAAAGCAAAATCGAATGCGAATAAGGATAAAATCTTGCTGGTGTCTAGTTAAGAAGATTAAAATGTCCTTCGAGCCGGAATTGAACCAGCGACCTAATGATGTCTGTATGATTTTCCTCTACAGTCCTCCGCTCTACCAGCTGAGCTATCGAAGGAATTCTTTGGCTTGTAGGTGTCACTGCTTACATAACTAAATTATAATAAACATCCATTCATTAAAGTGCATTGTTAGATGATTCTATATTTTAATACTATAGATTTCAAAATTTGAAAAAAAAACTATAAAAGGTTATCTATAAAGAAAAACATCTGCTTGCGTTGGCCGGGAATCGGACCCGGGTCAACTGCTTGGAAGGCAGCTATGCTCACCACTATACCACCAACGCTTCCTGTAAAATGAGGATACTCAGTATAGTATGGTGGTGATATATATGTTGATCACATGCAGTTTTTTTATCCCGAGGTGTTCTTCCTTTTCTAGATAATTATAATCACCTATCCAGAAGCATGGAATGCAGATCAGCTTTGTGTCTAATGTTGTGCAGCATGATCTGGATTGCAATTATAAGTAAATTTATATAATGCATAGTTATTGTTGTTGATATTACTGTGAACTCAGAATTTATGTAGTACATTTCCTAAGCCATTGTTTATTGGCCTCTGTATAGTTGGCGGCTATTATACTGCCATCTTGTGGTAATGTCGGTTATTGTGTTTCCTCCTATTTTTGTGATGTATTTCCTCTTCCTTCAGACTGTCTTGTGGGGATAAAGTTGGCCATTTGTTTCTAGGCCTCATGTAATCTGCTCGCATCCAGGAACACATTACCATGTCTTGACCTACAAATACCGTCCTTTTGATCATCTGCCACATCTTGTGGTCTTCTTTAACCACTTCAATACTGGGCACTTTTCCCCCTTCCTGCCCAGGCCAATTGATAGCTTTTAGCGCTGTTGCATTTTGAATGACAATTGCGCAGTCATGCGACACTGTACCTAAACCAAATGTATGTCATTTTTTTCCCACAAATAGAGCTTTCTTTTGGTGGTATTTGATCACCGCAAGGTTTTTTATTTTTTGCTAAACAAATAAAAAAAGACCGAAAAGTTTGAAAAAAAAAGTTTTTTTGTTTATGTTATAACATTTTGTAAATAGATATGTTTTTTCCTGCACTGATGAGGCCGCACTGACAGGCAGTGATGAGGAGGCACTGATGGGGTGACATTGATAGGGTGGCACTAATATGCGGCACTGATAGGCGGCACTGATATGCAGCACTGATGGGCACTGATAGGTAGCACTGATATGCAGCATTGGTGGGCACTGTTAGGTGGCACTGATAGGTGCCATTGATGGGCACTGATAGGCGACACTGATGGACACTGATAGGTGGCACTGATAGGCGGCACTAATCGTCACTGATGGGCGGCACTTTTGGGCACTGATAGGCGGCACTAGTGGGCAAAAATGGGCACTGGTGGGCAGCACTGATAGATGGCAATGATGGGCACTGGTGGGCAGCATTGATGGGGAGGGCACTGGCAGGCAGCACTGATGGGGATGGCACTGGCGGGCCATCCCTGGTGGCCATGGTGGGCATCCTTGGGGTCACGGGTGGGCACCCCAAGGGTCTGCACTGATAATCAATGCTCTGATTACCAGTGCAGACACTCCCCTGTCAGGAGATCCACAGAACGGCTCTCCTCTACTCGTCCCTGTCAGGCACAAACTGAGGAAAGCAAATCAACGGCACTTCCTATTTACTATATGACCAGCTGTGATTGGACACAGCTGGTCACATGGTAAAGAGCCTACGTCAGTAGGTTCTTTACCGAGATCGGAGATGCGGTGTGTCAGAGGGGGCAGAACGCATTATCCTGCCGCCATCATATGACGGCATGTCAGGATAATACAACCACCTTCCCACCGTCAATTCCCTATAGGGCGGGCGGGAAGGGGTTAATCTGGGAGGTTGCTGCATGTTTTACTTTTTTGTTTGTTTCTTTGAATTTCACATCAGAAAAGTGCTGTCTTCAGTAATATGCGCAAAACTTTGAATTAAAAAAAAAAAAGAAGAGAGTACATGTAAAAAGAAGGTCCCACCGAGATTTGAACTCGGATCGCTGGATTCAGAGTCCAGAGTGCTAACCATTACACCATGGAACCTCTTATGTCTGACACATAAGAAGGATCTTACGGACTTCTATGAGGTTGTGAAGCGAGTGTAGACAAATCACATAAATACACAATGTATTATGGATGTTTCTTAGCAGTCAAAATTCAGAACAGTGTGTTTCCTTCTAAAAAAACAAATGGTGGCAGCTATTATATAACTGCTGAGTAAACCAAGCCCATTGCTGGTCATTTCTGTTACCGTAAGAGGGAAAATAGAGGACCTTTGGCAGAATCAGCAGGTAATAAAACTCTGCTGCTACATTTGTATGAAAACATAATGCAATGCATAGTCATGGTTATGTTCATGTTGCTGTGAATTGAGAATCTACATAGTCAATTTCATAAGCCACTGTTTATTTGGCCTTTGTATAGCTGATTAATATACTGCCATCTTGTGGTTATATTTATTTTTGCACCTTCTTTTCTGTGTTCCGCCCACTTGTGATGTATTTCCTCTTCCTTCTCACTGTCTGTATGGGATAGCAGATTGCCGCTTGTCACCGGTGTTCCGTGAAAAAACCATACCCGTGAGAAAACCATACCCTCGTCACTTCCGGTTCCGCTACGGAGGGTATGGATTTCTCACGGTAGTTAAACTTGCGGCGGGTATATTAAAACACTTCGGGTGCAACATAAATCATGTCCTCTCCTATCGCTGTAACATCCCTCATCTCCGGTAATAAATATAAAAGCGGATCACGGAGCCGCGATTGCCGTCACATTTACGTCTCATACACCCGCCGCCGCTTTTATATTTATTACCGGAGATGAGGCATGTTACAGCGATAGGAGAGGACATGATTTATGTTGCACCCGAAGTGTTTTAATGTACCCGCCGCAAGCATTAAATTTCACAGAGTGCCGTGAGTTTTTCCTAACCTCTGAGCATGCGCACTTCTCCAATTCTTTGATTGTCAATTAGGTATCCGGGGCTCTGAGCATGCGCACTGCTGCGCTGCTCAGCTGTTTCCCACAGGAAGTGACGAGGGTATGGTTTCGCCACGGGGTATGGAATTCTAACGTTACACCGGGCTTTATGTAATCTGCTCACATCAGGGAACACATTATCGTGTTTTGACCTGCAAATACTGTCCTTTCAATCATCTGCCACATCTTGTTGTCTGCTGTAATCTGCACATTCAGCAAAGATCTTCATGGATATGAAAAGGTATTTGGTGAGTTCAGTTATCTGATAAAGACTGTCCAAAGTGATTGTATCTGCTTATACAGGCCAGGCATAGAGGTCTCAGCAAGGGATGGTCACTATTACAACAGTTTCAGTAAGAATAATAAAACTGTGTCACTACATTTGACACACTGCATCATATATATATGTAGCACTGCCCCCTTGAGGACTGTCAGATTCCACACTTACTGGCCCCCCTGGGTTACCGGTAGCAATCTTGACATTCACAGTATCTCACTTTCCTTCTTGGCTTGTTCAATAATCAGTCCAGGGGTATGGGGTTGTTTTTGTGTTTTATTAATAAATTAGGGATGGAAAAAGAGAATAGTGGGATACTTCAAATCAACTATGCACAAGATTGGATGATTTCTATCTCTTGGTACAGCCAGGCTGCTGATCCAGCTTGCCACTGAGGTGAATTTAGCTTTAAGTCTCTTTTCCAGATGACTGGCTGAACTAAGTTTATCTTCAGGTCACTCTCCTTAGTATCCTCTTTCTTGGCTGCTGACACCTGTCCACTGACTATCCTACGCTTGCTGTGGCCCCCCTCAGGTCAGGCCCTTTGACACGAGCCCCTGTACTCGCTATACTGTTATTCAGGGGTCTCCAGTGTCTCCCCACAGTCAGCTCTCCTGGACCTCTGGATTCAGCTCCATTCCTCTAGCCCTCAGGATGACCTCCTGAGACCACGTGCTACAGAGGAGGAGACAGCCGCCGGCCTCCCTCCGGGACTCTGCTCTCTAGCCAAAGACACATGTGCTCCTGGTTTTTAGACCACATCCCAGAATGCACTGCAGCAACCTGTCACTGCCAATCACTAGGACTGTATCAAAGCCTATGCATCTATTTGTCAGGTATCCTTCCACTGTCCAACATGCCTCCCTATTGGATAAGTGTGAAACACTCTCTAGACAGAATGAATTGCATACTGAGCACAATGAGCAGACCTCACTAACAGATCCTGCTCTCTGGTAGGCAAAGAGCAATATAGATTTGCCTTCAGCTTCTCTGACAGGCAGACAGAGCCAACAACTATACTCTCTCACTAGCACCTACCTAGGAGGATGCTATATGTATAATAATATTAATAGTAATAATATATGCCGCTCTTCAATTTGTCTATAGATACACTTTAAGGTTTAAAGGGTTTTGCAAAAAGTTAAAAGGTGAAAAATCTCGCAACACCCCTCTGGTACCTGATGCATGGTCTCAGGGGCAATGACAAGGACAGCAGGTAAGTATTTTTGTACAATAGGATGTGAATGCACTGGGGTGTCCTAATGCTGTAAACTCATTAAGGTAAAATATGTATAGCTTTTAGTACTACTTTGAAATAGGAATCCAGTATAAACCTATCTAGTCTTAAATCTGTTATCTCCCATTCCTAAAACCTATGCTAGAACGTGTTTACTAAATAAAGTATGAACTCTGGTCCAGTCACATGATTCAGCTTCCCTGTGTCAGCCAGCAGCGGCTGCAGGGGAGAGGAGGGAGCACTGATAACAAATAGGCTATAGGTGAAGTCACTGCTCCAGGCTCTACTAGCTGTTGCTGGAAACTCTCTCCACTCCCCTGCAGCCACTGCTGGATGACATGGGGGAACATGTGACTTGACTGGAACAAGCTAATAATAGGTTAGTATATACATCTTTTTTTTACACAGATTAGCCAACATATCTGTAAAGAGAAGGAAAGGACATTTTTGAGATTAGATAGGTTTATGCTGGATTTCTACTTTAAGAAAACAAATTTACAGGTATGAATGAGTACATTATAGTGCCATTTGTTTTTATGTGCCTTTTCTTTCACATGTTTACTTGGGATTAAAAAAAAATCCAATTAAACCAAATCTAACGCGAATAAAGATAAAACCTTGCTGGCATCTAGTTATGAAGATTAAAATGTCCTTCGAGCCGGAATTGAACCAGCAACCTAAGGATGTCTGTGTGATTTTCCTCTACAGTCCTCCGCTCTACCAGCTGAGCTATCGAAAGAACTGATTGGCCTGTAGGTGTCACTGCTTACACAACTAAATTATAATAAAGATTAAACTATTAAAGTACATTGATAGATAATAAGGACAACTTTAATACTATAGATTTTATCATTTGAAAATAAACTATAAAATGTTATCTATAAAGAAAAGTATTATTTTGCATTGGCCGGGAATCCAACCTGAGACAACTACTTGGAAAAAAGCTATGCTCACCACTATACCACCAACGCTTCTAGCGGAAAAAAAACATGATACTCACTATAGTGTGATGGTGGTGGTGATATATATATGTTGATCACATGCAGTTTTTTTATCCCGAGGTGTTCTTCCTTTTCTAGATAATTATAATCAACCTATCCAGAAGCATGGAATGCAGATCAGCTTTGTGTCTAATGCTGTGCGGCATGATCTGGATTGCAATTATAAGTAAATATACCCTCTCTGCCCCCTCCAAGACCTCTTGCTAGTGCTTTAATTATGTGCTGTTACACTTGTTGTGAGAAAATATTATATAATGCATAGTCGTGGTTATTGTTGATATTACTGTGAACTCAGAATTTATGTAGTACATTTCCTAAGCCATTGTTTATTGGCCTCTGTATAGTTGGCTATTATACTGCCATCTTGTGGTAATTTCAGTTATTGTGTTTCCTCCTATTTTTGTGATGTATTTCCTCTTCCTTCAGACTGTCTTGTGGTAGTGATGGGAAGTTCGACTCTTTGAAGTGAATCGGTTCATTTCGACTCACTCACTGAAATGAACCGATTCATTGAATCGAATCTTCGGTTCACTTGCTGAGTCTACTGACAAGCAGTGAACCGAAGCTCCGACTCAACTCTATACAAATGAGCTGAATCAGAGGAGTGACTCATAGGTTCGGCAGCTCTCTGGGGATGTTTTTTTTTTTTATTTAACTCCTTCTTGGCTCCTCAGAGCTGTCTAAAGCCTATGGTATGTGAGTGTCAGACACAATAAACTTTTTCAGATTAGCCAGCATTATCATGTTCGGGACTTCAGGTGACAGCTGTATAAATCAAAAGCAGTTTCTGTGCATGTGAACTGCATTCTGATGGGCAAACTTCACAGTTAACATTGCCAGCTATCAGATTTGTCCGTTTTTTACAGATTATGCACAGGAATAACGATCAGATTTTATTACTGTGTGTGGGTACTTCGGCCACAGTAATAAAATTAGACTTTTATTCCTGTGCATAATCTGTAAAAAACGGACAAATCTGATAGCTGGCAATGTTAACTGTGAAGTTTGCCCATCAGAATGCAGTTCACATGCACAGAAACTGCTTTTGATTTATACAGCTGTATGTGCTGCTGGGGATGAACGGTTCTTTTAGTGTACTGAGTTCACAGAGACCGACTCATGGGTTTCGATTCATTTGACTCAGTAACCGCTGCACTGAGCTACTCAGTGAAATGATTCGACTCTTCTCACTGAACGGTTCATTACAAGCTGGTTTCTGGCCACAGTATTCAGTGTGCTGGCCTGGGAGACGCTGATTGGTTAGAGGGAGGAGCTGAGCTCCTCACTCTAGGATCATATTACCATCAGCCCAGAGCAGCTCTCCTTCACTGCATACTGAACTGTTTCCTACCGACTCGTTCAGTAAGAAGAACCGAGTCAACCGGTTCACTGAAAAGAATCGATTCAAAAGAACGATTCGTTCATGAACCGGACATCACTATCTTGTGGGGATAAAGTTGGCCATTTGTTTCTAGGCCTCATGTAATCTGCTCGCATCCAGGAACACATTACCATGTTTTGACTACAAATACCATCCTTTTGATCATCTGCCACATCTTGTGGTCTTCTTTAACCACTTCAATACAGGGCACTTTTCCCCCTTCCTGCCCAGGTCAATTTATAGCTTTTAGCGCTGTTGCATTTTGAATGACAATTGCGCGGTCCTGCGACACTGTACCTAAACCAAATTTATGTAATTTTTCTCCCACAAATAGAGATTTCTTTTGGTGGTGTTTGATCACCACAAGGTTTTTCTTTTTTGATAAACAAATAAAAACATCCGAAAAGTTTGAAAAAAAAATTGTTGTTTATGTTATACAATTTTGTAAATAGATATGTTTTTTCCTGCACTGATGAGGTCATACTGACAGGCACTGATGAGGAGGCACTGATGGGGTGGCACTAATATACGGCACTGATAGACGACACTGATGGGCACTGATAGGCGGCATGGATGGGCACTGATAGGTGGCACTGATGGGCACTGATAGGCGGCACTGATAGATGGCAATGATGGGCACTGGTGGGCAGCACTGATGGGAAGGGCACTGGCAGGCAGCACTGATGGGGAGGGCACTGGCAGGCTCCCAGAGCCCTGATTGCCATCCCTGGAGGCCATGGTGGGCATCCCTGGGGGTCATGGGTGGGCATCCCTGGGGTCATGGGTGGGCATCCCTGGTGGCTCTAGTGGCACCCCCCCAAGGATCTTCACTGGTAATCAATGCTCTGATTACCAGTGCAGACCCCCCTGTCAGGAGAGCCACAGATCGGCTCTCCTCTACTCGTGCCTGTCAGGCACAAACTGAGGAAAGCCAATCAACGGCACTTCCTATTTACTATGTGACCAGCTGTGATTTTACCGAGATCGGAGATGTGGTGTGTCAGAGTGACACACCGCAGCACCAGAGCACATTATCCTGCTGCCGTCATAGGACGGTGTGTCAGGATAATACAACCACCTTCCCGCCGTCAATTCCCTATAGGGTGGGCGGGAAGGGGTTAATCTGGGGGTTAGGTGCATGTTTTACTTTTTTGTTTTGTTTCTGTGGATTTCACATCAGAAAACTACTGTCTTTGGTAATATGCACAAAACCTTCCATTAAAAAATATAAACAAGAGAGTACATGTAAAAGAAGGTCCCACCGAGATTTGAACTCGGATCGCTGGATTCAAAGTCCAGAGTGCTAACCATTACACCATGGAACCCCATGTTCCTATCCAATCAGGAGGATCATATGGACGTATGTGAGGTTGTGAAGAGAGTGTAGACAAATCACATAAATACACAATGTATTATGGATGTTTCTTAGCAGTCAAAGTTCAGAACAGTGTGTTTCCTTCTAAAAAAACAAATGGTGGCAGCTATTATATAACTGCCGAGTAAACCAAGCCCATTGCTGGTCATTTCTGTTACAGTAAGAGGGAAAATAGAGGACCTTTGGCAGAATCAGCAGGTAATAAAACTGTGCTGCTACATTTGTATGAAAACATAATGCAATGCATAGTCATGGTTATGTTCATGTTACTGTGAATTGAGAATCTACATAGGTAATTTCATAAGCCATTGTCTATTTGAACTTTGTAGCTGATTAATATACTGCCATCTTGTGGTTATTTTTGTTTTTGCACCATCTTTTCTGTGTTCCGCCCACTTGTGATGTATTTCCTCTTCCTTCTCACCGACTGTATGGGATAGCAGATTGCCACTTTTCAACAGGCCTCATGTAATCTGCTCACATTCGAGAACACATTATCATGTTTTGACCTGCACATTCAGTAAAGATCTTCATGGATATGAAAAGGTATTTGGTGAATTCAGTTATCTGATAAAGACTGTCCAAAGTGATTGTATCTGCTTATACAGGCCAGGCATAGAGGTCTCAGCAAGAGATGGTCACTATTATAACAGTTTCAGTAAGAATAATAAAACTGTGTCAATACTTTTGACACACTGCATCATATATATGTATGTAGCACTGCCCCCTTGAGGACTGTCAGATTCCACACTTACTGGCCCCCCTGGGTTACCAGTAGCAATCTTGACATTCACAGTATCTCACTTTCCTTCTTGGCTTGTTCAATAATCAGTCCAGGGGTATGTGGTTGTTTTTGTGTTTTAATAATAAATTAGGGATGGGAAAAGAGAATAGTGGGATACTTCAAATCAACTATGCACAAGATTGGATGATTTCTATCTCTTGGTACAGCCAGGCTGCTGATCCAGCTTGCCACTAAGGTGAATTTAGCTTTAAGTCTCTTTTCCAGATGACTGGCTGGACTAAGGTTATCTTCATTACACTCTTCTTAGTATCCTCTTTCTTGGCTGCTGACACCATTCCTCTGACTATCCTACGCTTGCTGTGGCCCCCCTCAGGTCAGGCCCTTTGACACGAGCCCCTGTACTCACTATACTGTTATTCAGGGGTCTCCAGTGTCTCCCCACAGTTGCCTCTCCTGGACCTCTGGGTTCAGCTCCATTCCTCTAGCCCTCAGGATGACCTCCTGAGACCACGTGCTACAGAGGAGGAGGCAGCCGCCGGCCTCCCTCCGGGACTCTGCTCTCTAGCCAAAGACACATGTGCTCCTGGCTTTTAGACCACATCCCGCAATGCACTGCAGAAACCTGTCACTGCCAATCACTAGGACTGTATCAAAGCCTATGCATCTATTTGTCAGGTTTCCTTCCACTGTCCAACATGCCTCCCTATTGGATAAGTGTGAAACACTCTCTAGACAGAATGAATTGCATACTGAGCATACTGAGCACACTGAGCAGACCTCACTAACAGATCCTGCTCTCTGGTAGGCAAAGAGCAATATAGATTTGCCTTCAGCTTCTCTGACAGGCAGACAGAGCCAACAACTATACTCTCTCACTAGTACCTACCTAGGAGGATGCTATATGTATAATAATATTAATAGTAATAATATATGCCGCTTTTCAATTTGTCTATAGATACACTTTAAGGTTTAAAGGGTTTTGCAAAAAGTTAAAAGGTGAAAAATCTCGCAACACCCCTCTGGTACCTGATGCATGGTCTCAAGGACAGCAGGTAAGTATTTTTGTACAATAGGATGTGAATGCACTGGGGAGTCCTAATGCTGTGAACTCATTAAGGTAAAATATGTATAGCCTTTAGTGCTACTTTGAAATAGGAATCCAGTATAAACCTATCTAGTCTTAAATCTGTTATCTCCCATTCCTAAAATCTATGCTAGAACCTGTTTACTAAATAAAGTAGGAACTTTGGTACAGTCACATGATTCAGCTCCCCTGTGTCAGCCAGCAGCAGCTGCAGGGGAGAGGAGGGAGCACTGATAACAAATAGGCCATAGGTGAAGTCACTGCTCCAGGCTCTACTAGCTGTTGCTGGAAACTCTCTCCTCTCCCCTGCAACCACTGCTGGATGACATGGGGGATCATGTGACTTGACTGGAACAAGCTAATAATAGGTTAGTATATACATCTTTTTTTTACACAGATTAGCCAACATAGCTGTAAAGAGAAGGAAAGGACATTTTTGAGATTAGATAGGTTTATGCTGGATTTCTACTTTAAGAAAACAAATTTACAGGTATGAATGAGTACATGATAGTGCCATTTGTTTTTATGTTCCTTTTCTTTCACATGTTCACTTGGGATTAAAAACAAATCCAATAAAACCAAATCTAACGTGAATAAAGATAAAACCTTGCTGGCATCTAGTTATGAAGATTAAAATGTCCTTCGAGCCAGAATTGAACCAGCGACCTAAGGATGTCTGTGTGATTTTCCTCTACAGTCCTCCGCTCTACCAGCTGAGCTATCGAAGGAACTGCTTGGCCTGTAGGTGTCACTGCTTACACAACTAAATTATAATAAAGATTAAAATAATAAAGTGCATTGATAGATAATAAGGACAACTTTAATACTATAGATTTCATCATTTGAAAATAAACTATAAAATGTTATCTATAAAGAAAAGTATTATTTTGCATTGGCCAGGAATCAAACCTGAGACAACTACTTAGAAGAAAGCTACGCTCACCACTATACCACCAACGCTTCTAGCGGAAAAAAAAATGATACTCACTATAGTGTGGTGGTGATATATATATGTTGATCACATGCAGTTTTTTTATCCCAAGGTGTTCTTCCTTTTCTAGATAATTATAATCAACCTATCCAGAAGCATGGAATGCAGATCAGCTTTGTGTCTAATGCTGTGCGGCATGATCTGGATTGCAATTATAAGTAAATATACCCTCTCTGCCCCCTCCAAGACCTCTTGCTAGTGCTTTAATTATGTGCTGTTACACTTGTTGGGAGAAAATATTATATAATGCATAGTCGTGGTTATTGTTGATATTACTGTGAACTCAGAATTTATGTAGTACATTTCCTAAGCCATTGTTTATTGGCCTCTGTATAGTTGGCGGCTATTATACTGCCATCTTGTGGTAATTTCAGTTATTGTGTTTCCTCCTATTTTTGTGATGTATTTCCTCTTCCTTCAGATTGTCTTGTGGGGATAAAGTTGGCCATTTGTTTCTAGGCCTCATGTAATCTGCTCGCATCCAGGAACACATTACCATGTCTTGACCTACAAATACCGTCCTTTTGATCATCTGCCACATCTTGTGGTCTTCCTTAACCACTTCAGTACTGGGCACTTTTCCCCATTCCTGCCCAGGCCAATTGATAGCTTTAAGCGCTGTTGCATTTTGAATGACAATTGCGCGGTCATGCGACACTGTACCTAAACCAAATGTATGTCATTTTTTCCCACAAATAGAGCTTTCTTTTGGTGGTATTTGATCACCGCAAGGTTTTTTCTTTTTTGCTAAACAAATAAAAAAAGACCGAAAAGTTTGAAAAAAAAAGATTTTTTGTTTATGTTATAAAATTTTGTAAATAGATATGTTTTTTCCAGCACTGATGAGGCCGCACTGACAGGCAGTGATGAGGAGGCACTGATGGGGTGACATTGATAGGGTGGCACTAATATATGGCACTGATAGGCGGCACTGATATGCAGCACTGATGGGCACTGATATGTGGCACTGATAGGTAGCACTGATATGCAGCATTGGTGGGCACTGTTAGGTGGCACTGATAGGTGGTATTGATGGGCACTGATAGGCGACACTGATGGACACTGATAGGTGGCACTGATAGGCGGCACTAATCGTCACTGATGGGCGGGACTTTTGGGCACTGATAGGCGGCACTAGTGGGCAAAAATGGGCACTGGTGGGCAGCACTGATAGATGGCAATGATGGGCACTGGTGGGCAGCATTGATGGGGAGGGGACTGGCAGGCAGCACTGATGGGGATGGCACTGGCGGGCCATCCCTGGTGGCCATGGTGGGCATCCTTGTGGTCATGGGTGGGCACCCCAAGGGTCTGCACTGGTAATCAATGCTCTGATTACCAGTGCAGACACTCCCCTGTCAGGAGATCCACAGAACAGCTCTCCTCTACTCGTCCCTGTCAGGCACAAACTGAGGAAAGCCAATCAACGGCACTTCCTATTTACTATATGACCAGCTGTGATTGGACACAGCTGGTCACATGGTAAAGAGCCTACGTCAGTAGGTTCTTTACCGAGATCGGAGATGCGGTGTGTCAGAGGGGGCAGAACGCATTATCCTGCCGCCATCATATGACGGCATGTCAGGATAATACAACCACCTTCCCACCGTCAATTCCCTATAGGGCGGGCGGGAAGGGGTTAATCTGGGAGGTTGCTGCATGTTTTACTTTTTTGTTTGTTTCTTTGAATTTCACATCAGAAAAGTGCTGTCTTCAGTAATATGCGCAAAACTTTGAATTAAAAAAAAAAAAAAGAAGAGAGTACATGTAAAAAGAAGGTCCCACCGAGATTTGAACTCGGATCGCTGGATTCAAAGTCCAGAGTGCTAACCATTACACCATGGAACCTCTTATGCCTGAAATATAAGAAGGATTATATGGACTTCTATGAGGTTGTGAAGTGAGTGTAGACAAATCACATAAATACACAATGTATTATGGATGTTTCTTAGCAGTCAAAATTCAGAACAGTGTGTTTCCTTCTAAAACAACAAATGGTGGCAGCTATTATGTTACTGCCGAGTAAACCAAGCCCATTGCTGGTCATTTCTGTTACAGTAAGAGGGAAAATAAAGGACCTTTGGCAGAATCAGCAGGTAATAAAACTGTGCTGCTACATTTGTATGAAAACATAATGCAATGCATAGTCATGGTTATGTTCATGTTGCTGTGAATTGATAATCTACATAGTCAATTTCATAAGCCACTGTTTATTTGGCCTTTGTATAGCTGATTAATATACTGCCATCTTGTGGTTATATTTATTTTTGCACCTTCTTTTCTGTGTTCCGCCCACTTGGGATGTATTTCCTCTTCCTTCTCACTGTCTGTATGGGATAGCAGATTGCCGCTTGTCACCGGGCTTTATGTAATCTGCTCACATCAGGGATCACATTATCGTGTTTTGACCTGCAAATACTGTCCTTTCAATCATCTGCCACATCTTGTTGTCTGCTGTAATCTGCACATTCGGTAAAGGTCTTCATGGATATGAAAAGGTATTTGGTGAGTTCAGTTATCTGATAAAGACTGTCCAAAGCGATTGTATCTGCTTATACAGGCCAGGCATAGAGATCTCAGCAAGGGATTGTCACTATTACAACAGTTTCAGTAAGAATAATAAAACTGTGTCAATACTTTTGACACACTGCATCATATATATATGTATATGTAGCACTGCCCCCTTGAGGACTGTCAGATTCCACACTTACTGGCCCCCCTGGGTTACCAGTAGCAATCTTGACATTCACAGTATCTCACTTTCCTTCTTGGCTCGTTCAATAATCAGTCCAGGGGTATGTGGTTGTTTTTGTGTTTTAATGATAAATTAGGGATGGGAAAAGGGAATAATGGGATACTTCAAATCAACTATGCTTAAGATTGGAGGATTTCTATCTCTTGGTACAGCCAGGCTGCTGATCAACTGAGGTGAATTTAACTTTAAGTCTCTTTTCCAGATGACTGGCTAAACTAAGTTTATCTTCAGGACACTCTCCTTAGTATCCTCTTTCTTGGCTGCTGACACCCTTCCACTGACTATCCTATGCTTGCTGTGGCCCCCCTCAGGTCAGGCACCTTGAAACGGGCCCCTGTACTCACTATACTGTTTTTCAAGGGTCTCCAGTGTCTCCCCACAGTCAGCTGTCCTGGACCTCTGGGCAGGGCCGCTGATAGGGGGGGACCACCAGCCCTCTTGTAGGGGGCCCCCGAGCACACAGGGGGGCCCACACAGAGAGGGGGGTTAGTGATGCACAACAAATACAGAAATCTTCCTCCAGCACCTGAACCTGATCTGTCCCTCTCCCTGCTATCAGCTTTTATCTGTTGAGAAAGAGACAGTTGTCCCTCACTAATCCCCCTCCCTTGTGTGGCCCCCCTCCCAGCACTTATCTCTGCTCAGGAGTTTATTTGTAAATTGTAACTTTGTTTCTCTCTCTTTGTCTCTCTGATCACTGAGCTCCAACTGCCAGCCTGTATATTTTTCTCATCTCATCTTCTTTTTTATTTAACATAGTTTTTTTTTTTTTTTTTTAGATTTAGCAGGAATTATGCGAGTTATGTTATATTTGTGTCTGATAATAGCAATTTTGTTGTAATTTTAGCTAAATATATCTTTAATATTTTCTTGGGGGGGCCCTGCCAGGTAGTCTGTACGGGGTCCCACGATTTCTAACAGCAGCCCTGCCTCTGGTTTCAGCTCCATTCCTCTGGCCCTCAGGACGACCTCCTGAGACCACATGCCACTGGTACAGAGGAGGAGGCAGCCGCCGCCCTCCCTCCGGGACTCTGCTCTCTAGCCAAAGACACATGTGCTCCTGACTTTTAGACCACATCCCAGAATGCACTGCAGCAACCTGTCACTGCCATGTGGCAATGACAAGGACAGCAGGTAAACATTTTTTTACAGTAGGATATGAATGCACTGGGGTGTCCTAATGCTGTGAACTCATTAAGGTAAAATATGTATAGTCTTTAGTACTACTTTGATATAGAAATCCAGCATAACCTCTCTAGTTTTAAATATGTCCTATCCCCCTCCTAAAACCTATGCTGGAACCTGTGTTAACCAGTTAAGGACCACCCACCACAGATCTACTGCGGCAGGCTGACCCTCCTGCACAAACAAGCTCTATGTCGGTCGCATGCCAGCATGCTCCCATACCCACTCTACAGCAGGAACTCTGATGCACGGGGCCGGCAGCTCCTATTGCCCCCGGGCACCTGCGATCGTTCCCCGCTGAGAGAGAAGGACGGTCAGCTGTTGTTAACACAACCGACCGTTGTTCTCTCTGGAATGATCACAGAGTGCCTGTGATCCTTCTATATAGGATCACAGGTCTCTGTGATCATTTCAAATGCCCAAGCCCCATACAGTTAAAAACACTCCCCTAGGCTTACATTTAACCCACTGATCAACCACTGTGTTAACCCCTTCCCTGCCAGCGTCATTTTTACAGTAACAGTGCATATTTTTAGCACTGATTACTGTAGTAATGTCACTGGTCCCCCCAAAAGTGTCAAAAATGTCAGTTAGGGATCCAATCTGTCCGCCGCAATGAAATCACAGATCGCCGCCATTACTAGTAAAAAAAAAATACAAATTATATAAATCTTTCCTGTAGTTAGTAGACGCGATAACTTTTTTGCAAACCAATCAAAATACGCTTATCGCAATTTTTTTTACCAGAAATAGGTAGCAGAAAATAAATTGGCCTAAAATGTTAAAAAAAAATTGGTTTTAAATTTTTTTGGGAATGTTATATAGTAGAATGTGAAAATATTGTTTTTTTTTTTTTCCAGAATTGTCGCTCTTTTTTTGTTTATAGCGCAAAAAATAAAAATCACAGAGGTGAAAAAATACCACCAAAAGAAAGCTCTATTTGTGGGAAAAAAAGCACATCGATTTTATTTAGGTACAGTGTCGCACGATTGTCAGTTAAACTAACGCAGTGCCGAATCGCAAAAAATGGCCTGGTCCTTAAGGGGGCAAATCCTTCCGCTCCAGAAGTGGTTAAATAAAGTATAAACTTTGGTCCGGTCACATGATTCAGCCAGCAGTGCCTGCAGGGGAGAGGAGGGAGCACTGACAACAAATAGGCTATAGGTGAAGTCACTGCTCCAGGCTCTACTAGCTGTTGCTGGAAACTCTCTCCTCTCCTCTGCAACCACTGCTGGATGACATGGGGGATCATGTGAGTTGACTGGAACAAGCTAATAATAGGTTAGTATATACATCTTTTTTTTACACAGATTAGCCAGCATAGCTGTAAAGAGAAGGAAAGGACATTTTTGAGATTAGATTGGTTTATGCTGGATTTCTACTTTAAGAAAACAAATTTACAGGTATGAATGAGTACATTATAGTGCCATTTGTTTTTATGTGCCTTTTCTTTCACATGTTTACTTGAGATAAAAAAAAAAAGTCAATAAAACCAAATCTAACAAGTGAATAAGGATAAAATCTTGCTGGTGTCTAGTTAAGAAGATTAAAATGTCCTTCGAGCCGGAATTGAACCAGCGACCTAAGGATGTCTGTGTGATTTTCCTCTACAGTCCTCCGCTCTACCAGCTGAGCTATCGAAGGAACTGATTTGCTTCCAGGTGTCACTGCTTACACAACTAAATTATAATAAACATCCATACATTAAAGTGCATTGTTAGAAAAATTACAACTTTAATATTATACATTTTGTAATTTGATAATAAACTATAAAATGTTATCTAAAAAAAAAGTTTACCATGCGTTGGCCGGGAATCGAACCCGGGTCAACTGCTTGGAAGGCAGCTATGCTCACCACTATACCACCAACGCCTTTTGAATAGTAAACGGTTAATCTCTGTAGTGTGGTGGTGATGAATACGTTTTTTTTTTTAATCTCAAGGTGTTCCTCCTTTTCAAGATAATTATCAATCTGTCCAGAAGCATGGAATGGAGATCAGCTTTCTGTCTAATGCTGCGCAGCATGATCTGGATTGCAATTATAAGTAAATATGCCCTCTCCGCCCCCTCCAAGACCTCCTGCCTGCTAGTGCTTTAATTATGTGTTGTTACACTTGTTTGCAAATTGTCCCGGATGCACTGCTCTATGTGGGGCTGGTTAGCACCCAATTTTTCACCCCAAAAGATCCATAGAAGGGGTTCCCTGCCTTATTAGAGCCTTTCACATCCCAAGGCAGGGGTTGCACTGCAGGAGAGTCTAAACCTGCATGTGAAACCACCAAAAGTGGCAGGTAAAGAGTTTCTTCTCTTTATGCTGGCTATGAGTTCCATAAAAACAAAAAAGGGAATGGGCTGTTGTGTGGGCATTAACATTTTATAGCTCTGAATTGGACCTATGGGTGGAAATGGGCTTGGCTACTACCACATGTATGCTGCCATGTTGGCACCAGGAAAAAGAATTATGGATGGTTACGTGAACCTTGTTTTACTCCATTTTAAGATCAAAAACATCAGATATATTGTATGACTAGCCAAAAGTTTGTATTTTTGTTTTCCCTAGCCTTTCTCAAAGCCTTTCCTATCTGTGAATGTTTCCTTTAGCTATCCAACACTAAAGGTGATACATATGAGCTCTCTTTGCTGGGGCTGTGTGTGTCTACTGAAACACACAGCACCTGGTAAGCCATGCCCCTGCTCCTCTAGAAGCAAACAGTTTTGGAAAGCCATAAATGGACTCCGGACGCAGACTTCTGGAAAACAAACATTTTTTTCATTTGCTAGGGAAGAGGACTTAGTAGGGCTCATGTCCAAACTGCTAAGTGAGGAAATAGGCGTGTACATCATATATATATATATATTAGCAGTTGCGTAACAGATACATATTTCCTTTGCAACTTTTTAACCACTTTACCACCGGAGGATTTTGCTGTCTTACGTCCGGGCCACTTTTTGCGATTCGGCACTGTGCGACTTTAACTGACAATTGCGCGGTCGTGCGACGCCGTACCCAAACAAAATGTACGTCCTTTTTTTCCCACAAACAGAGCTTGCTTTTGGTGGCATTTGATCACCTGTGCGATTTTTACTTTTTGCGCTATAAACAAAAAAAAGAGCGTAAATTTTGAAAAAATAACAATATTTTTCAAATTTTTTTATATGAAATTCCCCCCCCCAAAAAATGTAAAAATTAAATTTTTTTTACATTTTTGGCCAATTTGTTTTCTGCTACCTATGTTTGGTAAAAAAAAAAATTGCAATAATCGTATTTTGATTGGTTTGCGCAAAAGTTATTGCGTTTACTAACTAAGGGAAAGATTTATGTCATTTTTGGTGTTTTTTTTTAACGAGTAATGGCGGCGATCTGCGATTTTTTTTTTTTGCGGGACTGCGACATTGCGGCGGCCAGATCAGACCCTTGACTGACATTTTTGACACTTTTGGGGGTACCAGTGACATTACTGCAGTAATCCGTTTTATAAATATGCACTGTTACTGTAAAAATGACACTGGCAGGGAAGGGGTTAATTTTTATTGGTAATCAAGGGGTTAATGTATGCCTGGTGCTTACTGACGTGTGTGGGGGGAGGGGACTGAGTGACACAGGGACAGATACGCTGAACCCTGCAATCTGACCCTGCCTGTCACTTAGGAGATCCGCCCGCTTGTGTTTACACAAGCAGGCGGATCTCCACACTCGATTCCCAGACGATCGGGGAAGAGCAGCGGCGATCGCCGCCACTCCTCCCCTGGCCCGACTCCCGCTGTGACTGAATACAGTTGGAATGAGCATCCGGCGGCGCGCACGTGCCGCCGAGAGAGGGGAATGTGTGGTGACGTAGGTCTACGTCGCCAGACGTTATCGAGCCACTTTGCCGCAGTAGAGCTCTAGAGAGCAGCGGTAAAGTGGTTAAGCTAGTTAGCAAGTAGCATACATTTTCCATAGCATCTAGAGCAAATGACATTTGCGGTTTCACACTTGAATGTCTTGTTTCTCTAACTCATCTAATTCTCCCTGCTGAGTCTCTCCCAAGAAAAGAAAGATCAGAAAGATGAAAAGGGGGTTGAGTGTCCCATATTTACAGCTGGTAAGTTATATTTGTATTTGTAGTTCTACTGGGGTTTGTCAGAATCAACCATTTTGTTTAACTAATTATGCTTATCTGCCATTTTAGAAGGCTTTCCAGGTGATGCCACACTTCCTCCTCCCTTACAGGGATGAGCTTGGGCGTGTTCGTGTTCGTACGTGTCCAATCCCACCAGGAAGCTGACACAGCACTCCGCCAATTACAGGCAGTGAGACATTTCCCGATCCGCAGCTGCACAGATCAGGAAATGTCTCACTGCCTGTGATTAGTGGAGTGCAGTGTCGACTTCCTGGCGGGCTCGGGCTCGTACAAACTCGAACATGCCTGAGCTCATCTCTTTTCCCTTATTCTGACAGACAGCTGCAGGAGCCAATCAATTCTTCCCTGATAGCAAGCAATTGAGCTGCAAGTTTGAAAATGACTTGCTAAGCTATTGCTAGACTTGCCAGACTTCACGAGTTTGTTACACAATTGCAGCAAGTCCACACTGCATGACTCCAGATCAACTTTCTTTGCAAACATTCTGCAAGTCTGCTGCAAGTTCTAGATCAGATATGTTGTGCAATGGTCATCCCACCACAGTGGTTACTGTGACTGATTTTGGAAAAGTGTCAACTAGAACTTGTGCCTTTAAAGTTATTAGAACTTTGCAGCTCTGCTGTTGTGATACGCTAAATAGTGCAAATAATATCAATGTGCAACCTATTGCAATAATAGTGCAAAATAAGCCAAAATTGTGCAAAATAGACCAATGTGCAAATATTGCAATAAAACGACAATCTATTCAGTGAATTCATAAAATTTAAAAAAATTAATAAAAAATTGTCCATATAATCAATAAAGTGTCCATCAAGTGCAGAAAAATCTGCTTCTGTGCTTCACTTATATACACTAGTGGGGTACTCTACTCCACAAATCATTTGGTATATAGGCATTCAGTATGAATCCTGTAGTGTAGTCACAGCCTCTTTCGGTCACAGCCTGGGATACACACTTATATGGGAGAGATCCTAGGAGATGGTTCTTCTTAAAGAGGTTGTACACCGAGAAAATTTTTTTTTCTCTTCTTTACATCCTGAAAGAGAAACCCATAATGAGCTAGTATGCATCGCATAGTAGCTCCTTATGAAATACTTACCTTAGAACGAGCCCCCGCCGTGCCGTCCGCTTACCTGTATGACGGGCGACATGTATAGTCGCCCGTCTTCCGGGATCGCAGCATCCGGCCATCTGATTGGCCGGAGCCGCGGTGACGTCACTCCCGCGCACGCGCGCGGGAGCCGACGGTCACGGCACGGGGCTCTGAAGGAACGGCACGATCCGCCGTTCCTTCAGAGCGCATGCGCCAGTGACGTCACTGGCTGCATTAAAGGTAAATATCTCCTAAACGGTGCATGTTTAGGAGATATTTACAGTACCTATAGGTAAGCCTTAATATAGGCTTACCTATAGGTACAACTTCCTGAGGAGGGTTTACTTCCTCTTTAAATTCCGAGTTTCCTCATAAGGAATAATAAAAAGCCATCCATGGTGAAGTACGTATAAATAAAATAATTTATTTGCTGAAGAAACTTACTTACAAACATAAAATTTCAAGGCAGATAGAGCACGGAAGATGCCCTGATTGGATTGCGATTGGCTGAGCGTACCTTGACGTCACTTCCGGCCGGTGAAGCGCACGCCACCGAGCAGCGTACCACCGAGCCGTGCTCTATCTGCCTTGAAATTGTATATGTTCGTAAGTAAGGTAGGAATCTGCAACAAAGTTTGTTAAAAACCTTGTAATGTACAGAGATCACCCAGAGGGGATTTTTTTTTTCTCAACAAAGTAAAGTTACGCTTTAATACTATGAACTCATAAAGATAAACAATGTATAGCCTTTAGTACTACTTAAAAGTGAAATTCCAGCATAAACCTATCTAGTTTTAACCAATTGACCCCCTGGAAGATTTTACCCTCTTCATGACCAGGGTGTTTTATGCTATTCAGCACTGCGCTACTTTACCTGCAATTGTTTGATCATGCGACACTGTACCCAAATGAAATTGATATCATTTTTTTCAGACAAATAGAGCTTTCTTTTAGTGCGTTTTAATTAGAGAAGGCCTTGCGGTTCACCCGGTGGTGGGTTCGCGGCAAATTTTGCTTGTTTGCAAATTCGCGAAAAGGCGGATTTTGCCGATGTTCACGGCGGCCATATTCGTTTACATTGGGGAGAACTTCGACAGCCAATTGAAATATTTCAGCACATGGACAGTCCCCCTACCTTATAAATATTTCCTCTTCCTTCAGACTGTCTTGTGGGGATAAAGTTGGCCATTTGTTTCTAGGCCTCATGTAATCTGCTCGCATCCAGGAACACATTACCATGTTTTGACCTACAAATACCGTCCTTTTGATCACCTGCCAAATCTTGTGGTCTTCTTTAATCTGGGGGGGGGGGGTTGGTTCATGTTTTACTTTTTTGTTTATTTCTTTGGATTTCAAATGAGAAAACTGCTGTCTTTGGTAATATGCGCAAAACTTTCCATTATAAAATAACAAGAAGAGAGTACATGTAAAAGAAGGTCCCACCGAGATTTGAACTCGGATCGCTGGATTCAGAGTCCAGAGTGCTAACCATTACACCATGGAACCTGTTATGACTGAATAATCAGGAGGATCATATGGACTTATGTGAGGTTGCGAAGAAAGTGTAGATAAATCACATAAATACACAATGTATTACGGATGTTTGTTAGCAGTCAAAATTCAGAACAGTGTATTTCCTTCTAAAACAACAAAAGGTGGCAGCTATTATATAACTGCTGAGTAAACCAAGCCCATTGCTGGTCATTTCTGTTACAGTAAGAGGGAAATAGAGGACCTACTGGCAGAATCAGCAGGTAATAAAACTGTGCTATTACACTTGTATGAAAACATAATGCAATGCATAGTCATGGTTATGTTGATGTTACTATGAATTGAGAATCGACAGAGTTAATTTCATAAGCCACTGTTTATTTGGCCTTTGTATAGCTGATTAATATACTGCCATCTTGTGGTTATTTTTGTTTTTGCACCATCTTTTCTGTATTCCGCCCACTTGTGATGTATTTCCTCTTCCTTCTCACTGTCTGTATGGGATAGCAGATTGCCACTTGTTACTAGGCCTCATGTAATCTGCTCACATCAGGGATCACATTATCAGATTTTGACCTGCAAATACCATCCTTTAAATCATCTGCCACATCTTGTTGTCTGCTGTAATCTGCACATTCAGTAAAGATCTTCATGGATATGAAAAGGTGTTTGGTGAGTTCAGCTATCTGATAGAGACTGTCCAAGGTGATTGTATCTGCTTATACAGGCAGGGCATAGAGGTTTCCAGCAAGGGATGGTCAATATTACAACAGTTTGAGTCAGAATAATAAAAGAGTGTCAATGCTATTGACACACTGCATCATATATATGTAAAATAATTATAATAGTATATGCCGCTTTTCAATTTTTCTATAGATACACTTTAAGATTTAAATGGTTTTGCAAATAATTAAAAGGTGAAAAAACTCACAACACCCCTCTGGTACCTGATGCATGGTCTCACGGGCAATAACAATGACAGCAGGTAGGCATTTGTGTACAATAGGATGCGAATGCACAGGGGTGTTCTAATGCTGTGAACTCAGGGTAAAAGATGTATAGCCTTTAGTACTACTTTGAAGTAGAATTCCAGCATAAACCTATGTAGTCTTAAATATGTCATCTCCCCCTCCTAAAACCTATGCTGGAACCTGTGTAAAAAAGATGTATGAACTTTGGTCCAGTTACATGATTCAGCTCCCCTTTGTCAGCCAGCAGTGTCTGCAGGGGAGAGGAGGGAGCACTGACAACAAATAGGCCATAGGTGAAGTCACTGCTCCAGGCTCTACTAGCTGTTGCTGGAAACTCTCTCCTCTCCCCTGCAGCCACTGCTGGATGACATGGGGGGGATCATGTGACTTGACTGGAACAAGCTAATAATAGATTAGTATATACATCTTTTTTTTACACAGATTAGCCAGCATAGCTGTAAAGAGAAGGAAACAACATTTTTAAGACTAGATAGGTTATGCTGGATTGCTACTTTAAGAAAACAAATTTGCAGGTATGAATGAGCAAATTATAGTGCCATTTGTTTTTATGTGCCTTATTCTTTCACATGTTTACTTGAGATAAAAAAAGTCAATAAAACCAAATCTAACTAATGAATATGGATAAAATCTTGCTGGTGTCTAGTTAAGAAGATTAAAATGTCCTTCGAGCCGGAATTGAACCAGCGACCTAAGGATGTCTGTGAGATTTTCCTCTACAGTCCTCCGCTCTACCAGCTGAGCTATCGAAGGAACTGATTAGTGTATAGGTGTCACTGCTTATACAACTAAGTTATAATAAACATCCATACATTAAAGTGCATTTTTAGATAATAAGGACAACTTTAATACTATAAATTTTGTAATTTGAAAATAAACTATAAAATGTTATCTATAAAGAAAAGAGTTACCATGTGTTGGCCGGGAATCGAACCCGGGTCAACTGCTTGGAAGGCAGCTATGCTCACCACTATACCACCAACGCTTCTTGAAAAACTGATAATCCCTATAGTGTGGTGGTGATGAATATGTTGATCACTTGCAGTTTTTTTTATACCAAGGTGTTCCTCCTTTTCAAGATATATATAATCAATCTGTTCTGTCCAGAAGCATGGAAGGGAGATCAGCTTTGTGTCTAATGCTGTGCAGCATGATCTGGATTGCAAATATAAGTAATGTGATAAAAATGAAGTTTTGCCTGTAAGGGAGAGGGATAGCATACTTGCCAACTGTCCCTTTTTTCCTGGGACAGTCCCTGCAAATAGGAGCCTGTCCCTGGTAATTTATATTGCCTCTGGAAGCGCCTGTTAATAGGGCTGCCCATAAATGTTATGCAGAAGTAGTGCAGCTGAATGGGAGACTTATTCCAACTCTGCTACTGTGGCCTTAAGTTTGAAATTCCCTTTTTAATTTCCTGTAATTCTCTCTATATTGGAGTAGACTCTATAATCTGATAAGGAGGCAAGATTAATTATGCAGAGTGGGCGGAGCTTCAGGGAAGTGGGTGTGGTAATTGATAGCTGTGCTCCAAAGTGTCCCTTGAAATTTTTGTTCAATGTTGGCAACTATGGGATAGTTGTCAACAATGTCTCTCCAGAGGTGTGAAGATTTGGTCCCAAGTTGCCATGCTTAGATGTGTACTTCTTGTGACAGATACTAATGTCATCATCTCAACCCTCTGCCTTCCAGACATCATTGAATATGCTGATTTAACCCTCTGTTTGATAATGTGTATTGTAGTTTATGAGCTCGAGGACGGCCGTCTTCCAGTTAATTGGCTCAGGTTGATTGAGTCATTGTCATCTGTTAAGAATACTGTTTGTGGTCATTATTCCTTAGAAATGTTAATGAACTCCCATTGCTTCTGTTCAGAGGGCTAGATAATTAGTTCAGTTCTTGTATAGAATTTCATCTGCATGGGATGGTGTGGTCATTCTACCCCTGACCTGTATGTAGTAATTTGATATGGGGGGGAGGGGGTGTGCTCATGTGTGTATAAATTGAGTGTATGTCTGTTCAATAAACAGTTCGTTTTACCCCTGCATGAATTCTGGACTCATGTTTGGGGGATTGGGGAGCTATTTTCCCTTCTTGATGGTATTTTCACTGGGATTTCTGGAGAAGCTACACGGATCTCACTCATAGAGACTGTAGGATCCTGTCAGGGTTACCTGATCTGAGGCCCAGGTGCTGAGAGGGCTCCCCTTGCGGCTCAGTGCGGCACACCCCTCGAGATGGTACAAAGGGTGTGGCGCCCCAAGTGGCACGGGTTACCAGCTGCAGGCAGGTAGGTAGAACCAGAGCAATCCGAGAGCGAACTGGAACAGGCTGGAATCGCAGCAGGGTATGAGTCTTCAAGGCTCTGAAGCAGCCGGGCTACCTTGTGCCAAGGAATAGTCTCTAGTAGCGGAAACCGTGGTACAAGCCGAGGTCATGCACAGGAGACAACCAGAATAGCCGAGGTCTTGAAGCAAGCCGGGGTCATACACGGTAGGTAACGGAAGCAAGGTCAGTGGGAGAAGCCAAGGGTCAAACCAGGAGCAGGAGCAGGAGATCAAACGGAATCAGGAACAAGCCAAGTCACAACAGGAAATCCAAACAGGAACACAGGAAGCTGAGAGATAATCCAGCAATGAGTCTGATCCTATGGCCACCTTTTATTGGCCATTTCCCTGACAGGCCAGCAGAGGGCTGTGTCAGTTGAGTCAGGAGCGTCCATTTCTATTACTGGCAATGTTGCCAGTTCTCCTATGGCCATTTCCCTGACAGATCTGTTACAAGTAAATATACCCTCTCCACTCCTTTCAAGACCTCCTGCCTGCTAGTGCTTTTAATTATGTGTTTTTACACTTGTTTGAAAATTGTCCCGGATGCACTGCTCTATGTGGGGCTAGTTAGCACCCAATTTTTCACCCCAAAAGATCCATAGAAGGGGTTCCCTGCCTTATTATATCCTTTCACATCCCAAGGCAGGGGTTGCACTGCAGGAGAGTCTAAACCTGCATGTGAAACCACCAAAAGTGGCAGGTAAAGAGTTTCTTCTCTTTATGCTGGCTATGAGTTCCATAAAAACAAAAAAGGGAATGGGCTGTTGTGTGGGCGTTAAAGTTTTATAGCTCTGCATTGGACCTAACTAGAACTTGTGCCTTTAAAGTGATTAGAACATAGTGTTGCAGCGCTGCTCTTGTGATACGCTAAATAGTGCAAATAATATCAATGTGCAACCTATTGCAATAATAGTGCAAAATAAGCCAAAATTGTGCAAAATAGACCAATGTGCAAACATTGCAATAAAACGACAATCTATTCAGTGAATTCATAAAATTTATAAAAATGAATAAAAAATTGTCCATATAATCAATAAAGTGTCCATCAAGTGCAGAAAAAGCTGCTTCTGTGCTTCATTATATACACTAGTGGGGTACTCTACTCCACAAATCATTTGGTATATAGGCATTCAGTATGAATCCTGAAGTGTAGTCACAGCCTCTTTCGGTCACAGCCTGGGATACACACTTATATGGGAGAGATCCTAGGAGATGGTTCTTCTTAAATTCTGAGTTCCCTCATAAGGAATAATAAAAAGCCATCCATGGTGAAGTACGTATAAATAAAATAATTCATTTGCTGTAGAAACTTACTTACAAACATAAAATTTCAAGGCAGATAGAGCACGGAAGACGCCCTGATTGGATTGCGATTGGCTGAGCGTACCTTGACGTCACGTCTGGCGCACGCTGCGGGAGCAGCGTACCACCGAGCCGTGCTCTATCTGCCTTGAAATTGTATATGTTTGTAAGTAAGTTTCTTCAGCAAATGAATTATTTTATTTATACGTACTTCACCATGGATGGCTTTTTATTATTCCTTATGAGGGAACTCAAAATTTAAGAAGAACCATCTCCTAGGATCTCTCCCATATAAGTGTGTATCCCAGGCTGTGACCGAAAGAGGCTGTGACTACACTACAAGATTCATACTGAATGCCTATATACCAAACGATTTGTGGTAAGTAGAGCACCCCACATGCGTATATAAGTGAAGCACAGAAGCAGATTTTTCTGCACTTGATGGACACTTTATTGATTATATGGACAATTTTTTATTAATTTTTATAAATTTTATGAATTCACTGAATTAATTATTTTAATTATTGATATTATTTACACTATTTAGCGTATCACAAGAGCAGCGCTGCAACACTATGTTCTAATCACTTTAAAGGCACCAGCACTTCAATTTGCAGCAAGCAGCTATTGATTGCACATTTATTTCTAATTAATTTATTATCCAATTAATATATGCACAATACTCACCATAAGCGCGAGGTTACACCTTTACATAACTAGAACTTGTGCTTCAAGTGCTCTACAAGTATACAACTTGCTAGGGAAAATGTGCAGCAACAAGACTTCAAACACTGCCTCAAATCTGTGGAAAGCTTCCCTTGCTATCTGGGTTATACTTACCTCCCACCTGCAAGCAGGAAGTTCTGGGAATGGTTTAGAGAGTGGAGCACTCAGTGACAAGGACAGCAGGTAAGCTTTTGGGTACAGGGGATATACATGTACTAGGGGTGTTTTTACCTTAAAGGGTAACTCCACTTTTGTGGGGGAAAAAATAGCAAATAAAGAAAAAACAATATAGCGTATACAGTTGTGACACAAATCATGTTGTGATTGAATGTTATTAAAAATGACCTTTCCTTTTCAATCTGCAGCTGTTGAAATTTTCTGAAAATGCAATGCAATATGGCTACTTGGAGGTGTTCTGTACACAGAATGTATACTGACCACATCCTAGAAACATCATTTCCTGCTTGTGTGATTGGCTCACCAATTTTCCCAGAAGTCTGCCTAAGAGACAAGTCAGATTCCTGGCATCCCCTGCAACAAAAATGTCATTTTTGGTGAGATACTTCCAATATGAACACGTCTAAACTGATGCAGGCCCAGCAGCTTTCCTCATTAGAGCCCTGCAGCTTCCACAGCTGATAGATAATTATGATACCACTCCCATTTGACCCACTCAGCACAGAGGAACAAACAATGAATTCTTCAGAATAACAAAAGGTAGGAATCTGCAACAAAGTTTGTTTAAAACCTTGTAATGTACAGAGATCACCCAGAGGGGAATTTTTTTTCTCAACAAAGTAAAGTTACGCTTTAATACTATGAACTCATAAAGATAAACAATGTATGGCCTTTAGTACTACTTAAAAGTGAAATTCCAGCATAAACCTATCTAGTTTTAACCAATTGACCCCCCTGGAAGATTTTACCCTCTTCATGACCAGGGTGTTTTATGCTATTCAGCACTGCGCTACTTTACCTGGCAATTGTTTGATCATTCGACACTGTACCCAAATGAAATTTATATCATTTTATTCAGACAAATAGAGCTTTCTTTTAGTGCTTTTTAATTAGAGATGGCCTTGCGGTTCGCCCGGTGGTGGGTTCGCGGCAAATTTTGCTTGTTCGCAAATTCGCGAAAAGGCGGATTTTGCCGATGTTCGCGGCAGCCATATTCGTTTACATTGGGGAGAACTTCGACCCATGACACAGCCGTCAGGTGGAACGGGACAGCCAATTTAAATATTTCAGCACATGGACAGTCCCCCTACCCTATAAATATTTCCTCTTCCTTCAGACTGTCTTGTGGGGATAAAGTTGGCCACTTGTTTCTAGACCTCATGCAATCTGCTCGCATCCAGGAACACATTACCATGTTTTGACCTACAAATACCGTCCTTTTGATCATCTGCCAAATCTTGTGGTCTTCTTTAATCTGGGGGGGGGGGGGGGGGGGGTTGGTGCATGTTTTACTTTTTTGTTTATTTCTTTGGATTCCAAATGAGAAAACTACTGTCTTTGGTAATATGCGCAAAACTTTCCATTATAAAATAAAAAGAAGAGAGTACATGTAAAAGAAGGTCCCACCGAGATTTGAACTCGGATCGCTGGATTCAGAGTCCAGAGTGCTAACCATTACACCATGGAACCTGTTATGACTGACATATCAGGAGGATCATATGGACTTATGTGAGGTTGTGAAGAGAGTGTAGATAAATCACATAAATACACAATGTATTACGGATGTTTCTTAGCAGTCAAAGTTCAGAACAGTGTGTTTCCTTCTAAAACAACAAAAGGTGGCAGATATTATGTAACTGCCGAGTAAACCAAGCCCATTGCTGGTCATTTCTGTTACAGTAAGAGGGAAATAAAGGATCTACTGGCAGAATCAGCAGGTAATAAAACTGTGCTGTTACACTTGTATGAAAACATAATGCAATGCATAGTTATGGTTATGTTCATGTTACTATGAATTGAGAACCGACATAGTTAATTTCATAAGCCACTGTTTATTTGGCCTTTGTATAGCTGGTTAATATACTGCCATCTTGTGGTTATTTTTGTTTTTGCACCATCTTTTCTGTGTTCCGCCCACTTGTGATGTATTTCCTCTTCCTTCTCACTGTCTGTTTGGGATAGCAGATTGTCGCTTGTTACTAGGCCTCATGTAATCTGCTCACATCAGGGATCACATTATCATATTTTGACCTGCAAATATCATCTACCACATCTTGTTGTCTGCTGCAATCTGCACATTCAGTAAAGGTCTTCATGGATGTGAATAGGTGTTTGGTGAGTTCAGCTATCTGATAGAGACTGTCCAAGGTGATTGTATCTGCTTATACAGGCAGGGCATAGAGGTCTCCAGCAAGGGATGGTCACTATTACAACAGTTTGAGTCAGAATAATAAAAGAGTGTCAATGCTATTGACACACTGCATCATATATATGTAAAATAATTATAATAGTATATGCCGCTTTTTAATTTTTCTATAGATACACTTTAAGATTTAAATGGTTTTGCAAAAAATTAAAAGGTGAAAAAACTCACAACACCCCTCTGGTACCCGATGCATGGTCTCAGGGGCAATGACAATGACAGCAGGTAAGCATTTGTGTACAATAGGATGTGAATGCACATGGGTGTCCTAATGCTTTGAACTCAGGGTAAAATATGTATAGCCTTTAGTACAACTTTGAAGTAGAATTCCATCACAAACCTATCTAGTCTTAAATATGTCATCTCCCCCTCCTAAAACCTACGCTGGAACCTGTGTAAAAAAGATGTATCAACTTTGGTCCAGTTACATGATTCAGCTCCCCTTTGTCAGCCAGCAGTGCCTGCAGGGGAGAGTAGGGAGCACTGACAACAAATAGACCATAGGTGAAGTCACTGCTCCAGGCTCTACTAGCTGTTGCAGGACACTCTCCCCTGCAGCCACTGCTGGATGACATGGGGGATCATGTGACTTGACCGGAGCAAACTAAAAATAGGTTAGTATATTCATCTTTTTTACACAGATTAACCAGCATAGCTGTTAAAGAGGTTGTAAACCCCCCTTTTTTTTTGTCACCCTGCAAGAGAAAGACATAATGAGCTAGTATGCATACTAGCTCATTATGCAATACTTACCTTAGAACGAGCCCCCGCCGTGCCGCTCACTCACCTCTATGACGGGCGACATGTCCAGTCGCCCGTCTTCCGGGATCGCGGCATCCGGCCATCTGATTGGCCGGAGCCGCGGTGACGTCACTCCTGCGCACGCGCGCGAGAGCCGACAGTCACGGCATGGGGCTCTGAAAGAACGGCACGAGCGGCCGTTCCTTCAGAGCGCATGCGCCAGTGACGTCACTGGCTGCATGTAAGGTAAATATCTCCTAAACGGTACATGTTTAGGAGATATTTGCAGTACCTATAGGTAAGCCTTATCATAGGCTTACCTATAGGTACAAGTTGTAGAGGAGGGTTTACTTCCTCTGTAAAGAGAAAGAAAGGACATTTTTAAGACTAGATAGGTTTATGCTGGCTTTCTACTTTAAGAAAACAAATTTGCAGGTATGAATGAGTACATTATAGTGCCATTTGTTTTTATGTGCCTTTTCTTTCACATGTTTACTTGAGATAAAAAAAAGTCAATAAAACCAAATCTTACAAATGAATATGGATAAAATGTTGCTGGTGTCTAGTTAAGAAGATTAAAATGTCCTTCGAGCCGAAATTGAACCAGCGACTTAAGGATGTCTGTGTGATTTTCTTCTACAGTCCTCCTACAGTCAGCTATACCAGCTGAGCTATCGAAGGAACTGATTAGTGTATAGGTGTCACTGCTTATACAACTAAGTTATAATAAACATCCATACATTAAAGTGCATTGTTAGATAATAAGGACAACTTTAATACTATAAATTTTGTAATTTGAAAATAAACTATAAAATGTTATCAATGAAGAAAAGAATTACCATGCGTTGGCCGGGAATCGAACCCGGGTCAACTGCTTGGAAGGCAGCTATGCTCACCACTATACCACCAACGCTTCTTGTAAAAAATGGTTAATCCCTATAGTGTGGTGGTGATGAATATGTTGATCACTTGCAGTTTTTTTTATCCCAAGGTGTTCCTCCTTTTCAAGATAATTATAATCAATCTGTCCAGAAGCATGGAAGGGAGATCAGCTTTGTGTCTAATGCTGCGCAGCTTGATCTGGATTGCAAATATAAGTAATGTGATAAAAATGAAGTTTTGCCTGTAATGGAGAGGGATAGCATACTTGCCAACTGTCCCTTTTTTCCTGGGACAGTCCCTGCAAATAGGAGCCTGTCCCAGGTAATTTATATTGTCCCTGGAAGCGCCTGTTAATCGGGCTGCCCATAAATGTTATGCAGAAGTAGTGCAGCTGAATGGGAGATTTATTCCAACTCTGCTACTGTGGCCTTAAGTTTGAAATTCCCTTTTTAATTTCCTGTAATTCTCTCTATATTGGAGTAGACTCTATAATCTGATAAGGAGGCAAGATTAATTATGCAGAATGGGCGGAGCTTCAGGGAAGTGGGTGTGGTAATTGATAGCTGTGCTCCAAAGTGTCCCTGGAAATTTTTGTTCAATGTTGGCAACTATGGGATAGTTGTCAACAATGTCTCTCCAGAGGTGTGAAGATTTGGTCCCAAGTTGCCATGCTTAGATGTGTACTTCTTGTGACAGATACTAATGTCATCAGCTCAACCCTCTGCCTTCCAGACATCATTGAATTTGCTGATTTACCCCTCTGTTTGATAATGTGTATTGTAGATCATGAGCTCGAGGACGGCCGTCTTCCAGTTAATTGGCTTAGGTTGATTGAGTCATTGTCATCTGTTAAGAATACTGTTTGTGGTCGTTATTCCTTAGAAATGTTAATGAACTCCCATTGCTTCTGTTCAGAGGGCTAGATAATTAGTTCAGTTCTTGTATAGAATTTCATCTGCATGGGATGGTGTGGTCATTCTACCCCTGATCTATTGATAAATTGATAAATTGTTATCTATAAAGAAATGTATTAATTTGCATTGGCCAGGAATCTAACCCGGGTCAACTGCTTGGAAGAAAGCTATGCTCACCACTATACCACCAACGCTCCTTGTAAAAAGATGATACTCAGTATAGTGTGGTGGTGGTGATATATATATGATGATCACATGCAGTTTTGTTTATCCCAAGGTGTTCTTCCTTTTCTAGATATTTATAATCAATCTATCCAGAAGCATGGAATGCAGATCAGCTTTGTGTCTAATGCTGTGCGGCATGATCTGGATTGCAATTATAAGTAAATATACCCTCTCCGCCCCCTCCAAGACCTCTTGCTAGTGCTTTAATTATGTGCCGTTACACTTGTTGTGAGAAAATATTATATAATGCATAGTCATGGTTATTGTTGATATTACTGTGAACTCAGAATTTATGTAGTACATTTCCTAAGCCATTGTTTATTGGCCTCTGTATAGTTGTCTATTATACTGCCATCTTGTGGTAATTTCTGTTATTGTGTTTCCTCCTATTTTTGTGATGTATTTCCTCTTCCTTCAGACTGTCTTGTGGGGATAAAGTTGGCCATTTGTTTCTAGGCCTCATGTAATCTGCTCGCATCCAGAAACACATTACCATGTTTTGACCTACAAATACCGTCCTTTTGAGCATCTGCGGTCTTCTTTAATCTGGGGGGGGGGGGGGGGTTGGTGCATGTTTTACTTTTTTGTTTATTTCTTTGGATTTCACATCAGAAAACTGCTGTCTTTGGTAATATGCGCAACACTTTCCATTATAAAATAAAAAGAAGAGAGTACATGTAAAAGAAGGTCCCACCGAGATTTGAACTCGGATCGCTGGATTCAGAGTCCAGAGTGCTAACCATTACACCATGGAACCTCTTATGACCAACCGATCAGGAGGATCATATGGACTTATGTGAGGTTGTGAAGAGAGTGTAGATAAATCACATAAATACACAATGTATTGCGGATGTTTCTTAGCAGTCAAAGTTCAGAACAGTGTGTTTCCTTCTAAAACAACAAATGGTGGCAGCTATTAAATAACTGCTGAGTAAACCAAGCCCATTGCTGGTCATTTCTGTTACAGTAAGAGGGAAAATAGAGGACCTATTGGCAGAATCAGCAGGTAATAAAACTGTGCTGTTACACTTGTATGAAAACATAATGCAATGCATAGTCATGGTTCTGTTCATGTTACTATGAATTGAGAATCTACATAGTTAATTTCATAAGCCGTTGTTTATTTGGACTTTGCATAGCTGGTTAATATACTGCCATCTTGTGGTTATTTTTGTTTTTGCACCATCTTTTCTGTGTTCCGCCCACTTGTGATGTATTTCCTCTTCCTTCTCACTGTCTGTATGGGATAGCAGATTGCCGCTTGTCACTAGGCCTCATGTAATCTGCTCACATCAGGGATCACATTATCGTGTTTTGACCTGCAAATATCATCCTTTAAATCATCTGCCACATCTTGTTGTCTGCTGTAATCTGCACATTCAGTAAACGGCTTCATGGATGTGAATAAGTGTTTGGTGAGTTCAGCTATCTGATAGAGACTGTCCAAAGTGATTGTATCTGCTTATACAGGCAGGGCATAGAGGTTTCCAGCAAGGGATGGTCACTATTACAACAGTTTGAGTCAGAATAATAAAAGAGTGTCAATGCTATTGACACACTGCATCATATATATGTAAAATAATAATAATAATAATATATGCCGCTTTTCAATTTGTCTATAGATACACCCTCAGGTACCTGATGCATGGTCTCAGGGGCAATGACAAAGACAGCAGGTAAGCATTTGTGTACAGTAGGATGTGAATGCACAGGGGTGTCCTAATGCTGTGAACTCAGGGTAAAAGATGTATAGCCTTTAGTACTACTTTGAAGTAGAATTCCAGCATAAACCTATCTAGTCTTAAATATGACATCTCCCCCTCCTAAAACTTATGCTAGAACCTATGTAAAAAAGATGTATGAACTTTGGTCCAGTCGCATGATTCAGCTCCCCTGTGTCAGCCAGCAGTGCCTGCAGGGGAGAGGAGGGAGCATTGACAACAAATAGGCCATAGGTGAAATCACTGCTCCAGGCTCTACTAGCTGTTGCAGGAAACTCTCTCCTCTCCCCTGCAGCCATTGCTGGATGACATGGGGGGATCATGTGACTTGACCGGAGCAAACTAAAAATAGGTTAGTATATACATCTTTTTTACACAGATTAGCCAGCATAGTACATTTTTAAGACTAGATAGGTTTATGCTGGCTTTCTACTTTAAGAAAACAAATTTGCAGGTATTAATGAGTACATTATAGTGCCATTTGTTTTTATGTGCCTTTTCTTTCACATGTTTACTTGAGATAAAAAAAGTCAATAAAACCAAATCTAACAAGTGAATATGGATAAAATGTTGCTGGTGTCTAGTTAAGAAGATTAAAATGTCCTTCAAGCCGGAATTGAACCAGCGACCTAAGGATGTCTGTATGATTTTCCTCTACAGTCCTCCGCTCTACCAGCTGAGCTATCGAAGGTACTGATTAGTGTCTAGGTGACACTGCTTATACAACTAAGTTATAATACACATCCATACATTAAGTGCATTGTTAGATAATAAGGACAACTTTAATACTATAAATTTTGTAATTTGAAAAGAAACTATAAAATGTCTATAAAGAAAAGAGTTACCATGCGTTGGCCGGGAATCAAACCTGGGTCAACTGCTTGGAAGGCAGCTATGCTCACCACTATACCACCAATGCCTATTGTAAGAAGCAGTTAATCCCTATATTGTGGTGGTGATGAATATGTTGATCACTTGCACTTTTTTTTTATCCTAAGGTGTTCCTCCTTTTCAAGATAATTATAATCAATCTGTCCAGAAGCATGGAATGGAGATCAGCTTTGTGTCTAATGCTGCGCAGCATGATCTGGATTGCAAATATAAGTAATGTGATCAAATTGAAGTTTTGCCTGTAATGGAGAGGGATAGCATACTTGCCAACTGTCCCTTTTTTCCTGGGACAGTCCCTGCAAATAGGAGCCTGTCCCAGGTAATTTATATTGTCCCTAGAAGCGCCTGTTAATCTGGCTGCCCATAAATGTTATGCAGAAGTAGTGCAGCTGAATGGGAGACTTATTCCAACTCTGCTACTGTGGCCTTAAGTTTGAAATTCCCTTTTTAATTTCCTGTAATTCTCTCTATATTGGAGTAGACTCTATAATCTGATAAGGAGGCAAGATTAATTATGCAGAGTGGGCGGAGCTTCAGGGAAGTGGGTGTGGTAATTGATAGCTGTGCTCCAAAGTGTCCCAGGAAATTTTTGTTCAATGTTGGCAACTATGGGATAGTTGTCAACAATGTCTCTCCAGAGGTGTGAAGATTTGGTCCCAAGTTGCCATGCTTAGATGTGTACTTCTTGTGACAGATACTAATGTCATCAGCTCAACCCTCTGCCTTCCAGACATCATTGAATTTGCTGATTTACCCCTCTGTTTGATAATGTGTATTGTAGTTCATGAGCTCGAGGACGGCCGTCTTCCAGTTAATTGGCTCAGGTTGATTGTGTCATTGTCATCTGTTAAGAATACTGTTTGTGGTAATTATTCCTTAGAAATGTTAATGAACTCCCATTGCTTCTGTTCAGAGGGCTAGATAATTAGTTCAGTTCTTGTATAGAATTTCATCTGCATGGGATGGTGTGGTCATTCTACCCCTGATCTGTATGTAGTAATTTGATATGGGGGGATGTGCTCATGTGTGTATAAATTGAGTGTGTGTTTGTTCAATAAACAGTTCGTTTTACCCCTGCATGAAGTCTGGACTCATGTTTGGGGGATTGGGAAACTATTTTCCCTTCTTGATGGTATTTTCACTGGGATTTCCAGAGAAGCTGCACGGATCTCTCTTATAGAGACTGTAGGATCCGTTACAAATAAATATACCCTCTCCACTCCTTCCAAGACCTCCTACCTGCTAGTGCTTTAATTTTGTGTTGTTACACGTGTTTGCAAATTGTCCCGGATGCACTGCTCTATGTGGGGCTGGTTAGCACCCAATTTTTCACCCCAAAAGATCCATAGAAGGGGTTCCCTGCCTTATTAGAGCCTTTCACATCCCAAGGCAGGGATTGCACTGCAGGAGAGTCTAAACCTGCATGTGAAACCACCAAAAGTGGCAGGTAAAGAGCTTCTTCTCTTTATGCTGGCTATGAGTTCCATAAAAACAAAAAAGGGAATGGGCTGTTGTGTGGGCGTTAACGTTTTATAGCTCTGCATTGGACCTATGGGTGGAAATTGGCTTGGCTACTACCACATGTATGCTGCCATGTTGGCACCAGGAAAAAGAATTATGGATGGTTACATGAACTTTTTTTTTTTTTACTCCATTTTAAGATCAAATACATCAGATATATTGTATGACTAGACAAACGTTTGTATTTTTGTTTTCCCTAGCCTTTATCAAAGCCTCTCCTATCTGTGAGTGTTTCCTTTAGTTATCCAACACTAAAGGTGACACATATGAGCTCTCTTTGTTGGGGCTGTGTGTGTCTACTGAAACACACAGCACATGGTAAGCCATGCCCCTGCTTCTGTAGCAGCAAACAGTTTTGGGAAGCCATAAATGGACTCCGGACGCAGACTTCTGGAAAACAAACCTTGTTTTATTTGCTAGGGCAAAGGACTTAATAGGACTCATTTCCAAACTACTAAGTGAGGAAATAGGCGTGTACATCATATATATATATATATATTAGAAGTTGCGTCAAAGATGCATATTTCCTTTGCAACTTTTTAAGCTAGTTAGCAAGTAGCATACATTTTCCCTAGCATCTAGAGCAAATGACATTTGCGGTTTCACACTTGTATGTCTTGTTTCTGTAACTCATCTAATTCTCCCTGCTGAGTCTCTCGCAAGAAAAGAAAGATCAGAAAGATGAAAAGGGGGCTGAGTGTCCCAGTTGTATAGCTGGTATTTTTGTATTTGTAGTTCTACTGCTCTGTGTGCAGAGACGGAGGTGTCAGATCCCCGCTGTCCTCTATGGGGGAATCGGATGAGAACGGACCGTCTGTCCGTTCTCATCCAATCCTATCCGATCTGATCCTCAAGACGGTTGGAAAATAGGGTTTCCATCCGTCCGGATTTCAAGGACAGGATCGGATTGGATAGCAGCGGGTGTCAGCGGAGATGACACACGCTGCTCCATAGGGCTGCATGGAGCATCGGATCCGGTCCGCCTGAAAAACTGACAGGCGGATAGGATCAGAAAGCCTGTGTGAAAGGGGCCTTATTCTGACAGACAGCTGCAGGAGCCAACCAATTCTTCCCTGATAGCAAGCAATTGTGCTGCAAGTTTGAAAATGACTTGCTAAGCTTTTGCTAGACTTGCCAGGCTTCACAAGTTTGTTGCACAATTGCAGCAAGTCTGCACTGCATGACTCCAGATCAACTTTCTTTGCAAACATTCTGCAAGTCTGCTGCAAGTTCTAGTTCAGTTATGTTGTGCAATAGTCATCCCACCACAGGGGTCACTGTGACTGAATTTGGAAAAGTGTCAACTAGAACTTGTGCTTCAAGTGCTCTGCAAGTATACAACTTGCCAATGAAAATGTTCAGCAACAAGACTTCAAACACTGCCTCAAATCTGTGGAAAGCTTCCCTTGCTATCTGGGTTATACTTACCTCCCATCTGCAAGCAGGAAGTTCTGGGAATGGTTTCGAGAGTGGAGCACTCAGTGACAAGGACAGCAGGTAAGCTTTTGAGTACAGGGGAGTATACATGTACTAGGGGTGTTTTTACCTTAAATGGTAACTCCACTTTTGAAAAAACAATATAGTGTATACAATTGTGACACAAATCATGTTGTGATTGAATGTTATTAAAAATTACCTTTCCTTTTCAATCTGCAACTTTGGTAATTTTCTGAAAATGCAATGCAATATGGCCGCCTGGAGGTGTCCTGTACACAGAATGTATACTGACCACACCCCCAGAAAAATAATTTCCTGCTTGTGTGATTGGCTCACCAATTTCCCCAGAAGTCTGCACTAAGATTCAAGTCAGATTCCTGGCATCCCCTGAAACAAAAATTTTACATAATAACACGTCTAAAGGGATGCAGGCCCAGCAGCTTTCCTCATTAGAGCCCTGCAGCTGCCACAACTGATAGATAATTATGATACCACTCCCATTTGACCCACTCAGCACAGAGGAACAAACAATGAATTCTTCAGAATAACAAAAGGTAGGAATCTGCAACAAAGTTTGTTAAAAACCTTGTAATGTACAGAGATCACCCAGAGGGGATTTTTTTTATATACTTTCACTACTGCAGTACAGCATTATCATATGACTGGTGTGGTGGTGTTTAGGGATTCTGACTAGTGACGGTATATATAAAAAATATAATAATCTTTTATTCCATTTTTTTAAAAAATATTTTTTTTTACAATTTTTTTTTTTTTTTTACACACTCCCATCAGAATAGTTCAGTGTCACCATAGTGACCCTGTATACAGTAAGTCCCAGGCGGTGGTCAAGGATTTTCTATTTTTTTACACTGTGATTGCTTGTTACAGTGATGATCACTGTAACAGCAATCGTATGAACTGTCATCAATGGTTTTCATTAATGACTTATTGTTTACTATTTTGATGCTGTGATTGGCCCACAGCTATTACATTGTACAGGGTGCTGTGATTGGCCCACAGCTATTACATTGTACAGGGTGCTGTGATTGGCCCACAGCTATTACATGGTACAGGGTGCTGTGATTGGCCCACAGCTATTACATGGTACAGGGTACTGTGATTGGCCCAGATACCATGTAATTACAGGTGACCAATCACAGATCACACACAGTGATAGACAATAATGTATGAACGGATAACATTTAAGACTATTGATTACTATACGATACAGCGATCACGTAGTAACTGGACCGCTCACAGTGGCTCAATATCGGCCACCGCAATCCACTGTGTCCTGCAGATCATGCGCAGTGTGCATGTGCACAGGTACACCGCAGTGCCTGGGGAAGCCACCTGCCAGCAGGAAATGTACTGTTGGTAGTCAGCAAGTGGTTTAAAATGTCTTCTCCCCCTCTTAAAACCGATGTTGGAACCTGTGTAAAAAAGATATATGTACTTGGATCCAGTCACATGTTCCATCTTCCTTGTGTCAGGCAGCTGCAGGGGAGAGGAGGAAGCACCAACAACAAACTGTCCTGAACAGCCTTTGGGTGACATCGGTGCTCCAGGTATTTACCAGCTCTCTCCTCTCCCTTGCAGCCACTTCTGGTTGGCACAGGGGATCATGTGTCCGGACCAGAGCAGTCTGAAAATAGGTAATTAATATACTTTTTTACATAGGTTAGCCAGCATAGTTGTTAGGAGGGGAATGGGGGGGACTAGATAGGTTTATGCTGGAATTCTACTCTAAGTAAACAGATTTACAGGTACAAAATAGGCACACTATAGTGCCTGTGTTTTTGCATGCCTTTTCTTTCACATGCTTACTTTTGATTAAGAAAAGCAATAATATTTTAACAAAAGAAAACATGGATAATATTTTACTGGTTTCTAGCTAAGAAAATTAAAATGACGTTTGAGCTGGAATTGAATCAGCACCCTAAAGATTTCTGTGGAATTTTACTTTATAGTTCTACGCTCTACCAGCTGAGCTATCGAAAGAAAAGAATGGCCTGTAGGTGTCACTACTTACACAATTAAATTATAATAAACATCTATACATTAAAGTGCATTGTTAGATAATAAGGATAACGTTAATACTATAGATTTGATAATTTGAAAATAAACTATAAATTGTTATCTATAAAGAAATGTATTAATTTGCATTGGCCAGGAATCTAACCCGGGTCAACTGCTTGGAAGAAAGCTATGCTCACCACTATATCACCAACGCTCCTTGTAAAAAGATGATACTCACTATAGTGTGGTGGTGGTGATATATATATGATGATCACATGCAGTTTTGTTTATCCCAAGGCGTTCTTCCTTTTCTAGATATTTATAATCAATCTATCCAGAAGCATGGAATGCAGATCAGCTTTGTGTCTAATGCTGTGCTGCATGATCTGGATTGCAATTATAAGTAAATATACCCTCTCCGCCCCCTCCAAGACCTCTTGCTAGTGCTTTAATTATGTGCTGTTACACTTGTTGTGAGAAAATATTATATAATGCATAGTCATGGTTATTGTTGATATTACTGTGAACTCAGAATTTATGTAGTACATTTCCTAAGCCATTGTTTATTGGCCTCTGTATAGTTGTCTATTATACTGCCATCTTGTGGTAATTTCTGTTATTGTGTTTCCTCCTATTTTTGTGATGTATTTCCTCTTCCTTCAGACTGTCTTGTGGGGATAAAGTTGGCCATTTGTTTCTAGGCCTCATGCTCGCATCCAGAAACACATTGCCATGTTTTGACCTACAAATACCGTCCTTTTGAGCATCTGCGGTCTTCTTTAATCTGGGGGGGGGGGGGGTTGGTGCATGTTTTACTTTTTTGTTTATTTCTTTGGATTTCACATCAGAAAACTGCTGTCTTTGGTAATATGCGCAACACTTTCCATTATAAAATAAAAAGAAGAGAGTACATGTAAAAGAAGGTCCCACCGAGATTTGAACTCGGATCGCTGGATTCAGAGTCCAGAGTGCTAACCATTACACCATGGAACCTATTATGATTGATAGACCAGGAGGATCATATGGACTTATGTGAGGTTGTGAAGAGAGTGTAGCTAAATCACATAAATACACAATGTATTACGGATGTTTCTTAGCAGTCAAAATTCAGAACAGTGTGTTTCCTTCTAAAACAACAAATGGTGGCAGCTATTATATAACTGCTGAGTAAACCAAGCCCATTGCTGGTCATTTCTGTTACAGAAAGAGGAAAAATAGAGGACCTATTGGCAGAATCAGCAGGTAATAAAACTGTGCTGTTACACTTGTATGAAAACATAATGCAATGCATAGTCATGGTTCTGTTCATGTTACTGTGAATTAAGAATCTACATCAGGGGTCTTCAAACTATGGCCCTCCAGTTGTTCAGGAACTACAATTCCCATCATGCCTAGTCATGTCTGTGAATGTCAGAGTTTTACAATGCCTCATGGGATGTTTAGGTCCGCAACAGCTGGAGGGCCGTAGTTTGAGGATCCCTGATCTACATAGTTAATTTCATAAGCCATTGTTTATTTGGCCTTTGCATAGCTGGTTAATATACTGCCATCTTGTGGTTATTTTTGTTTTGTTTTTGCACCATCTTTTCTGTGTTCCGCCCACTTGTGATGTATTTCCTCTTCCTTCTCACTGTCTGTATGGGATAGCAGATTGACGCTTGTCACCGGGCTTTATGTAATCTGCTCACATCAGGGATCACATTATCGTGTTTTGACCTGCAAACATCATCCTTTCAATCATTTGCCACATCTTGTTGTCTGCTGTAATCTGCACATTCAGTAAAGGGCTTCATGGATGTGAATAAGTGTTTGGTGAGTTCAGCTATCTGATAGAGACTGTCCAAAGTGATTGTATCTGCTTATACAGGCAGGGCATAGAGGTTTCCAGCAAGGGATGGTCACTATTACAACAGTTTGAGTCAGAATAATAAAAGAGTGTCAATGCTATTGACACACTGCATCATATATATGTAAAATAATAATAATAATAATATATGCCGCTTTTCAATTTGTCTATAGATACACCCTCAGGTACCTGATGCATGGTCTCAGGGGCAATGACAAAGACAGCAGGTAAGCATTTGTGTACAGTAGGATGTGAATGCACAGGGGTGTCCTAATGCTGTGAACTCAGGGTAAAAGATGTATAGCTTTTAGTACGACTTTGAAGTAGAATTCCAGCATAAACCTATCTAGTTTAAATATGACATCTCCCCCTCCTAAAACTTATGCTATAACCTATGTAAAAAAGATGTATGAACTTTGGTCCAGTCGCATGATTCAGCTCCCCTGTGTCAGCCAGCAGTGCCTGCAGGGGAGAGGAGGGAGCATTGACAACAAATAGGCCATAGGTGAAATTACTGCTCCAGGCTCTACTAGCTGTTGCAGGAAACTCCTCTCCCCTGCAGCCATTGCTGGATGACATGGGGGGATCATGTGACTTGACCGGAGCAAACTAAAAATAGGTTAGTATATACATCTTTTTTACACAGATTAGCCAGCATAGTACATTTTTAAGACTAGATAGGTTTATGCTGGCTTTCTACTTTAAGAAAACAAATTTGCAGGTATTAATGAGTACATTATAGTGCCATTTGTTTTTATGTGCCTTTTCTTTCACATGTTTACTTGAGATAAAAAAAGTCAATAAAACCAAATCTAACAAATGAATATGGATAAAATGTTGCTGGTGTCTAGTTAAGAAGATTAAAATGTCCTTCGAGCCGGAATTGAACCAGCGACCTAAGGATGTCTGTATGATTTTCCTCTACAGTCCTCCGCTCTACCAGCTGAGCTATCGAAGGAACTGATTAGTATCTACGTGCTTATACAACTAAGTTATAATACACATCCATACATTAAGTGCATTGTTAGATAATAAGGACAACTTTAATACTATAAATTTTGTAATTTGAAAAGAAACTATAAAATGTCTATAAAGAAAAGAGTTACCATGCGTTGGCCGGGAATCAAACCCGGGTCAACTGCTTGGAAGGCAGCTATGCTCACCACTATATCACCAATGCCTGTTGTAAGAAGCAGTTAATCCCTATATTGTGGTGGTGATGAATATGTTGATCACTTGCACTTTTTTTTTTATCCTAAGGTGTTCCTCCTTTTCAAGATAATTATAATCAATCTGTCCAGAAGCATGGAAGGGAGATCAGCTTTGTGTCTAATGCTGCGCAGCTTGATCTGGATTGCAAATATAAGTAATGTGATCAAATTGAAGTTTTGCCTGTAAGGGAGAGGGATAGCATACTTGCCAACTGTCCCTTTTTTCCTGGGACAGTCCCTGCAAATAGGAGCCTGTCCCAGGTAATTTATATTGTCCCTAGAAGCGCCTGTTAATCGGGCTGCCCATAAATGTTATGCAGAAGTAGTGCAGCTGAATGGGAGACTTATTCCAACTCTGCTACTGTGGCCTTAAGTTTGAAATTCCCTTTTTAATTTCCTGTAATTCTCTCTATATTGGAGTAGACTCTATAATCTGATAAGGAGGCAAGATTAATTATGCAGAATGGGCGGAGCTTCAGGGAAGTGGGTGTGGAAATTGATAGCTGTGCTCCAAAGTGTCCCTGGAAATTTTTGTTCAATGTTGGCAACTATGGGATAGTTGCCAACAATGTCTCTCCAGAGGTGTGAAGATTTGGTCCCAAGTTGCCATGCTTAGATGTGTACTTCTTGTGACAGATACTAATGTCATTAGCTCAACCCTCTGCCTTCCAGACATCATTGAATTTGCTGATTTACCCCTCTGTTTGATAATGTGTATTGTAGTTCATGAGCTCGAGGACGGCCGTCTTCCAGTTAATTGGCTCAGGTTGATTGTGTCATTGTCATCTGTTAAGAATACTGTTTGTGGTCGTTATTCCTTAGAAATGTTAATGAACTCCCATTGCTTCTGTTCAGAGGGCTAGATAATTAGTTCAGTTCTTGTATAGAATTTCATCTGCATGGGATGGTGTGGTCATTCTACCCCTGATCTGTATGTAGTAATTTGATATGGGGGATGTGCTCATGTGTGTATAAATTTAGTGTGTGTTTGTTCAATAAACAGTTCGTTTTACCCCTGCATGAAGTCTGGACTCATGTTTGGGGGATTGGGGAGCTATTTTCCCTTCTTGATGGTATTTTCACTGGGATTTCCAGAGAAGCTGCACGGATCTCTCTTATAGAGACTGTAGGATCCGTTACAAGTAAATATACCCTCTCCACTCCTTCCAAGACCTCCTACCTGCTAGTGCTTTAATTTTGTGTTGTTACACTTGTTTGAAAATTGTCCCGGATGCACTGCTCTATGTGGGGCTAGTTAACACCCAATTTTTCACCCCAAAAGATCCATAGAAGGGGTTCCCTGCCTTATTAGAGCCTTTCACATCCCAAGGCAGGGATTGCACTGCAGGAGAGTCTAAACCTGCATGTGAAACCACCAAAAGTGGCAGGTAAGGGTTTCTTCTCTTTATGCTGGCTATGAGTTCCATAAAAACAAAAAAGGGAATGGGCTGTTGTGTGGGCGTTAACATTTTATAGCTCTGCATTGGACCTATGGGTGGAAATTGGCTTGGCTACTACCACATGTATGCTGCCATGTTGGCACCAGGAAAAAGAATTATGGATGGTTACATGAACCTTTTTTTTTTTTTTACTCCATTTTAAGATCAAAAACATCAGATATATTGTATGACTAGCCAAACGTTAGTATTTTTGTTTTCCCTAGCCTTTCTCAAAGCCTTTCCTATCTGTGAATGTTTCCTTTAGCTATCCAACACTAAAGGTGACACATATGAGCTCTCTTTGTTGGGGCTGTGTGTGTCTACTGAAACACACAGCACATGGTAAGCCATGCCCCTGCTTCTGTAGCAGCAAACAGTTTTGGGAAGCCATAAATGGACGCAGACTTCTGGAAAACAAACCTTGTTTTATTTGCTAGGGCAAAGGACTTAATATGACTCATGTCCAAACTACTAAGTGAGGAAATAGGCGTGTACATCATATATATATATATATATATATATATATATATATATATATATATATATATATATTAGAAGTTGCGTCAAAGATACATATTTCCTTTGAAACTTTTTAAGCTAGTTAGCAAGTAGCATACATTTTCCCTAGCATCTAGAGCAAATGACATTTGCGGTTTCACACTTGTATATCTTGTTTCTCTAACTCATCTAATTCTCCCTGCTGAGTCTCTCGCAAGAAAAGAAAGATCAGAGAGATGAAAAGGGGGCTGAGTGTCCCAGTTATATAGCTGGCATTTTTGTATTTGTAGTTCTACTGCTCCGTGTGCAGAGACGGAGGTGTCAGATCCCCGCTGTCCTCTATGGGGGAATCGGATGAGAACGGACCGTCTGTCCGTTCTCATCCAATCCTATCCGATCTGATCCTCAAGACGGTTGGAAAATAGGGTTTCCATCCGTCCGGATTTCAAGGACAGGATCGGATTGGATAGCAGCGGGTGTCAGCGGAGATGACACACGCTGCTCCATAGGGCTGCATGGAGCATCGGATCCGGTCCGCCTGAAAAACTGACAGGCGGATCGGATCAGAAAGCCTGTGTGAAAGGGGCCTTATTCTGACAGACAGCTGCAGGAGCCAACCAATTCTTCCCTGATAGCAAGCAATTGTGCTGCAAGTTTGAAAATGACTTGCTAAGCTTTTGCTAGACTTGCCAGGCTTCACAAGTTTGTTGCACGATTGCAGCAAGTCTGCACTGCATGACTCCAGATCAACTTTCTTTGCAAACATTCTGCAAGTCTGCTGCAAGTTCTAGTTCAGTTATGTTGTGCAATGGTCATCCCACCACAGGGGTCACTGTGACTAAATTTGGAAAAGTGTCAACTAGAACTTGTGCTTCAAGTGCTCTGCAAGTATACAACTTGCCAATGAAAATGTTCAGCAACAAGACTTCAAACACTGCCTCAAATCTGTGGAAAGCTTCCCTTGCTATCTGGGTTATACTTACCTCCCATCTGCAAGCAGGAAGTTCTGGGAATGGTTTCGAGAGTGGAGCACTCAGTGACAAGGACAGCAGGTAAGCTTTTGAGTACAGGGGATATACATGTACTAGGGGTGTTTTTACCTTAAAGGGTAACTCCACTTTTGAAAAAACAATATAGTGTATACAATTGTGACACAAATCATGTTGTGATTGAATGTTATTAAAAATTACCTTTCCTTTTCAATCTGCAGCTTTGGTAATTTTCTGAAAATGCAATGCAATATGGCCGCCTGGAGGTGTCCTGTACACAGAATGTATACTGACCACACCCCCAGAAAAATAATTTCCTGCTTGTGTGATTGGCTCACCAATTTCCCCAGAAGTCTGCACTAAGATACAAGTCAGATTCCTGGCATCCCCTGAAACAAAAATTTTACATAATAACACGTCTAAAGGGATGCAGGCCCAGCAGCTTTCCTCATTAGAGCCCTGCAGCTGCCACAACTGATAGATAATTATGATACCACTCCCATTTGACCCACTCAGCACAGAGGAACAAACAATGAATTCTTCAGAATAACAAAAGGTAGGAATCTGCAACAAAGTTTGTTAAAAACCTTGTAATGTACAGAGATCACCCAGAGGGGATTTTTTTTATATACTTTCACTACTGCAGTACAGCATTATCATATGACTGGTGTGGTGGTGTTTAGGGATTCTGACTAGTGACGGTATATATAAAAAATATAATAATCTTTTATTCCATTTTTTTAAAAAATATTTTTTTTTACAATTTTTTTTTTTTTTTTACACACTCCCATCAGAATAGTTCAGTGTCACCATAGTGACCCTGTATACAGTAAGTCCCAGGCGGTGGTCAAGGATTTTCTATTTTTTTACACTGTGATTGCTTGTTACAGTGATGATCACTGTAACAGCAATCGTATGAACTGTCATCAATGGTTTTCATTAATGACTTATTGTTTACTATTTTGATGCTGTGATTGGCCCACAGCTATTACATTGTACAGGGTGCTGTGATTGGCCCACAGCTATTACATTGTACAGGGTGCTGTGATTGGCCCACAGCTATTACATGGTACAGGGTGCTGTGATTGGCCCACAGCTATTACATGGTACAGGGTACTGTGATTGGCCCAGATACCATGTAATTACAGGTGACCAATCACAGATCACACACAGTGATAGACAATAATGTATGAACGGATAACATTTAAGACTATTGATTACTATACGATACAGCGATCACGTAGTAACTGGACCGCTCACAGTGGCTCAATATCGGCCACCGCAATCCACTGTGTCCTGCAGATCATGCGCAGTGTGCATGTGCACAGGTACACCGCAGTGCCTGGGGAAGCCACCTGCCAGCAGGAAATGTACTGTTGGTAGTCAGCAAGTGGTTTAAAATGTCTTCTCCCCCTCTTAAAACCGATGTTGGAACCTGTGTAAAAAAGATATATGTACTTGGATCCAGTCACATGTTCCATCTTCCTTGTGTCAGGCAGCTGCAGGGGAGAGGAGGAAGCACCAACAACAAACTGTCCTGAACAGCCTTTGGGTGACATCGGTGCTCCAGGTATTTACCAGCTCTCTCCTCTCCCTTGCAGCCACTTCTGGTTGGCACAGGGGATCATGTGTCCGGACCAGAGCAGTCTGAAAATAGGTAATTAATATACTTTTTTTACATAGGTTAGCCAGCATAGTTGTTAGGAGGGGAATGGGGGGGACTAGATAGGTTTATGCTGGAATTCTACTCTAAGTAAACAGATTTACAGGTACAAAATAGGCACACTATAGTGCCTGTGTTTTTGCATGCCTTTTCTTTCACATGCTTACTTTTGATTAAGAAAAGCAATAATATTTTAACAAAAGAAAACATGGATAATATTTTACTGGTTTCTAGCTAAGAAAATTAAAATGACGTTTGAGCCGGAATTGAATTCTGTGGAATTTTACTCTATAGTTCTACGCTCTACCAGCTGAGCTATCGAAAGAAATGAATGGCCTGTAGGTGTCACTACTTACACAATTAAATTATAATGAACATCTATACATTAAAGTGCATTGTTAGATAATAAGGATAACGTTAATACTATAGATTTGATAATTTGAAAATAAACTATAAATTGTTATCTATAAAGAAATGTATTAATTTGCATTGGCCAGGAATCTAACCCGGGTCAACTGCTTGGAAGAAAGCTATGCTCACCACTATACCACCAACGCTCCTTGTAAAAAGATGATACTCACTATAGTGTGGTGGTGGTGATATATATATGATGATCACATGCAGTTTTGTTTATCCCAAGGTGTTCTTCCTTTTCTAGATAATTATAATCAATCTATCCAGAAGCATGGAATGCAGATCAGCTTTGTGTCTAATGCTGTGCGGCATGATCTGGATTGCAATTATAAGTAAATATACCCTCTCCGCCCCCTCCAAGACCTCTTGCTAGTGCTTTAATTATGTGCTGTTACACTTGTTGTGAGAAAATATTACATAATGCATAGTCATGGTTATTGTTGATATTACTGTGAACTCAGAATTTATGTAGTACATTTCCTAAGCCATTGTTTATTGGCCTCTGTATAGTTGGCTATTATACTGCCATCTTGTGGTAATTTCTGTTATTGTGTTTCCTCCTATTTTTGTGATGTATTTCCTCTTCCTTCAGACTGTCTTGTGGGGATAAAGTTGGCCATTTGTTTCTAGGCCTCATGTAATCTGCTCGCATCCAGAAACACATTACCATGTTTTGACCTACAAATACCGTCCTTTTGAGCATCTGCGGTCTTCTTTAATCTGGGGGGGAGGGTTGGTGCATGTTTTACTTTTTTGTTTATTTCTTTGGATTTCACATCAGAAAACTGCTGTCTTTGGTAATATGCGCAACACTTTCCATTATAAAATAAAAAGAAGAGAGTACATATAAAAGAAGGTCCCACCGAGATTTGAACTCGGATCGCTGGATTCAGAGTCCAGAGTGCTAACCATTACACCATGGAACCTATTATGACTGATAGACCAGGAGGATCATATGGACTTATGTGAGGTTGTGAAGAGAGTGTAGATAAATCACATAAATACACAATGTATTACGGATGTTTCTTAGCAGTCAAAATTCAGAACAGTGTATTTCCTTCTAAAACAACAATTGGTGGCAGCTATTATATAACTGCTGAGTAAACCAAGCCTATTGCTGGTCATTTCTGTTACAGTAAGAGGGAAAATAAAGGACCTATTGGTAGAATCAGCAGGTAATAAAACTGTGCTGTTACACTTGTATGAAAACATAATGCAATGCATAGTCATGGTTCTGTTCATGTTACTGTGAATTGAGAATCTACATCAGGGGTCTTCAAACTATGGCCCTCCAGTTGTTCAGGAACTACAATTCCCATCATGCCTAGTCATGTCTGTGAATGTCAGAGTTTTACAATGCCTCATGGGATGTTTAGGTCCGCAACAGCTGGAGGGCCGTAGTTTGAGGATCCCTGATCTACATAGTTAATTTCATAAGCCATTGTTTATTTGGCCTTTGCATAGCTGGTTAATATCCTGCCATCTTGTGGTTATTTTTGTTTTGTTTTTGCACCATCTTTTCTGTGTTCCGCCCACTTGTGATGTATTTCCTCTTCCTTCTCACTGTCTGTATGGGATAGCAGATTGACGCTTGTCACCGGGCTTTATGTAATCTGCTCACATCAGGGATCACATTATCGTGTTTTGACCTGCAAACATCATCCTTTCAATCATCTGCCACATCTTGTTGTCTGCTGTAATCTGCACATTCAGTAAAGGTCTTCATGGATGTGAATAGGTGTTTGGTGAGTTCAGCTATCTAATAGAGACTGTCCAAAGTGATTGTATCTGCTTATACAGGCAGGGCATAGAGGTTTCCAGCAAGGGATGGTCACTATTACAACAGTTTGAGTCAGAATAATAAAAGAGTGTCAATGCTATTGACACACTGCAAATATGTCATCTCCCCCTCCTAAAACTTATGCTAGAACCTATTTAAAAAGATGTATGAACTTTGGTCCAGTCGCATGATTCTGCTCCCCTGTGTCAGCCAGCAGTGCCTGCAGGGGAGAGGAGGGAGCACTGACAACAAATAGGCCATAGGTGAAGTCACTGCTCCAGGCTCTACTAGCTGTTGCAGGAAACTCTCTCCTCTCCCCTGCAGCCATTGCTGGATGACATGGGGGATCATGTGACTTGACCTGAGCAAACTAAAAATAGGTTAGTATATACATCTTTTTTTACACAGATTAGCCAGCATAGGACATTTTTAAGACTAGATAGGTTTATGCTGGCTTTCTACTTTAAGAAAACAAATTTACAGGTATGAATGAGCACATTATAGTGCCATTTGTTTTTATGTGCCTTTTCTTTCACATGTTTACTTGAGATAAAAAAAAGTCAATAAATCTAACAAGTGAATAAGGATAAAATCTTGCTGGTGTTTAGTTAAGAAGATTAAAATGTCCTTCGAGCCGGAATTGAACCAGCGACCTAAGGATGTCTGGGTGATTTTCCTCTACAGTCCTCCGCTCTACCAGCTGAGCTATCGAAGGAGCTAGTTGGTGTGTAGGTTTCACTGCTTACACAACAGGCAGGCCCTTGCACTACATAGTTAAAGGTAAATCTAAAGGAAATTGAATAAGAAAATTGTATAGTGTATGGCCAGCCTAAGTTATAATAAACATCCATACATTAAAGTGCATTGTTAGATAATGACAACAATAATACTATAAACTTTGCAATTTGAAAATAAACTATAAAATGTTATCTTTAATAGAAAAGTCTATAAAGAAAAGAATTACCATGCGTTGGCCGGGAATCGAACCCGGGTCAACTGCTTGGAAGGCAGCTATGCTCACCACTATACCACCAACGCCTCTTGTAAAAACTTGTAAAAACTTGTTAACCATCATAGTGTGGTGGTGATGAATATGTTGATCACTTGCAGTTTTTTTTTTATCCCAAGGTGTTCCTCCTGTTCAAGATAATTATAATCAATCTGTCCAGAAGCATGGAAGGGAGATCAGCTTTGTGTCTAATGCTGCGCATCATGATCTGGATTGCAAATATAAGTAAATATGCCCTCTCCGCTCCTTTCAAGACCTCCTGCCTGCTAGTGCTTTAATTATGTGTTGTTAGCAACACTAGAACCCTATTGGCAACAAAAGACCCCCCAGCAATAATATATCCCCACCAGCAACAATAGACCCTCACACAAAAGCAAGTCCCCACCAGTGTTAACAGATCCCCCAGCAGCCAGCAATAATAGACCCTCCAGCACACCCTACACCCCTTGCCATTACATCCATTCAGTGCCGGAGGTGCTGGAACTGTGATCCCCGTGTTCCTGCTGAAAAAAAGCCCTGCCTAGAGGTGCTCTGTACACAGAATGTACACTGACCACACTAGTGATGTCCAGTCCATGACCAAATCGTTTTTTTGAATCGATTCTTTTCAGTGAACTGGATGACTCGGTTAATCTGACTGAACTGACTCGTATAAAACAGATCACTTGTGACTCACTCAATAGGAGAGACAGGTCTGCTAATATGATCCTAGAGTGATAGAGCTTAGCTCCACCCTGCAACCAAACAGATGCTCCCAGCACACTGACATGCTGGAAACAACCTATCCCATTTCCGAGTGCTCACCAGACCAGTTATTGAGTCACAGAACCGTCACATATGAGTCAGTCTTGGTTAGAACCGAACACACTGAAAGAATCATGAGTCTCAGAACTGAGTACACTCCCCCATAATATAATATACATACCACACCTACCCACCCATCACCTGGCTTCCCTCCGTCCATAATATAATATACATACCATGTGAAATGACCCCAAAATACATTCTTCTGCTTCTCCTGAGACGCACGAGAGCTGCAAAATACTCACCATGCATCTTGGCAAATACCCTGGGGTGTCTACTTTGCAAAATGGGGTTATTTGGGGGAGGGGGTGTTTGTGCTATCTTGATATTTCAGGGCCTTCAAAACTGTGTTACGTAGTGAGGAGTGAAATCAACAATTTACACCCTTAGAAAGCCTGAAGGCGGTGATTGGTTTTCAGGGTCCTGTACGTGGCTAGACTGCCAAAAAGTCTCACACATGGGGTATCCCTGTACTTAGGAGAAGCAGCAGAATGTATTTTGGGGTGTCATTTCACATATACCCATGGCATGTGTGAGCAATATATTATTTAGTGACAACTTTGTGTAAAAAAACAAAAAAATAATAATTTTCCCGAAACTTATATAAAAATAAAATATTCCATGGACTCACCATGCCTTTCAGCAAATAGCTTGGAGTGTCTACTTTGCAAAATGGGGTCATTTGGGGGGAGGGGGGGGGGGGGGGGGTTGTGCTATCTTGATATTTCAGGGCCTCTGAAACTGTGACAGGTAGTGCAGAGGTAAAATGCACAATTTACGCCATTAGAAAACCTGAAGGTGGTGATTGGTTTTCGGGGTCCTGTAAGCAGCTATGCTCCCAAAAAGTCTCACACATGTGGTATCCCTGTACTCATGGAAAGCAGCAGAATGTATTTTGGGGTGTCATTCCACATATACCCATGTCATGTGTGAGAAATGTATCTATTAGTGACAACTTTGTGTTAAAAAAATACATTTTCCCAAAATTTGTGGCAAAATATAAAATATTCCATGGACTCACCATGCCTCTCTGCAAACAGTTTGGGTGTCTACTTTCCAAAATGGGGTCATTTGGGGGGTTTTTGTGGTATCTTTACATTTCAGGGCCTCCTAAACCGTGATAGGTAGTGAGAAAGTGCAATGAGGAATTTACGCCCTTTGAAATTCTGAAGGTGGTGATTGGTTTTCGGGGTCCTGTACACAGCTAGGCCCCCAAAAAGTCTCACACATGTGATATCCCTATATTTAGGAGAAGCAGCAGAATATATTTTGGGGTGTAATTACACATATACCCATGGCATGCGTGGGCAATAAATCATTTCAATGACAACTTTGTGTAAAAAAAAAAAAATGTAATCATTTTTCAAACACCTGTAACACCTGAAATATTCAATGAGCTCAACATGCCTCTAAGGACATTCCTTAGGAAGTGGTAATTGGGGGGGGGGGGGGGTTGTACTGCCCTGCCATTTTAGCACTTCATGAAATGAGATAGGCAGTCAGAAAGTAAAAGCTGCATAAATTCCAGTATTTACATCATAGTTTGTAGATGCTATAACTTTTGTGCAAACCAATAAAAGTACGTTTATTTAGATTTTTTTTATCAAAGACATGTAGCTAAATACATTTTTGCCAAAATATATGGCAAAAATTGAGTATATTGGATATTTTTTTAAAGACAAATTTGAATTATTTTTCTCAAAATTTTCGCTCTTTTTTATTAATATCGCAAAAAATAAAAAGCGCAGAGGTGATCAAATACCACCAAAGGAAAGCTCTGTTTGTGGGAAAAAAGGACGTAAATTTTGTTTGGGTACAGCATTGCATGACTGCGCAAATGTTGAAAAAAGTCGCCTGGTCATTGAGCAGCCAAATCCTCCGGTCTGAAAGCGATTAGGTTGGTATTTTGAGACTAGGCTAGTGATGTAGCTGGGGGCTAAACTGTGGATGGCTTTGTAAATTGTTGTTAGTATTTTGAATTTAATTTGTTGGGTGAGTGGAAGCCAGTGGAGGGATTGACAGAGAGGAGTAGTGAACACTGAGCGATTGGTAAGGTGGATGAGTCTGTCAGCAGCATTTATGATGGATTGAAGGGGGAATAGCCCATGTAGAGGTAAGCCAATGAGAAGAGAATTGCAGTAGTCGAAGCGCGAGATGACCAGGGGATGAACTAGGAGCTTCGTTGTGTCATTGGTTAGAAAGGGGCGTATTTTGGAGATGTTGCGGAGGTTGAGGCGGCAAGATTTAGACAGTAATTGGAAGTGGGGCTTGAAGGTGAGTTCAGAAGTCCAGGACAACACCTAGAACCTTGGCATGTGGGGATGGGCTGATAATTGTGCCATCGCTATTGACAGAGAGATCGGGGGAAGGGGGGGAAGTATTGCTTACTATACGAAACAGCAATCATGTGGTATCTGGACCATTCACAGTGGCCCAATATCGGCCACCACAGTCCACTTCCACTGTGTCCTGAAGATCACGTGCAGTGTGCATGTGCACAGCAGGAAATGTACTTGTGGTAGTCAGCAAGTGGTTTAAAATGTCTTCTCCCCCTCTTAAAACCGATGTTGGGACCTGTGTAAAAAGATGTATGTACTTTGATCCAGTCACATGATCCAGTTCCCTTGTCTCAGGCAGCGGCAGCTGCAGGGGAGAGAAGGAAGCACAAACAACAAAGTCCTGAACTGCCTTTGGGTGACATCAGTGCTCCAGGTATTTACCAGCTCTCTCCTCTGCCTTGAAGCCACTTCCGGTTGAAACAGGTGATCATGTGACCGGACCAGAGCAGGCAGAAAATAGGTAATAATCATACTTTTTTACACCGGTTAGCCAACATAGTCCTCTGGGGGGGGGGGGGGGATGTTTTTGAGACTAGATAGGTTTATGCTGGAATTCTACTTTAAGTAAACAAATTTACAGGTGCAAACAGGCACAGTATAGTGCCTGTGGATTTGTCTGCCTTTTCTTTCACATGCTTACTTATGATTAGAAAAGCAATAAAAAATTTAACTGGTGAACATGGATAACATTTCACTGGTTTCTAGCTAAGAAGATTAAAATGTCCTTCGAGCCGGAATTGAACCAGCGACCTAAGGATGTCTGTGTGATTTTCCTCTACAGTCCTCCGCTCTACCAGCTGAGCTATCGAAGGAGTTGTTTGGGTGTCAGGTTTCACTGCTTATACAATTAACTACTTCAGGACCAAGCCTATTTCTGACACGTTTACAAATTAAAATCAGTATTTTTTTTGCTAGAAAATGACTTAGAACCCCCAAACAATATATATATTTTTTGTGTGATTTGAACACTGTTTACATTTGCGGAAGTGACTTACGCATGCGTTTTCTTTAGTGCGCAAGCTCACGGGGACGGGGGCATTTTAAAATTATTATTATTATACAGGATTTATATAGCGCCAACAGTTTGCGCAGCGCTTTACAGTGTGGGGAAGACAATACAGTTACAATACAATTCAATACAGGAGGAATCAGAGGGCCCTGCTCGTTAGAGCTTACAATCTAGAAGGGAGGGTCAAGTGAAACAAAAGGCAGTAGCCGAGAGGGATGGGCAGATGGATAAAATGGAGGTTTGTTTTTCCTATTTATTTTTACTGTTGCTTAAAAAAAAAAAAAAAATCAGATCACTTTTGTTGTTGTCACAAGGAATGTAAACATCCTTTTTGACAGTAATAGGCAGTGACAGGTACTCTTTATGGAGGAATCTGGGGTCTAAGTGCAGGGTCACACTTGTGCGATGCGGGAAGCCTGCAAATTCGCAGCCTGTTCCCGCATCGCAAATGCACATCTGGCAGTTCACACTGCCATATGCGATACGCAGGGGGTGTCAATTAAATGTTAACGACACCCCCAGTTTGATCGCATATCGCAGTGCGATCTGACAGTTCGCACAGGATCGGATCGCACAAGTGTGAACCACTGTGCGATCCGATCCTGATGCGGCAAAAAAAAAAGGGTCATGTGCGACTTATGTGCGGGTGCAGTGCGAATTTAGCCATACAAAGTGTATGGCTGAATTCCCACTGCACATCCGATCGCATGTAATGAAGGAGCAGTGTGCTCCGATATTACATGCGATCGCCGCACACGCTATAGTGTGAACCGGCACTCAAAGACCCAAAACCCCTACGCTGCACTTAAAAGTATTCAAAACACCAAAATCTGCATTTTTTTTATACGTTTTTTTTTTAATCGGAGCCGTTGGCAGCCGAGTAAACCGGAAGTGACGTCACTTCAGGGTTACCTCATTGGAGACCCGATCGAAGCTGAATCCAGCTTTGCTTTGGGTCTCTCAGTGGGACAGGAGACCTGGACAGAGCGGCAGAAGGTGGTTGGGGGACGTTCCCACCTGCTCTCTGTGATGTGGCCAGCGGCTGAGCCGCATCGGTTGTTATCATTAGAAAGCCGACCGCCGGCTTTAAAAAATGGTACCAGCGCGATGCTTGCAGCTGCTGTTGTAGGCATCATCCCGGTACAACCACTTCTTCAAGCTGACATACAGGTACGTCTGTTTGCGGGAAATGATCAAATTATATTATAAATATATGTTAAATTATATTTAATATATATAATTGCAATAAAATTATATATATCTTAATACATGATAGATGTTATCAATAAGGGGAAAAAAATATACTTTGCGTTGGCCGGGAATCGAACCCGGGTCAACTGCTTGGAAGGCAGCTATGCTCACCACTATACCACCAACGCTACATGAAGTGTGGATTTTCTGTTTTCTGCTTCCAATTTTCTCCAGCCCAGGGCATTTTGTCCTTTTCAAGATAATTATGATGAACCTATCCAGGCGTGATTTGGATTACGTAGTAACACAGCCTCTGGTTTACTGTCTTCTATCATCCAATACATCCTCTCTGCTCCTTTTAAATAAGCAATTACCTCTATTTTTTTTATAAAAGGATAGTACAATGGTCATTTCACGCTCTTCAAGTGTAAGCTTCATGGATTTCTAAAATTAAAACCATATTTTCCCAACTACTCAACCTGAAGTTAGCAGACATGTACAGTTGTTATAGTCCAAATAGGGTTGCGCTCAAAATATTGAAAAGAAAATCCAAAGAGTGATAGACCAAAGTCCATTTAATCATAAAGTGCTCTGTCCATCACCCGAATGTTGTGTAATCATAAGTGAAAAAAGCCTCCACCTCAAATATTGGCTGCTTACCAGCTAGTATTGACCTCCTATCACCGAAGGTCTCTCTCACTTGCGGCATTAAACCCAGCCTGGGTCTGCTCAATCAAGGGGACTTTGGTTGAAGAGAACAGCACCCGTCACTCCTGAAGAAACTTGGTCACATATAACCCCTAAAGAAATAAAGCTTCCATAGCATAACATCTTTTAAACGTTTATTTAGAATAGTAAAGATTGTACTTACAGAATAGACAATAAAACACGTATGAATAAACGCCGGCCGGCTCCGTATAACAGCCCATCCTTCCGGGACCCGCGCAAACATCGTGACGTAAGCAGGTCTCTCCCTCTGACGCATTTCGCACCAATCTGACGTTGTCCTGAGGGCACATATATATGATATTGCTTCTGAAAGCATAACCTGTTAATCAGTGCAAAGAGAGACAGAGTACACAGACGGAATAGCCTTTTATATAATATATATATATATATATATAAAAAAATTGCTTTTTTCCCATGTATTATTTTCTCCAGTACACATATTTTAAAATGTAAAGTCAATCAGTGGCTCTATTAGCTTTTCATCTGGATGTAAAGGTTTACTTTTTGGTTTCCCAGTGCTTCCTGAAATATCTCATACCTGCAATACCTCCAAAACAAAGTGAAGCCAAAGGTGAATGAAAGCCTCTCAAAAGCTACAGGTGCTTCAACTTTCATAGCTTTGTCATAGATTTCTATGGAGGCTTTGGAGATGCTTTAAAGCAGTGGACCTCAACTCCGGGCCTCTGGGAACACTAACAGGCCAGGTTTGCAAGATAACTAAATTACATCACAGGTGATCTCATTTGCTGCTCAGTGATTACAGTACTCTAGTCTGCATCTCCCCAAGGTGATACTTAAAATCTGGCCTGTTAGTGGGCCCCGAGGACCGGAGTTGAGGACCACTGCTTTAAAGCACCAAGAAAGCAACATGGGGTATAATTTATGAAGCAAAGCAAAAGCAACATGTAAACAGGACTCAGGCTCAGCGCAGTACAGCCCACCCTCCTGTACCGGGCCCAGGCCCCATCATTTCAAAAGATTGGCCCAGACACCTGTTGTGCAGGAGAGACAGCTGTATTTCCTTACTGCAAACACCGATCCTCTTTAGCATTCACCTTCAGTGCTACCGACTTTTCCTCTGCTACCTCCCTCCAGTTGTGCTGCAGGGGAATAAGTTCTAGCACCTGCCCCCCCATCCCTCTCCTTTACAGGCCACCCTGTGAACCTCTTTTCCCAATAGCTTGGCTGGCTTCTTGCCTCTACTCCCGGCAGCCGCTGAGGGAACAAAAGGGGATGTTTCAGGATGGAGAGCAGAGGACAGGGGAGGCTGATAAATATGCCATATATTAATGATTTTAGTGTATTTTTTGTGAAAATATAATATGCTATTTTCTGGAGGGGAGGGAGCGGGGTCCTGTCAGGTAGGCTGTATGGGGCCCCATGATTTCCATTAGCAGCCCTGAGCAATACTGTAAGCTAACCATTTTATTCAGTGACAGGGGCTTTTATTGGTCCATTGGATATGGTCCAGTGTCCCCTAAGAGGTATCTGTGTAGCAGCTGTAAAGGGCCAGTCTTTAGTCCTAACTCTTCAGCCAGCTAGTGTTGGGGCCCAGTATTACTATTGGTGCACATGAGAATAGTCCCAGTCAAACTTAAAGACAGCTATAAGGCTACTAGATGGCTGTATGGTCAGTTCCTAAAGGAATCAGTCTTTCTAGCAGCAGATAGTAAATCCCCACAGCAGCAACTTACCAGTCCCAGCGATATTGCAGTTTACCATCTGGTTGCACACAGCGATTAGTTCACTCCATGCACTGGGTTTCCCAGTGGGACGGGAGACCTGGACAGAGCGGCAGAAGGCAGTGAGAGGGGGGGGGGGCATTCCCACCTGCTCCCTGTGATAATGGCCAGCGTCTGCTGAGCCGCATCGGTTGTTATCATTAGAAAGCCGACCGCCAGCTTTAAAAAATAGTACCAGCATGATGCTTGCAGTTGCTGCTGTAGGCATCACCCCGGTACAACCACTTCTTCAAGCTGACATACAGGTACGTCGGTTTGCGGGAAGTGATCAAGTTATATTATAAATATATGTTAAATTATATTTAATATATATAATTGCAATAAAATTATATAAATCTTAATACATGATATATGTTATCAATAAGGGGGAAAAAAACATACTTTGCGTTGGCCGGGAATCGAACCCGGGTCAACTGCTTGGAAGGCAGCTATGCTCACCACTATACCACCAACGCTACATGAAGTATCTGTTTTCTGCTTCCACTTTTCTCCAGCCCAAGGCATTTTGTCCTTTTCAAGATAATTATGGTGAATTTATCCAGGCGTGATCTGGATTACGTAGTAACACAGCCTCTGGTTTACTGTCTTCTATCACCCAATACATCCTCTCTTCTCCTTTTAAATGAGCAATTACCTATTTTTTTTATAAAACGATAGTACAGTGGTCATTTCACGCTCTTCAAGTGTAAGCTTCATGGATTTCTAAAATTAAAACCATATTTCTCTTTCGTCCTCCGACAGTCGCCGCCTCTTCATATTCGTCACATATGGGGTATTAGACTTTGCTCCGAAGGAGTAGCTAGGCAACAGAATATGTTAACAATAAAGCTTTAACATATCCCACCCTCAAGGGGTGGTCCCCTCAGTCAATACCCTCCTACTTCCTGCAACCATATCTCAGTTTTAATGTCTAGCTTGTCAGGAGTGGCTGGCTCTCTCTGTGCTGGGACTTTTTGTCCCAGACTCTTTCTTCTTTTTGATATTTTGTTTGAGTTTTCTCTCTACCTTTACTTAGCTGTTATTTTTGTCAGCATTAGTTAGTTCTTCGGACGAAGAGGATCATGCGGACTGGGTCTCGGGCTGATCCCCCTGGTCGCAGGTCGTGGGTCAGTGGCTTCCCAGTCTGCCATCGAGCGTTCAGCCAGGTAACGCTCCTGGCACAGTGAACGACCCATCCCTGTTCGGTGCAGGGATGATTGGTGAGGTGGCTACCTCACCGGACGCTGTGCGGTTTCTGAACCGCCATTGTGTGCGTCTTGAATTGAGACTCTCCCTGCCTCATGTGCAGCGGCTTGTTCGCCTGTGCGGGTTCCCCACGCCATGTGAGGTAAGTGTATCTATGTGGGGACCTGTCTGTCTGGGGGGGGTCTCAGTCTGGGACTGTGTAACCTGCCTTTAATCACACTGCTTGTCTCCCTATCTCTCGGCTGCATGCTGTGGGCTGCAAGGGGGGGGGGGGAGCTGTATGACACTGAGTATGTCAGGCTGGGCAGTGTGAGGAGCTGTGTGCTGTGGGGCATGTTTTTAATGGCATGTTGGGGCATATACAGCGATCGCTGCGGCGATCTAACATGTATCCATATAATGGGATAATATTGTGTGTGATTTTATGCACTGTGGAGCGGCGATTTCGGCGCCAAACGACGCCATTTTACCGGCGCCCGCTCCGGCCGCATGGTTTACATGCACGGCGGCCATTTTCTTGTAGCCTCCATAGGCTTACATAGAGCGCCCTGGCAGCATCACTTCCTCTCTCCTGGAAGCACCGATCGAGGCAGCAGCAGCAGCGGAGTCTCCTCAGGTTTTATCCTTCTATTCCTGTGTTCCATTGCCTGTATTCAGTCTGTATATTCCCTGTGGGGGTCTCATTGTGCCTGAGTGTGGTGCGGTGGGCTGCGCTTGCCGCGCTTGCTGTAAGGGGGCAGTTAACCCTTGGTTGTCTGGCATACAGGGGCAATGGATTCTCAGGAGGGCAAGTTTCCCACAGTATTGGTGGAAAGCCAGGGGACCGCTGTTTCCCCCCCAGGGGGGGATTTAGCCACTATTGTGGCTGGCCTTGCTGCACAGGTGCAAATGCTGGTGGCTGCTCAATCTACTAAACGGCCCAGAGTTGCTCTGTCCTCTGATTCTGAGGGTGAAGGTGATGGGGCTGTTCTGGCGGGGACCCCCCTATCGGGGTCCCGCTCCTCTCTTGATCTAGTGGGGTCTGAGGTAGAGGCTGAAGTTGAGGGGGTTGATAATTCTCCCCCTGGCTCGCCTGAAGAGCTTGCAATCATGGATGAGTTGATTGCTTCCATTAAGCAGACGCTACGTTTGCAGGACGAGGTGTGTCCCCCAGCTGCCTTGGCGGCTTATGGGACGCAGAGAAAACGCAGGACGCCGCAGGTTTTTCCCTGCAATGCTGATTTTCAGCGCGCTGTTAAGGACCAATGGCGCGATTTGCGCAAGCCTTTTGCGGTACCAAGTAAATTTAAGCTGCGTTATCCTTTCTCGCCTGCCACTGATGAACGGTGGTGTGTGCCTCCACCAGTGGATCATGCAATTGCGGTTTTGAACAAAGCCACTGCGATCCCTGCAGAGGGATCCCCTGTTTTCCGTGATGCCACGGATAGGAGACTGGAGTCTCTTGCCCGTCATACTTATTCTGTTACGGGTTCTATGCTTAAGGCTCTGTTTGCTTCTCTCATGGCGGCCCAGGCGATCGCAAGTTGGACGCAGATGCTTAGGCGCGTCCTAGTGGCCGATTCGGCCTCGGCGGCGACCCTGGATATGGTGGATCAGATCCACCAGGGTGTCATGTATCTGTGTGATGCGGACCTGGACCTGATTCCGTTGGCCGCGCGTGTGCACAGCGTGGCGGTGTTGTCTCGCCGCCTGGTTTGGTTGAAATGTTGGTCGGTGGACCAATCTTCACGTAAAACCTTAGCCAATCTGCCTTATGATGGGTCTCGCCTTTTTGGGGAGTCCCTGGATGTGTTGATTAAGGGGATTACCGGGGGTAAGAGCACTCTCTTGCCCCATTTCCCCAAGGCTAAGGGGGCTTCTGGGAAGAAGCATGCTCATTTTCGGCCCCCTCAGGGGTCCTTTCGTGCCTTTCGGCCGCACTACAAGGGCAAACCGTTCAAGGGCCAAGGCTCTCAGAAGAAGCCCTGGTCTGGGAAACAGAAGTCCGGTCAATCCGGACCTGCGGCCCATAACAGTTCGGCCTGAAGGGGCGCCCTCACCCAGTTTTGGGGTGGGGGGACGCTTGCTCGGTTTTCTTCAGCCCTGGTTGGCCCGTGTGAGGGACAGATGGGTTCTAGAAATCGTTCGATCTGGTTACAAGATCGAGTTTCTCTCTCGGCCGGAGAGCAGATTTTTTCCCTCAAATCTTCAACTGTCTCCAGAGCGCCTGCGGGATCTGCACCTGGCGGTGCGGGACCTGAGGGCTCAGGGAGTGGTGGTTCCGGTGCCTCATCGGGACAGATTTCGGGGGTTTTATTCCAATCTGTTCACCGTGCCCAGGAAGGAGGGCAAGGTTCGTCCGATTCTGGACTTGAAAGCTCTGAACCGCTCTGTGCGAGTTCGCAAGTTCCGCATGGAATCCCTGCGCTCGGTGGTGGCTGCCCTGGTTCCGGGGGAATTCATGGCCTCCATCGATTTGAAGGATGCGTACCTTCACATCCCCATATTCGAGGGTCATCAGAAGTACCTTCGATTTGCCATTGCGGAGGATCACTACCAGTTTGTGGCGTTGCCCTTTGGGCTCGCCTCGGCTCCGCGGGTCTTCACCAAGGTGCTTGCACCGGTTCTGGCATTATTGAGAGCCCAGGGCATTTCTGTCCTGGGGTATCTGGACGACATTCTGGTTCGGTCTGCGACCAGACAGGGTCTGGAGAAGGACCTGTCTGTCACAATGCAAACTCTGCAGGAGTTCGGTTGGACGATAAATGTTCCAAAGTCGACACTGAGTCCGTCGGTTCGTCTCCCCTATCTGGGAATGATACTGGACTCGGTGCAGGCGAAGGTCTTCCTGCCGGAAGACAAACTCAGGACTCTTCAGGAGGAAGTCAGGTCCCTCAGGGACGTTCCACACTCGTCTCTGCGGACGGGTATGAGATGTCTGGGATTGATGGTCTCGGCCTTCGAGGCGATTCCTTTCGCGCAGTTTCACACGCGGGGTCTCCAAGCGGAGATCCTGTCCAGGTGGGACGGGCGACCTCAATCTCTGGATCTTCAGATCTCGTTGAGTCATCGCACCAGGGAAAACCTTCTGTGGTGGCTCCAGTCCCCGTTGGTGTCCGGGGGCAAGTCGTTTGGTCCGATCTCGTGGACGATAATCACCACGGATGCCAGCCTGTCGGGCTGGGGTGGTGTTCTGGGCATTCTGTCCGCCCAGGGGACCTGGTCGGAGGGGGAGTCTTCCCTTCCGATCAACATTCTGGAATTGCGTGCGATAAGGCTCTGTCTTCATCGCTGGACGGACCGGCTGCAGGGCTGCCCGGTTCGGGTGCAGACGGACAATGCCACGGCGGTGGCCTACATCAACCACCAAGGGGGCACCGGGAGTGCCCGAGCGGCTCGAGAAGTGGCCGACATTCTGTCTTGGGCCGAGACTCATGTCCCGGCGATAACGGCGGTTCACATTCCGGGAGTGGAGAACTGGCAGGCGGACTATCTGAGTCGCCAGACCCTGGATCAGGGGGAATGGTCTCTCCACCCGGCTGTCTTCCAGATGTTGTGCGCGAAGTGGGGTCTTCCAGATGTGGACCTGTTCGCGTCTCGCCTCAACTACAAGGTGAAGAGGTTCGTGGCAAGGACGCGCGACCCTCGGGCAGACGCGTCGGACGCGTTAGTGGCCCCGTGGCATCAGTACAGGCTGATGTACGCGTTTCCACCGATTCAGTTGCTGTCCAGGTTCCTTCGCAGGTTGCACTCGGAACGCAGCACGGTGATTCTTGTGGCACCAGACTGGCCTCGCCGGTCCTGGTACGCAGACCTCGTGAATCTGGCGGTCGACGCTCCTTGGCGTCTACCTCTTCGAGACGATCTACTGTCTCAAGGACCGATTTACCATCCTGCTTTACAGTTGCTGGCTTTGACGGCCTGGCTGTTGAGACCGAGGTCCTGAAGGAGAAGGGTCTCTCTCCAGAGGTCGTTCATACTTTGATCAACGCGAGGAAGTCTTCCTCGGGGAAGGTTTATTACCGTACTTGGAAGGCCTACTTTGCCTGGTGTGAGTCCAGGGGGTTTTCACCCCGCACGTACTCGGTTTCCCGTGTGCTGTCTTTCCTTCAGACGGGTGTCGATCAGCGTTTGGCGCTGGCTACGATTAAGGGTCAGGTGTCGGCGCTGGCCGTTCTGTTTCAACGTCCCGTGGCTTCCAACTCCTTGGTTGGCACTTTTATTCAGGGTGTGCGGCATCTGGTTCCTCCTAGGAGGGATCCTTTGCCCCCTTGGGACTTGAATCTAGTTCTATCTGTGTTACAACGTGCTCCTTTTGAACAGATCAGGGAGATCTCGTTGTCTATGTTGTCCAAAAAGGTCGCCTTTTTGGTGGCGATCACTTCGGCTCGCAGAGTGTCGGAACTGGCGGCTTTGTCCTGCAAGTCTCCGTACCTGGTTGTTCATTTGGATAAGGTGGTCTTGCGACCTAATCCTTCTTTTCTACCGAAACGAGTTTCGGAATTCCATCTTAACGAGGATATTGTTTTGCCTTCGTTGTGCACGAAGCCTAAACATCCGAAGGAGGTGAGATTGCACTCTCTGGATGTTGTTCGGGCGATAAGGGTTTACCTTAAATCGACTGAGCCTTTTCGTAAGACTGACTCCTTGTTTGTTCTTCCAGAGGGTCCTCGGAAGGGCATGGCGGCTTCCGCCTCTACCATTGCCAAATGGATCAGGCAGACCATTGAACAGGCCTATGCCTTGCAGGGGAAGGTTCCCCCTGTGCCTGTGAAGGCGCACTCTACTAGATCACTGAGTACGTCTTGGGCCTGCCGTCATGGGGCTTCTGTAGCCCAGGTGTGTAAGGCGGCGACTTGGTCGACCGTACACACTTTCACAAAATTCTACAAAGTAGATGTTCAGGCATCGGCGGATGCTTCCTTTGGCCGCAAGGTTCTTAGTGCGGCTGTTCCATAGGGTCCCTTGTTGGGGACTCCTGGCTGTTGGGATAGTTTTTTGTATCCCCTGGTTTTTTTGTCTTTTCCTGGGTTGTTGCTCCTGTTGAGCACTTATTTTTGCTGTTGCCCAGCTGGTTTCCTTCCTTTGGTAAGGTTCCTTTCTTTGATGTGGAGACTGCGTTGCCTTTCGGCGCGGATGCGTTTCCCACCCCTCATGTTTGCACTGCTTTGGGACGTCCCCATATGTGACGAATATGAAGAGGCGGCGACTGTCGGAGGACGTAAGAGAAAACGGAATTTTTGTAAAATCTTACCTGTAAAATTCCTTTCTCTGAGTCCTCCGACAGTCGCCGCCCCCGCCCCTCTTTTGGGGTTTGAATGTATACTCTACTGCTATTCCACTAAAACTGAGATATGGTTGCAGGAAGTAGGAGGGTATTGACTGAGGGGACCACCCCTTGAGGGTGGGATATGTTAAAGCTTTATTGTTAACATATTCTGTTGCCTAGCTACTCCTTCGGAGCAAAGTCTAATACCCCATATGTGACGAATATGAAGAGGCGGCGACTGTCGGAGGACTCAGAGAAAGGAATTTTACAGGTAAGATTTTACAAAAATTCCGTTTTTCCCAACTACTCAACCTGAAGTTAGCAGACATGTACAGTTGTTATAGTCCAAATAGGGTTGCGCTCAAAATATTGATAAGAAAATCCAAAGAGTGATAGACCAAAGTCCATTTAATCATAAAGTGCTCTGTCCATCACCCGAATGATGTGTAATCCCAAGTGAAAAAAGCCTCCACCTCAAATATTGGCTGCTTACCAGCTAGCATTGACCTCCTATCACCGAAGGTCTCTCTCACTTGCGGCATTAAACCCAGCCTGGGTCTGCTCAATCAAGGGGACTTTGGTTGAAGAGAGCAGCACCCATCACTCCTGAAGAAACTTGGTCACATATAACCCCTAAAGAAATAAAGCTTCCATAGCATAACATCTTTTAAATGTTTATTTAGAACAGTAAAGATTGTACTTACAGAATAGACAATAAAACACGCATGAATAAACGCCGGCCGGCTCCGTATAACAGCCCATTCTTCCAGGACCCGCGCAAACATCGTGACGTAAGCAGGTCTCTCCCTCTGACGCATTTCACAGCAATCTGACGTTGTCCTGGGGGCACATATATATGATACTGCTTCTGAAAGCATAACCTGTTAATCAGTGCAAAGAGAGACAGAGTACACAGACGGAATAGCCTTTTATATAATATATATATAAAAAATTACTTTTTTCCCATATATTATTTTCTCCAGTACACATATTTTAAAATGAAAAGTCAATCAGTGGCTCTATTAGCTTTTCATCTGGATGTAAAGGTTCACTTTTTGGTTTCCCAGTGCTTCCTCAAATATCTCATACCTGCAATACCTCCAAAACAAAGTGAAGCCAAAGGTGAATGAAAGCCTCTCAAAAGCTACAGGTGCTTCAACTTTCATAGCTTTGTCATAGATTTCTATGGAGGCTTTGGAGATGCTTTAAAGCACCAAGAAAGCAACATGGGGTATAATTTTTGAAGCAAAGCAAAAGCAACATGTAAGCAGGACTCAGGCTGCTGATAGTGCAGTCCAGCCCACCCTCCTGTACCGGGCCCAGGCCCCATCAGTTCAAAAGATTGGTCCAGACACCTGTTGTGCAGGAGAGCCAGCTGTATTTCCTTACTGCAAACACCGATCCTCTTTAGCATTCACCTTCAGTGCTACCGGCTTTTCCTCTGCTACCTCCCTCCAGTTGTGCTGCAGGGGAATAAGTTCTAGCACCTGCCCCCCCATCCCTCTCCTTTACAGGCCACCCTGTGAACCTCTTTTCCCAATAGCTTGGCTGGCTTCTTGCCTCTACTGCTGGCAGCCGCTGAGGGAACAAAAGGGGATGTTTCAGGATGGAGAGCAGAGGACAGGGGGACTGATAAATATGTCATATATTAATGATTTTAGTGCATTTTTTTGTGAAAATATAATATACTATTTTCTGGAGGGAAGGGAGCGGGGTCCTGTCAGGTAGGCTGTATGGGGCCCCATGATTTCCATTAGCAGCCCTGAGCAATACTGTAAGCTAACCATTTTATTCAGTGACAGGGGCTTTGATTGGTCCATTGGATATGGTCCAGTGTCCCCTGAGAGGTCTCTGTGTAGCAGCTGTAAAGGGCCAGTCTTTAGTCCTAACTCTTCAGCCAGCTAGTGTTGGGGCCCAGTATTACTATTGGTGCATATGAGAATAGTCCCAGTCAAACTTAACCACTTTAGCCCCAGCCCTATTTCGGACACTTTTTGTTCACAAGTTAAAACCAGTATTTTTTCCTAGAAAACTACTTAGAACCCCCAAACATTATATATATTTTTTTAGCAAAGACTCTGGAGAATAAAATGTCGGACATTGCAAAATTTTTTGTCACGCGGTATTTGCGCAGCGGTCTTTAAAACGCCATTTTTTTGGAAAAAATTTGAAAAATCACATTTCACTGCATTTAAAAAATACTAAACAGTAAAGTTAGCCCATTTTTTTTGTATATTGTGAAAGATGATGTCACGCCGAGTAAATAGATACCAAACATGTTACGGTTTAAAATTGCGCCCCCCCGTGGGATGGCGACAAACTACGGTCAATAGAGATCTCAATCTGCGACGCTTTAAATTTATTTAACGGTTACCAGTTTAGAGTTAGAGTGTAGCTCTTTTTTTTTAATTATTGCCCACGCTCTGGCGATCGCGGCGATACCTCACATGTGTGGTTTGAACAGCGATTTCATTTGCGGCTCGACTTGCGTATACGTTTTTTTTTGTGCGCGAGCTAACGGTGACGGGGACGGCTAACTTTTTTTTTTTTTTTTTTTTCCTATTTATTTTTTCTTTTTTTTTAAACTTTATTACAGGTTTTTAAAAAAAAAAAAATCTGATCACTTTTATTGCTGTCACAAGCAATGTAAACATCCCTGGTGACAGCAATATGTCGTGACAGGTACTCTTTATGGAGGGATCGAGGGTCTAAAAGACCCTGGACCCCTCCACTACACTTCCCTGTATGCAAAACGCCGAAAACGGCATTTTTGCATACAGCCGTTTTTCAAATCTGCCGCCTTTTGCAGCACAGTAACCCGGACGTGACGTCATGGACGCCGCCTCCGGGTTACGTCATCGGAGACCCGATCGATGCCGTTTCCGGCATTCATCGGGACTCCATCCAGCCGGCGGACGTGCCGGCTGGGTGCTCGGGGCTCCCGGTGGGACGGTAGCCCCGAGCAAAGCCGCGGAAGGCGGCGGGAGGGGGGGGACGTCCCCTCCCGCCCCCCCGGGTAACGATCGAGCGGCTCCCGAGCCGCATCGATCGTTACCGACGGAAAGCCGACCGTCGGCTTCAAACAACGGTACCGGGATGATGCCTCTAGCTAGAGGCATCATCCCGGTATAACCCCGCAAAGTCTGATCACGTAGAGGTTACGTGACTGGTAGTAAAGTGGTTAAAGACAGCTATAAGGCTACTAGATGGCTGTATGGTCAGTTCCTAAAGGAATCAGTCTTTCTAGCAGCAGATAGTAAATCCCCACAGCAGCAACTTACCAGTCCCAGCGATATTGCAGTTTACCATCTGGTCGCACACATCGATTAGTCCACTCTATGCACTGGGTCTCCCAGTGGGATGGGCGACCTGGGCAGAGTAGCAGAAGGCAGTGGGGGGGGGGGCATTCCCACCTGCTCCCTGTGATAACGGCCAGCGTCTGCTGAGCCGCATCGGTTGTTATCATTAGAAAGCCGACCGCCAGCTTTAAAAAATGGTACCAGCATGATGCTTGCAGTTGCTGCTGTAGGCATCACCCCGGTACAACCACTTCTTCAAACTGACATACAGGTACTTCGGTTTGCGGGAAGTGATCAAATTATATTATAAATATATGTTAAATTATATTTAATATATATATATAATTGCAATTAAATTATATATATCTTAATACATGATAGATGTTATCAATAAGGGGAAAAAAAACATACCTTGCGTTGGCCGGGAATCGAACCCGGGTCAACTGCTTGGAAGGCAGCTATGCTCACCACTATACCACCAACGCTACATGAAGTGTAGGATTTCTGCTTCCAGTTTTCTCCAGCCCAAGGCATTTTGTCCTTTTCAAGATAATTATGGTGAATCTATCCAGGCGTGATCGGGATTACGTAGTAACACAGCCTCTGGTTTACTGTCTTCTATCATCCAATACATCCTCTCTTCTCCTTTTAAATAAGCGATTACCTCTATTTTCTTTATAAAAGGATAGTACAGTGGTCATTTCATGCACTTCAAGTGTAAGCTTCATGAATTTCTAAAATTAAAACCATATTTTCCCAACTACTCAATCTGAAGTTAGCAGACATGTACAGTTCTTATAGTCCAAATAGGGTTGTGCTCAAAATATTGAAAAGAAAATCCTAAGAGTTATAGACCAAAGTCCATTCAATCATAAAGTGCACTGTCCATCACACTAATAGTGTGTAATCCCAAGTGAAAAAAGCCTCCACCTCAAATATTGGCTGCTTACCAGCTAGTATTGACCTCCTGTCACGGAAGGTCTCACTTGCGGCATTAAACCCAGCCTGGGTCTGCTCAATCAAGGGGACTTTGGTTGAAAAGAGCAGCACCCATCACTCCTGAGGAGACTTGGTGACATATAACCCCTAAAGAAATAAAGCTTCCATAGCATAACATCTTTTAAACGTTTATTTAAAATAGTAAAGATTCTACTTACAGAATGGACAATAAAACACGTATGAATAAACGCCGGCCGGCTCTGTATAACAGCCCATCCTTCCGGGACCTGCGCAAACATCGTGACGTCAGCAGGTGTCTCCTCCTGACGCATTTCGTAACAATCTGATGTTGTCCTGGGGGCACATATATATGATAGTGCTTCTGAAAGCATAACCTGTTAATCAGTGCAAAGAGAGACAGAGTACACAGACGGAATAGCCTTTTATATAATATATATTAAAAAATAGCTTTTTTCCCATATATTATTTTCTCTAGTAGTACACATATTTTAAAATGTAAAGTCAATCAGTGGCTCTATTAGCTTTACATCTGGATGTAAAGGTTCACTTTTTGGTTTTCCAATGCTTCCTGGAATATCTCATACCTGCAATACCTCCAAAACAAAGCAAAGCCAAAGGCGAATGAAAGCTTCTCAAAAGCTACAGGTGCTTCAACTTTCATAGCTTTGTCATAGATTTGGAGCGATTAGTCCACTCTCTGCGCTGCACCCAGATGACTCTGGCTGCCAGCACCCCCAAACTCAGTTCTCTTCAGGCCGTGTTATACAGCCGTGGTGACGAATACCAGACAGTGGTGTGCACTCTTATGGCAAGAGAGCTGTGTCCTCTCCAGCCTAGAAAAAATCGGCTCTTTCACCTTCTTTTGCAAGGTCTGGTGGGTTCTATAGTTTAAGGCCCAATACTTTCAGAGGGCAATACTCCCAAAAGGACTACATATTCTATTATCCTTCTCCTGCCTTTTCTGATCGGTCCATCTTTTGCTTGCCAGGAGAGAGAGGGACAGAGTGGGGGATCACACACAGAACTGCTCGGAAGCTGCACAGCAGGGAAGCTCAGTGTGAAAGTAGGCAGCTGCACACATGACCTGACAAAGATTCCAGCAAAAGGGGGAGAGCAGAACACAGCCAGCAAGGCACCTGTCTATGCAAGTAACAGACTTTGCAATAGGGTCACAAAACACTATTTGCTTGAGATAACTGTATGCAGTAAAGTATGATCCCACACATACTGAAAAATAGATTTAGGGTTTACTCTACAGCCTAGAAAAATGCAGCTCTTCCACCTCCTTCTTCTACAGGGTCTGGTGGGTTACATATTCCATTATCCTCTTTCTGCCTTTTCGGATTGGTCCCTCTTCTGTTTGCCAGGAGAGAGAGAGGGACCACGTGGGGGATCACACACAGAACTGCTCTGAAGCTGCACAGCAGGGAAGCTTAGGGTGAGAGGAGGCACATACTGAAAAACAGATTTAGGGTTTACTTACATATTATTCACTCAGCCACAGCAACCAAACAGAGGTTTGGTGCATGTCTTGCTTTTTTTCTCGCTTTGGCTTTCACATTAGAGAACTGCTGTCTTTAGTAATGTGCAAAAAGCTTAGCCAGTCCAACAACTAACAGAAGGAGCCCAAACAGCAGGCTGGCAACTCTGTTATTTCTGAGTCGGTGGTTTATTGTAGACAGGCTTCAACAGGAAGTGCAAAGAAAGAAATAGATGGGAGGTGGGGCCACTGGAAGGGACCCTCTAATTTTGGAAGGTCGTTGTCCGGTACCACATCCTCTTATAGCAATTGCCCAAAAAAACCCTAGAAACTAAAGTGAAGGACTTTGAAGGTACCAATTATATAAAATATCAAAAGTTTATTATAAAAAAAGTTGAAAACCTTGTACACAGAACACAAAGACACAAAATGTGATAAGAGTCACTTTTGTTTGGGGGCCTGTGGAACCCAGCTTACCTTAGAGATTTTGGGAAACCCCTGTCTCAGCTCCCCAGGTCCAGCTTATGTGTAAGTCACCCTGTGTCTATTATGGGCAAAGGGTGACCGAGGAAATAATAGACAACTACTTAATTGACACTGAGAATGTGGTTTGGATTACTTCAAATGGAACAGTAAAATGTATCCACAATATCCCTCAAGAAATCTATGATACAATGCTTCCACTGTATTATAATGATGGAACATTGTATTAGCTTTACCTCATAGACTATTGTAGGTAGGAGCCAGGCAGTCTGCTACTGGGGCCCCCTGCTATTGTCTGTTTGATAAAGTGCTCTGTGTTTATACTTAGGATAATGCGAAATGTACTTTGTTTTAGCATTGTTTCGAACAGTTCAGCCACCCAGGCTGGTTTAAGTGCTGAGTTATTTAGCATGTTAGGCTGGCCATACACTATACAATTTTCTTATTCAATTTCCTTTAGATTTACCTTTAACTATGTAGTACAAGGGCCTGCCTGATTGCATACAAATTGAAAGTGTTTAGGTTTGACCCTATATTACATGGTTTTGGTAAATCTAAAGGAAAATTGAACAAGAAAATTGTATAGTGTATGGCCAGCCTTAAATATATCATTGTCAGCTAGTAGTTGCTAGAGGGGGGAGTTCATGGTTTGTATTGTGAATTGTGCTAATTAACTCACCTTTTGTCTGCTAGGAGATGTATTTACACTTGTAATAATGTGCATTGTATGTTATGAGCTCAATGCTGGCAAGTCTGACCTGGAATGAGATCTCCGATTGCCCAGGTGGTTCGTTTAATTATATTAATGCTTAGCTATGTTAACCACTTTACCACCGGAGGATTTTGCTGTCTTACGTCTGGGCCACTTTTTGCGATTCGGCACTGTGCGAATTTAACTGACAATTGCGCGGTCATGCAACGCTGTACCCAAACAAAATTTACGTCCTTTTTTCCCACAAACAGAGCTTTTTTTTGGTGGTATTTGATCATCTCTGCAATTTTTATTTTTTGCGATATTAACCACTTAAGCCCCGGAGGATTTGGCTGCTAAACGACCAGGGGGTATTTTGCGATTCGGCACTACGTGACTTTAACGGACAATTGCGCGGACGTGCGACGCTGTACCTAAATGAATTTGACGTCCTTTTTTTCCCACAAACAGAGCTTTCTTTTGGTGGTATTTGATCACCTGTGAGATTTTTTGATCATGCGCTATAAACAAAAAAATAGCGTCAATTTTGCAAAAATAACAATATTTTTCACATTTTTTTATATGAAATTCCCCAAAAAAAAAGTAAAAATCAAAATTTTTTAACATTTTCAGCCAATTTGTTTTATTCTACCTATTTTTGGTAAAAAAAATCGCAATAAGCGTATTTTGATTGGTTTGCGCAAAAGTTATTGAGTTTACTAACTAAGGGAAAGATTTCTGTCATTTTTGGTGTTTTTTTTTTTAACGAGTAATGGCGGCGATCTGCAATTTTTTTTTTTTGCGGCACTGCGACATTGCGGCGGACAGATCGGACCCTTGACTGACATTTTTGACACTTTTGGGGGTACCAGTAACATTACTACAGTATCAGTGCTATACATATGCACTGTTACTGTAAAAATGACACTGGCAGGGAAGGGGTTAATTTTTATTGGAGAGGGAGGGGTTAATGTATGCCTGGTGCTTATTGATGTGTGTGGGGGGAGGTGACTGAGTGACACAGGGACAGATCTTCTGCTATGCTGAATCCTGCAATCTGACCCTGCCTGTCACTTAGGAGATCCGCCCGCTTTGTTTACACAAGTGGGCGGATTTCCACACTAGATGTGACTTCGACTGCGTTTCACGGGTCACTGCCCGCTTCTTCAGGAAGAGAACTGCAGCCAAGCTCTCATAGTATATAGACAAAAACATACATAAAATCAAACAAGATAGTCATCACGTGACCAGCAGTTGCCAACACCCTTGATGGATGGAGTGGTCCACAGGTGCTGTATCCATAGAACATCAGTGTAACGTAAATGTCATATATAGGGTAGCTTTGCATTAGGGAAATATGAAATATGAAGAGATCTGTAGAAATAGTGAATTGTAGATGTAATGTCATTTTGGGTTAATTAATGTATTATCACACACATGTCCTGTTAGTGCATTTGAAAGGACAAAGCTGGTCTCTCTGGGATAGGGTTGACACCTCGTTGCCAATTAAGGTCCCCCATGCAATTGAACAAAAATTGTCATCTTCCGTGAACTTCAAAAGGAGACTGCTAGTCATTTTGGCTGTGGAAAATCAGCAGGAGGCGGCCATAGGCTCCAAACAGTCTACAAGCATGGAGTGATACCATCAGATCAAAGGAATGTATTTTATCTCTCATAAAAGTTAAAATATTAGTGGCAGAGAGATGAAAATAATTCCTTCTTGTGGCTCACATGTGGGGTGACACGTACATATAAATTTGTGTCCGTGGCATGAGTGGGGTCCTGGAGAATTGCACAAAACCGTTGTATGGCGCCTGATTGCGGCAGACAAGCAGTGTTTGATACTGTCAGAATCAGACAGATGCGCTGGTGTCAGAACTCCTATCCCTGGCCCAGCGGTCAGCGCCATTCTGGGCCAATTCAACTCTGGTCAGTTCAGAACACAGGACTTCGGGTGGGCTGAGCTGGGGGCAACCCCTTGTGGCTGATTCGTTAAGGGCTAAAGTCCAGCTCACATCAATATTCCAATAAATTGGGAAAGCTGAGATTTGCACATGGTTCTTCCTTGAAGCCAGTTCTGAACTGGGGAGTTCCTGCATGATTTCCGGTATGCTTCTGCCAAAGAGATAACCTTGGGTAAAGTCTATTTCTGTGTTATTCCCTTTTATTTTCATAGCAAATTGCCAATTGTGTGTCTTTTTATCTTTTGTGTATTTTTGGAACTGTTTTTGCTTTGTATATATATTTTTTATGCACTGCCCACTTTTGGGATATTAAATTATAAAATTAATAAGTGACTTCTGTGTACTAAGCTAGGACTCATACCTCTAGAGGGATTTTATTTGCATTTTAGTGCCTAAATCGCTTGATATATACGCTACATGCCAATCTGTATGCAATTTGTGTTGGCAGATTGTACACCAGACAGAGATCTGCGTGTGTGTGGTGTCCCAGCAGACCAGTCTGCGGACAAACTGTTGGGTGGTGGCAGGCTATCGTTTGTGGTGTGTGGGTGTGTGGACAGTGGGAAGAGTGATTAACACAGGGGTTCTAACTTGTAGGATAGCTGGAGGAATCCTAGTAGTGTGTGGTAATTGCTAGACTGCTCCCCAACCCTTAAGCCCCGTACACACGTACCGATGGTCGGCTTACAAATGTTCCTCTTTTCTCCCCGGGATGTCGGTGTCTGCTGAAAAGTGCAAAGACAGCACAAGGACAGCACAAGAATTTTGTCCGCCGACTGCAGAAGTGATGTCATGTAATGGTTAACTTTCCCTGTGTTTTCTATTTTCTGAGCATGCCCAGTCTTGCAAATCTGCGGTCTGTCGGCCGAATTGTGTACTGACAGGCGAACAATCGTCCGTTCTGGTGTCGGCATACAAATATTTTCATGTTTGCACGAAAGACTTTTGTCCGCGGATTGTGCGCAGACATCTGTCGGAGGCACCATACTAACACGCGTACAATCGGCAGATCCTTCGTCCACCGACGTTTGTATGCCGACGATCGGTACGTGTGTACGGGCCTTTAGAGTGCACCAGATTGTATGTAAGATTTGTATCTGCCTGTGTGTGGTCAGCCAGCTGGATTGGAGTGGAGTCTTCCTCTAGTGGTGACCGAAGGCAGTGCAGGCTGTGAAAGTATTGCAGCCAATCTAATTACTTAGTAGGAATTTTCTGTAATCTGTTATCCCCTTATACTTCCCCAAGTCACGATTCACCGCGTCTCGGTTAGCTAGTCGCCGTGGGCGTGGTCGAATCGTGACAAATCAGAGACCCAATTGTATCAATATCAGTACTTAAATAAGCGAGTATCTGGGGTCTCACATTTATCCGAGAAAAATGAAAGATGGTAGCACTGGACAATAGATTTTTAAGGTAAGTATTTCTTCTAAAAGGTAAGTGCAACCTGGGACAGATAAGAGGCTAGCCATTGTGGAATGCACTAGCCCTGACTGTCCTGGGGATATTTTTATTAAAAAAAAACTTTCCCAGGGTGGAACTCCGCTTTAAGGGAAAAAAATCCCTTGTTTAAGCCCGAGAGGCGGAAGTGACGTCAGACATCAGACGTCGCTCTGGTCCTCCAAAGGCATAGAGCCGAGAAGGGGCTATCTTGCCCTCACTCGGCTTCCTGGCTAGCCATGGGCCTCACCAGATTGGTTCCTGGGTTACCAATGGCTCTGGTAAGCTCAGGAATCACTGGGAAGCGGCGGGTGGGTACCACTCCCACTGCCTTTAAAAGTGATCTCGTGGCAAAATCCGCCACTGGAACCACTTTTATCAGAAAGGCGGCTGCTTAACTGAAAAAAAGATACTGGGGTTTTGGCAGCTAGCTTCTTCCATAACCCCAGTATTTACCATCAAAAACATGATGTGTTTTTACAGTTGGGCTGTTGGCAAGTGGCAGCAATAGCAGTCAAAGGGTATATGCATGCCTAACTTTTTTTTTGTTTCTTTTGGCTTTCACAACATAAAAACTGTTGTCTTTAGCAGAATGCGCCAAGCTTTAACATAAAAAAATAAAACGACAGAGTACATGATAAAAAGGTTCCACCGAGATTTGAACTCGGATCGCTGGATTCAAAGTCCAGAGTGCTAACCATTACACCATGGAACCCTTAGTGCTCATAGTATTAGTGGAGTATAGAAAGTCCTGTGAAGTTGGGGTAGGCGTGAAGGTAAAACACTTTTTATCTCAATTATTTAGGACAGGGATCCTCAAACTATGGTCCTCCAGCTGTTGAGGAACTACACATCCCATGAGGCATTGTAAAACTCTGACATTCACAGACATGACCAGGCATGATGAGAATTGTAGCTCCTGAACAAATGGAGGGCCATCGTTTAAAGACCCCTGATTTAGGATCTTTATCTGAGCTAAAGCAAAACCTAACTAAGTCATAGCACTACAAATGCTTTTTAACTAATCTTTAAAGTGGTTGTAAATCTCAGACATGAAATATGAACAAAGCATATCACTCTATAGTGTGCAGAGTTGTATAAAGTACTCGAAACCCATACTTGAGTAAAAGTACAAGTGCTCGATCAAAAGTGACTTGAGTAGAAGTGGAAGTGCTCGATTAAAAAGTGACTTGAATAGAAGTACTAAAGTATTCAACATTGTTTGTACTTAAGTATTGCAAGTAGTTTTTTTAAAAAATTTGCTACTCAAGTACTGAAAGTAAAAGTACCAGTAGTTTTGAAAAAAAAATTGCTACTCAAGTACTGAAAGTAAAAGTACAAGTACTGTGTTATGTAGTTATTAAAGAAAGAAGTCAAAAGTTTGAACATCATATTGTTTTTTATTATTTCAAATGCAGCTTTTATTTATACATACAGTAGCTTTTGTTTTCGTATGCGCTGATAATACACATGTTTTGAGCTTCATGAAACCTGCCATCTACTGTTCTGGCAGTGGTAATTTTTATAACTATGCAGCACAAAAAATATCGGAGTAGAAGTATTGAAATCATTGAAAAAAAAAAGTAGTGAAGTAAAAGTGGAAGTAGGAGAAAAAAATTCTACTCTAGGAAAGTACAGATACCGCCTTTCGGTACTTAAGTACAGTAGTGAAGTAGTTCTACATAGTTACTATACATCTCTGTTAGTGTGTACCTGTCCCAATGGAAAGCTCTAATTGTGATTTCTGCCTGATGCTTCATTCCTCTGCTATCAGCATGAATCCCTTCTGGCAAGTTGTCCTGACACCAAGAGAAAAACGGTGACAGCGGAAGGAACCTCTAGCAGATTGACAGCCTCAGCTCTGTTGCTGTGTGGAGGGTGTGTGTCTCTTCCCTCCAATCAGCTCTCAGAGCTCTCCCAACTGAGCTGTGGAGAGTGCAACGTCAGCTCTCCGCCCCCCTTTTTTCTAAACTCTCTGCAAGCTTATAAACTCAGCACTTTGAACGAATGTATAGAAGAGAAGAATACAGATAAACAGGTACAACTTATGTGGGAGGATTTTTTCAACCACTTCATATCCATAATGTTTACCCCCAATCCTGACCAGGCCAATTTTGCCATATGGCACTGCGTTATTTTAACTGACAATTGCGCGTTCATGTAATGCTGTACACAAAAAAAATGTTGTCCTTTTTTTCCCCCACAAACCGAGCTTTCTTTTGGCAGTATTTGATCACCTCTGCGTTTTTTTTTATTTTTTTGCGCTAGAAACAAAAAACAATATTTTTTACTTTCTGCTGTAAAACACATCTAATAACAACATGTAAAAAGTTGAATTTCTTCATCAATTTAGACCAATATTTATTCTGCTATATGTTTTTGGTAAAAAAAAAAAAAAAATCAGGTACGTGATTTCGCTGCAAGTGATTCAAGTAGAACTATAGAAAATTTGGAAAGAGTAAGGAAGGGTTATACCCCCTGTCAGTTTTTTTTCTGTGCCCTATTGGGGAGATTTCCTTTCACTTCCTGTCCCATAGCAGGGTTGCCACTTTTTCTTCAAGCAAACCCAAACACTTTAGCAGTGAACAGAAACTTATATTTTTTTGTATACACTATAGGATAGGATAACAGACCTGGGACACCTTTGGGCACGTCAAAGAGAATAGTAATGCGGCACACATAGTGCCCCCTCACCCAGGGCCGCTGATAGGGGGGACCACCAGCCCTCTTGTAGGGGGCCCGAGCACACAGGGGGGCCCACACAGAGAGGGGGGATTAGTGATGGACAACAAATACAGAAATCTTCCTCCAGCACCTGAATCTGATCTGTCCCTCTCCCTGTGATCAGCTTTTATCTGGTGAGAAAGAGACAGTCATCCCTCACTAATCCCCCTCCCTGTGTGGGCCCCCCTCCCAGCACTGGCTCTAATGTTATCTCTGCTCAGGAGTTTATTTGTAACTTTGTTTCTCTCTCTCTATTATTCTCATCTCATCTTCATTTTTATTTAACATTGTTTTTTTTTAAGATTTTGCAGGAATTATTTGAGTTATGTTATATTTGTGTCTGCTAATAGTGATTTTGTTGTAATTCTAGCTAAATATATCTTTTCTTAAGGGGGCCCTGCCAAGAAGTCTGTACGGGGCCCCGCGATTTCTAACAGCAACCCTGCCCTCACCCTCCTGTCAGGCCCTGTTCTGAGCTACATTCATGTCTAAATAATGTGTCCGGATTTCAGGGGAACTGAAACCCGGACACGTGATTCAAAACCCAGACTATCCGGGTGAATCCCGGACAGGTGGCAAACCCTATCCCATAGCCAAACAGGAAGTGAGAGGAAATCCCTGCAAATTAAGGGAATTTTATGGGGACCCCCAAGTCACCAAAACTAGTGTCCCCATTGGAAGATTTCCCCTCTATTACTTTTCTGGGTACAACCCAAATTGTGGAATTTTCTTTTACTTTCACTTTTGATGATACTGGTAAACAGAACAAATAAAGAGGGTGAATCTCCCAAATGGGGGCACAGACAGAACTAAAAACTAAGCTCCATTCACACCTGAGCGTATCGATTTACTGGCTTTTTTTAAGCTTTTTTAAGGTGTCTTAAACCTGAGCGATTTTCAGCTCGTAAGACGCTCAGCTCTGAAGCTTCAAAAACACCCAACAAGCAAAATTCCATTTATTTCAATGACCCCTGTATACATGTGAGGGTTCCATTGCCTGAAGAAAAACACCTGAAGCTCAAAAAAGTACATGAGATTCCTTTTGGTAGACTAAAAGCGTTTTTGGTCGCATAGACTTCAATAGAAATGCCTGACTTGATCAGAAAAATGCTCTTAAAATGCTCAAATATCAGCACTCCACCCCTTACTTACAAGTGTTTTACAACTTTAGGCGTTTTTTCTTTTTTAGCCAATAGAAAGCACTAGGAAATAAGAGGAAATTCGGGGTGGAGAGCTGCTGTTTGAGCAGAAAACGCTTGTAAAAAATGCTCATAAGGCTACGTTCACATCCTGGCATTTTTGGGCGTTTTTCTGCTCGAAGAATCAGCTCAAAAAACGCCCAACAAGACAAATCCTATTCTTTTCAATGGCCCCTGTCCTATCTTAGCGTTCTGACGTTTTAAGCAAAACACCAGACGCTCAAAAAAGTACATGAGCTTCTTTTTGGGCAGATCACAGGCATTTTATTTTTTTTCCATTGGCCTGCACAAAAACGCCTGTAAAATGCCTGAAAAAACGCCCATAAAAACGCCTGAAAAAGGCCTGTAAGGCTACATTCACATGTCAGCGTAGAGATTGCGGGCAGAATCACCGCGATTCTGCCTGCGATCCGGAAATCATTTCAAATCGCAGGACACCTGTGCGCTGCCCGTGATTTGCAATAGCACCCCAAACGCTGTGCAATGTTGCCACGATTTCCGCCTGCCGAATCGCGGCACCATCGCGCAAAAAAAATCGGATGACGCCCAAAAAAGGTACAAGAGCTTCTTTGGGGCATCATGCGTCCCGCAGATTTTTCTATATTTGTTTTTTACTGAAGAATGCTTATTTATGCACCTGTGTGCCTTGTTTACGCGCCTGTGTGCATAGGCCTATTACAAATAATGAGTTGTGTTTTAGCTCAGTAAAAAAAAAAAAGATGTACGGAGATTTTTCAAGCGGTATTGTTGCAAGAGGCCTTAAGCAAACAAACGTGTTCGTCACTTTACTGGTATGGATGGGCACATTATAGTGTCTGTGTTTTTTGTGAACTACTTCTTTCACATGTTTCCTTCAGATTACAAAAATGCAATTAAACAAAATATAACTGAACATGGATAGACTCTTGCTTGCTTCTAGTCAAAGTAAAAAAAAAAAAAAAAAATGTCCTTCGAGCCGGAATTGAACCAGCGACCTAAGGATTCCTGTGTGATTTTCCTCTACAGTCCTCCGCTCTACCAGCTGAGCTATCGAAGGAGCTGATTCTCCACCAGGTGTCACTGCTTACACTATTAGTTAGTATAAATAGCAATGCATTTCAGTGTAATATTAGATAATTTGGAAAACTTTTAAAGATATAATCATTGACAATAAAATATAAGTGATAAAGGGAAACAAAATGCATTTCGTGTTAGCCAGTAATCAAACCCCTATCAGCCGGAAGGCAGCTATGCTCACCACTATACGACCAACACAACATGTTGGATGCTTTTAGCAGAGACATTAAGGTTCCATTCACACCAATGCATTTTTTTCCATGCTTTTTGCAGAAACGCAGGACAATATTTTTAACATGGGTTCCTATGGAACACGATCGCATCAATGCATTTTTGTGCCTCTGCGTTTTTGGAAAGTGTTAGGGACTTTTTAAAATGCAAAGCGCTTCTTTTTTTTTACTTTTTTGGTTTATTTGGCTTCAACTGAGAAGCTGCAGAAAAGCATGTGGTGCATTTTTAATGCGATTTTGCTGAAATTTGTGTTTTTGCATCTTTAATCTGTCTAACAAGAAATTTGCCATAAAAAAAACGCAAATTGTGCCAAAAACGCTGTAAAATCGCAATAAGGCACCTAAGTGATTGGAATCACGGGCAGAATCGCCGCAATTCTTCCTGCGACTCCAAATTGCAGTAAAATGCAAATTAATGAAAAAGCCAAACAAGCCTTATGGATGGGACTGGTCACCATGCAGTATCATTCTACGAGTTTCTATACTTTATATACACATTTACACCGGGAGTAAAAGCCTAATCAGGAGAATGCGGAGACTCACAGTATCCATGTGCAAGTGTTTGGGAGACCCATCCCTAAAGCCTCGTACACACGCATGAAAATTTGGCCGGGAATTTTCGTCCGACGACCGATCTGCCGATTTTCGGCTTGTTAGTATGATGCTTCCGACAACCGACTCCGACTTTTTGGCCGAAAAAATTCTGGTGTGCAGGCTATAAAATTTTTGTCCTCTGTCAAAACACGTCCGATTTTTCGTGCAGTCAGTACAGATTTCGACAAGGAAAATCTTATGAGCAAGACTAGGCATGTTCAGAGAAGAAAGAACACAAAGAAAGCAAACCAACACATGACATCACTTCTGAAGTAGAATTTTGTCGTGCGGGAAAATTCGTGTGCAGTCTAGGCACATTCCAACCAACAAACACCACTCTGGACAAAAGACAGATGACCGGTCGGAGGAAATTCGTTGCGTGTGCACTAGGCTTAAGACTTGTTTGGCTTCTCCATTCATTTGGAAGCCAACACAGTCTGGTAAGCAGCCATTTACTTATATTGGTGTTGACCCACGGAGAAATCTTGGGAAGCTGGTCCTTTTCCTTCTGCATGCATATACCGATCACCTCTTTTTTTCCTTTGGAATTCACTAGTGGGAGACTCAATATATATTTCACCAATTTTTATTACTAATTTTTTCTGGACTTTTTCACTTGTTTTTTTTTTAACTGTTATCATTTGAATTTAATATATGATTGTATTGCTTATATGTATGTTATGTACATGTTTATGGTGTTGGCTTATGACACAGAGTGAAACCAAGTACACTACATACCCTGTTTCCCTGAAAAAAAGCCTATGGCGGTACTCACCGTCACTGGGAGTGAAAGACAGATACATAATGGTTTGGATTGCTTCAAGTGGGACAGTAATATTTGTCAGCCATGTATCTCGGGAAATATGTGAGGACTATTCCTGTTTGATTCTGAACATGTATAAACAAAAAAAGAGGAGAAACAGGATTCTCCTCAAAGAGGTCAACTAAGGACACTGTAAAGTAGATGAAAAAATGCTTTATTGAAAATACCAAAAATTGCAAACGTGACTCACAGTATAGACACACATCCTAATATAAAAAACACATAGTTAAAATAATGGGTTGCTGCAGCAAACAAGCATATGGAAAGATAAAGCACAAGATAGGGATATCTTCATTGGGGAAGGACCTTCCACCGTAGTAAACATATAGTCCTTAGTATAATGCGCTTTATAAATCACATGATTTAGGGAAACCTGTATCCTTTGTGTAGCCAAAACCATCCAGGGTTGGAGGATGGAATTCCAATAGTAATATATAGGCATACGCCCTTAGGTTGACCAGAAGCGGCGTCCTAGGGTAGGCGGTTCAGAGCCTTTGAAAGTTAAGCCCCGTACACACGTACCGATTGTCGGCCGTAAATATTCGGCCAACGACCGATCCGCCGATTGTAGGCTTGTTAGTATGATTTTTCCGACAGCGCACTTTCGGCCGAAAAGAATCTGTCGTGTAGACATTAAAATTTTTGTTGGCCAACACCAGAACGGCCGATTGTTCGCCAGTCAGTACAGAATTCGGCCGACAATCAGCAGATTTGCAAGACTGGGCATGCTCAGAAAAGAAAAAACACACGGAAAGTTAACCATCACATGACATCACTTCTGCAGTCGGTTGTTGTTAGCCGACAAAATTCGTGTGCAGTCTTTTGCAGTTTTCAACAGACACGACAGCCATGGACAAAAGACGGCCGATCGTTCGGCCGACAATCGGTACGTGTGTACGGGGCTTTAGGCAGTCCAATATATTGGAGGCTGTATTAGATAGCAGCTGTAGAAATCACAGAGCCTCTGTGTACAGAGAGTAAAGGTACGATACCTCCTTGAAAAATATGAGTTGTCCCGTCCGATACTACTCCCTAGGAGATCCGAAGGATTAGGGATCCAGGTGTCCAAACTGCAGGTAACGGCGCAGACTTCCCAGCTGGGCACTCCCTCGCTGCCTCCCGAGCTTCAACGAGCGTATCGGGGAGGGGGCGGGTTTGTTTATACATGGTTTTTCAGTCAACAGACACTAAATTAGCACATTAGTGAAGAGGGGACCTATAGAGAATAGGCCAATGGTTTTTGGCCATCCCTTAGGGTCCCACTCTCATATATATATATATATATATATATATATATATATATATATATATATATATATTTAGGCCATTAAGAAGGAATAACTACCTGTTTGATTGATTGATTTTGAACATGTTCATTGAAAGGGCTTCTGTTCCATATCCTTCAATGTCAGAGACAGGCTTTCCCTATTGTTTGTGTATTGAGATCAGTGGCGGCCTGTGTATAAGGGGCGCAGGGGCGCCGCCCCCCCAAAATAAAAGAAGAAAAAAAAGATTAAAAAATTAAAAAAATCAATTTTTAGCCCACTAGGGGCGTCGGACTTGGTGGTGGCTATGGGGGGGGGGGGGTTTCCACCCCACATGCGGCTGGCAGAGGCGCTGATTGGTGGCCTTCTGGGGGTCACCGGGGCGCAGAGCAATGTGCCCCGACATTCCGCACTTTTGTGATGTCCTGACTGTGATTGGTCCAGACTCCAGCCTGGACCAATCATCATTCAGGACATCCTGACCCTGCTGACGTCGCAATGGGGGCGGTGCCAGTGCTTGCGTCAGTCACGCACTGTCACCACCCGATCTCCTTCCTGCCGGACGGCCCGGACCGGTGTAGCGTGAAGATCTGTCACTGCCAGCCCAGAGAGAGGTGGTTTGCCTGGTGCCCATCAGAGAAGGAAGAAGAGGACTCTCGAGGAGGAGAGGAGCAGCGCAGTGGATGGTCTCACTCACCGCCTGAAGACTCCGACAGTCACCTTCCCGCCACCCGGACCGGTTCTCGGAATCCCGCCGCCGTCAGACAGGAGGAAGAGGACTCTCGAGGAGGAGAGGAGCAGCGCTGTGGATGGTCTCACTCACCGCCCGATCTCCGTCACCTTCCCACCGGACCGATTCCCGGAATCCCGCCGCTGTCAGACGAAGAGGACTCGAGGAGAGGAGCAGCGCCGTGGACATCTCGCAGACTCGCAGGCAGCCCAGGAGAGCAGGTAAGTGATTGAAGCCGCTGCAGCGCGATGCCATGACCTGTGACCTGACCTGTGACATGACCTGTGACCTGACTGTGACCTGACTGTGACATGACCTGTGACCTGACCTGTGACATGACCTGTGACCTGACCTGTGACCTGACCTGTGACATGACCTGTGACCTGACCTGTGACCTGACTGTGACATGACCTGTGACATGACTGTGACATGACCTGTGACATGACCTTACCATGACCTTACCATGACCTGTGACATGCCTATACCATGACCTGTGCCATGCCCTTACCATGACCTGTGACATGCCTATACCATCACCTGTGACATGCCTGTGCCATGACCTGTACCATGCCCTTACCATGGCCTGTGACATGCCCTTACCATGACCTGTGCCATGCCTGTACCATGACCTGTGCCATTCCCTTACCATGACCTGTGCCATTCCCTTACCATGACCTGTGCCATGCCTATACCATGACCTGTGCCATGCCTATACCATGACCTGTGCCATGCCCTTACCATGACCTGTACTATGACCTGTGCCATGCCTGTGCCATGCCTGTGTCATGACCTGTGCCATGCCCTTACCATGACCTGTGACATGCCCATACCATCACCTGTGACATGCATGTACCATGACCTGTGCCATGCCCTTACCATGACCTGTGACATGCCTGTGCCATGACCTGTGACATGCCTGTGCCATGCCCTTACCATGACCTGTGACTTGCCCTTACCATGACCTGTACCATCACCTGTGCCATGCCTGTACCATCACCTGTGCCATGCCTATACCATCACCTGTGCCATGCCTATACCATCATCTGTGCCATGCCTGCATCATCATCTGTGCCATGCCTGTACTATGACCTCAAAGTCACGCAATTTTTTACAGCGTTTTTTGCGAAGCAATACCTATTACATTTTTCTTTTTGCGCCCCCCCCCAAAAATTTTGAGCACCAGCCGCTACTGATTGAGATAATGTGTATTGTATTTCAGGAGCTCAAGGGCGGAACGTCTGCTAGTTAATTGGCTCAGGTTGATTGAATCACTGTCATCTGTTAGTTGCTGAGTGGAAATATACTGTTTGTGTTGGTTGTTCTTTAGAGATGTTAATTCTATTTCTGTATACAATTTCAGCTGCATATGATAATGTAATCAGGCAACCCCTGACCTCTGTGTGGTAATCTGATCAGGAGGGGGAGGTATTCTTTGTGACTGTTCAATAAAGGAGATTCCAGTACAAGCTAAGTTGTGGGCTAGCTTTGTATGGGGGTGACTAGGATTTGATATCTATGTTCATGACTGCAAGGAAGCCGTATACTGACAGAAGACCACAAGTACAGTGTGGGTTGAGGTTCCGTTACAAAGTCCCACCCCAAAAATTAGACCTATCGTGATCTTCAGGGATGGCTGCAATATTAGCCCTTCCCTGAAAATAGGGCCTAGTGTGTTTTTTGTAGCCAAAAATATTATAAGACCCGGTCTTATTTTTAGGGAAACACAGTAGATAGAATGTTGTTTTTTTTTTCAACAAAAGTGGAGTTACGCTTTAAAGCAGAAGTCTACTCTAACACTAAAATCTCTAAATCTACAGGCATCCAAAAACTAAATAAAATCAAAGGACTGAGATAATAAATGACCAAATTAACAAATTAATACCACAATCACCCCGCGCTTAGGAGATAATCAATAGAAAAGTGCATATATGCATAAAGCTGCTACTCTATAAATAAACAAAATATAAAACAATGTATCAATCTCTTCAGAAGTAAATAATTGAAAAGTCCAACACATGAGCAGCGCTGATAGAGAGTGTGACCCCCTTTATATAGAATAGTCTGTGAATAAGCAAAGTCCTCCACATACTGGATCAATACAGTGAATGCAAATGAAGGCTTCCACCACACCTCGTGACCCCTAAAGCAGGGTACACACTAGTAGAAAATCTGCCAAAAATTCCCGCCCGATGTGAAATCGTCCGATTTTCACCTAGTGTGTACACAACTTTCAGCAGCCGATGCCGACATTTTCAATGAAAAAAAACGGAGGGACAAACACCAAAATTTTTTTCGTCCGTCCCCAGACGACTGATTTTTGTTTAATGTGTTTGCAGTACGTCCGTGAAAAATCGGATACGAAAGACCACGCATGATCGGAAGTTGCTGACAACCCGGAAGTCTAGGAACAGATGTGCCAAAAAAAGAAAAATCGGACGAGAAATTTCGTGAACATTTATGCACCGATGTCCGCCGGTCACTCGGCGATCGGCGGGGGAGAGGGAGAATGTCAGGCAGCTTGTGTAAACAAGCCACCTGTCATTCTCCTCGCTGTAAAGACACTGATCACTCGGATCTAGTATGTAGATCCGTTGATCAGTGTCCTTACAGCTCAAGCCACAGCCAATCACAGTAGAAAGCACGCCCCTAGGGACACACACAGCCCCTCCCTCCCAAATAAAGTTAACCCCTTCACTACCAGTGTATTTTTACAGTAACAGTGCATATATATAGCACTGATTACTGTAGAAATGTCACTGGTAACCCCAAAAGTGTCAAAAATGTCAGTCAAGGGTCCGATCTGTCCGCCCCAATGTCGCAGTACCGCAAAAAAATCGCAGATCGCCGCCATTACACGTTAAAAAAAAAAAAACACCAAAAATGACAGAAATCTTTCCCTTTGTTAGTAAACGCGATAACTTTTGCGCAAACCAATCAAAATACGCTTTTTGCGATTTTTTTTTATTTTTTTTTTTTTTTTTTTTTACCAAACATAGGTAGCATAAAACAAATTGGCCGAAAATTTTAAAAAATTTTGATTTTTACATTTTTTTGGGGGGAATTTCATATAAAAAAATGTGAAAAATATTGTTATTTTTGCAAAATGTACGCTCTTTTTTTTGTTTATAGCGCAAAAAGTAAAAATCGCACGGGTGATCAAATACCACCAAAAGAAAGCTCTGTTTGTGGGAAAAAAAGGACGCCAAATTTGTTTAGATACCGCTCATGTGTTGGACTTTTCAATTATTTACTTCTGAAGAGATTGATACATTGTTTTACATCCAAAAACTAAGAGCCGGTTCACACTGGGGCGACTTGTCAGGCGACCTGGTCGCCTGACAAGTCGCGGTGGGTCGCCTGCCATAGATTAGCACAGGACCCGTTCTAATAGGAGCGACACAAGTCGCTCCGACTTAGAAAAAGGGTCCTGTACTACTTTGGGGCGACCTGCATTGACTTCAATGATATGAAGTCCGTGCATGTCTCTCCGAGGTCGCGGTGCGTGCTGTGCACCGTGACTTCACAGGTCGCCCCGGCAAGTCGGGTCGCCTGTATGTGAACTAGTGATGTCGCGAACCTAAAATTCGCCGTTCGCGAACGGCGAATGCGAACATCGGCAAATGTTCGCGAACCGGCGAACCGGGCGAACCGCCATAGACTTCAATAGGCAGGCGAATTTTAAAACACACAGGGACTCTTTCTGGCCACAATAGTGATGGAAAAGTTGTTTCAAGGGGACTAACACCTGGACTGTGGCATGCCGGAGAGGGATCACGCAAAAAAAAGTTCTTAAAAATTATAATTTTTTGATAGAGAGCCAATTATTGGAAAAATTAAAAAAAAATAAAAATAAAAAATTTCTTTGGATTTAGCATCTGGGGCGTCTAAAAAGTGTACCTGTGAAGTTTCAGCTCTGTAGCATGTCCAGAACCCCTAAAAAACAGCATTTGTCTTATATTTTCAGGAATATGGCTTCTCTGCGGCTGGCTTTTTCTCTTGCAGGCATTTATCGGGCATTTTTTTAGGCAGGCATGTCATTTTTTGTATTTAGTGTCTGGGGGGTCTAAAAAGTGTACCTGTCAAGTTTCAGCTCTGTAGCATGTCCAGAACCCCTAAAAAACAGCATTTTTCTTATATTTTCAGGAATATGGCTTCTCTGCGGCTGGCTTTTTCTCTTGCAGGCATTTAGCGGGCATTTTTTTAGGCAGGCATGTAATTTTTTGTATTTAGTGTCTGGGGGGTCTAAAAAGTGTACCTGTCAAGTTTCAGCTCTGTAGCATGTCCAGAACCCCTAAAAAACAGCATTTTTCTTATATTTTCAGGAATACGGCTTCTCTGCGGCTGGCTTTTTTTCTTGCAGGCATTTAGCGGGCATTTTTTTAGGCAGGCATGTCATTTTTTGTATTTAGTGTCTGGGGGGTCTAAAAAGTGTACCTGTCAAGTTTCAGCTCTGTAGCATGTCCAGAACCCCTAAAAAACAGCATTTTTCTTATATTTTCAGGAATACGGCTTCTCTGCGGCTGGCTTTTTCTCTTGCAGGCATTTAGCGGGCATTTTTTTAGGCAGGCATGTCATTTTTTGTATTTAGTGTCTGGGGGGTCTAAAAAGTGTACCTGTCAAGTTTCAGCTCTGTAGCATGTCCAGAACCCCTAAAAAACAGCATTTTTCTTATATTTTCAGGAATACGGCTTCTCTGCGGCTGGCTTTTTCTCTTGCAGGCATATATATCAGTGGTGGGTGGGCAGTGGCACAGTACACTCTCTGTGGACCTGACAGCAGTCACTGGCACCCAGGCAACTGCAATTTAAAAAAATATATATTTTTTTTTACTTTGCAAGCTGCTGTGCCACCTTATATATCAGTGGTGGGTGGGCAGTGGCACAGTACACTCTCTGTGGACCTGACAGCAGTCACTGGCACCCAGGCAACTGCAATTTTAAAAAATATATATTTTATTTTACTTTGCAAGCTGCTGTGCCACCTTATATATCAGTGGTAGGTGGGCAGTGGCACAGTACACTCTCTGTGGACCTGACAGCAGTCACTGGCACCCAGGCAACTGCAATTTTAAAAAAATATATTTTATTTTACTTTGCAAGCTGCTGTGCCACCTTATATATCAGTGGTGGGTGGGCAGTGGCACAGTACACTCTCTGTGGACCTGACAGCAGTCACTGGCACCCAGGCAACTGCAATTAAAAAAAATATATATTTTTTTTTACTTTGCAAGCTGCTGTGCCACCTTATATATCAGTGGTGGGTGGGCACACAGTGGCACTGCAGTGGGCACAGTCCACTCTGTGGACCTGACAGTAACTGGCAGCCCAGGCAACTGCAATAATAAAAAATATTTTTTTTTTTTCAATTTATTGCAACAAGATGCTGTGCCACCGTATATATATCAGTGGTGGGCAGTGCACTGCAGTGGGTACAGTGCACTCTGTGGACCTGACACAGCACTCACTGCAATTATGACAGAGGAAAAAAAAAATATTTTTTAAAATGCAAGGTACTGTGGGCTTTTGGGGACGCTAGGTATATATATATATATAAAAAAAAAAAAAACCACAAATACCAGCCCTTAGAAGGGCTTTTTGGGGTGCTGATATTACAGCAGTAGTGGACCAAGAACACTGCAAGACCAGGAACACTGACTAACTGTCCCTAGCTTAACAGCAGCAGCAGCAGCAGCAGCTCACTCCCTACTCTCACTAACACACTGCTTCAGAATGATCTAAGATGGATGCTGCCCTTGCTTATTTATAGGAGGTGGGAGGGTGTGGGAGGGAGGTATGCTGATTGGCTGGAAATGTGTCTGCTGACTGTAAAGTTCAGGGTCAAAGTTTGCCTCAATGATGTCTTATGGGGGGCGGACCGAACATCGCATATGTTCGCCGGCAGTGGCGAACGCGAACATGCTAAGTTCGCCGGGAACTGTTCGCCGGCGAACAGTTCTATACATCTCTAATGTGAACCGGCTCTAAGACTAATGAAAAAAGGGAAAAATAGGTGAATGTGGTGCTGCTAGCAAAATGTCTGTGACAACATATGTAAAAATAAACGTGCTATACACTTCACAACATATGTGACAAAAAAAAAAAAAAATGTGCTGTATACTTCACAACATACAGTAAGTGACAAGAAATTAATTAGCCTATGATTTGTTCATTGTAACCCTAATTTTTTAAAAAATAAAAAAACATATATAATAAAATAAATAATATAATGAAAAGTTTAAAACGTGCACAAATTGATTGCCAATAAGGTGCTACAACTGTAAAGTGAAAAGTACTGTAATTAACCACTTGCCGACCACCCACAGTATATTTACTGCGGCAGTCAGCCTCTCCTGGGCAAACCGACGTAGTACTACGTCGCTCACCCAGGAGCCTGTAGGGGGCGAGTGCATGCCGCCGGAGGTGCGCTCCCCCGCTCGTTCACGGCCATCCCCGCGCGTGTGACCGGCGGCTTTGATGTCCGCTGGTCACTCGCGATCTCCCGCTGGAGAGGGAGAAAGGCAGGCATCTGATGTAAACACAGCCGTCTGTCATTCTCCCTGATGTAAGTACAGAGACTATACGATCCTGTTATGTAGGATCGTATGTCTCTGTGGTTACATCACAAGCCACGCCCCCTGACAGTTAAAATCACGCCCCTAGGGATAAATTTAACCCATTAATCACCAATAAAGTTAACCCCTTCCCTGTCAGTGTCATTTTTACAGTAACAGTGCATATTTATAGCACTGATTACTGTAGTAATGTCACTGGTACCCCCAAAATTGTCAAAAATGTTAGTCAGAGGTCCGATCTGTCTGCCGTAATGTCGCAGTCCCGCAAAAAAAATTCAGATCACCGCCATTACTAGTTTTACTAGTTAAAAAAAAAACAATAAAAATGACCTAAATCTTTCCCTTAGTTAGTAAACGCGATAACTTTTGCGCAAACCAATCAAAATACGCTTATTGCAATTTTTTTTACCAAAAATATGTAGCAGAAAACAAATTGGCCTAAAATGTTAAAAAATTTTGAATTTTACATTTTTTTTGGGGAATTTAATATAAAAAAATGTGAAAAATACTGTTATTTTTCCAAAATTGACACTCTTTTTTTTTTTGTTTATAGCGCAAAAAATAAAAAATCGCACAGGTGATCAAATACCCCCAAAAGAAAGCCCTGTTTGTGGGGAAAAAAGGACGTCAATTTCATTTGGGTACAGCGCCGCACGACCGCGCAATTGTCCGTTAAAATCACACAATGCCGAATCGCAAAATAGGCCATGGTCTTTGAGCAGCCAAATCCTCCGGGGCTAAAGTGGTTAATATGTCTATATATGATTTAACATAAAGTTCATTGGTGAAAACAGTATAAAGTGACACTTGCCAGATGCAAAGTCTTTAACCACTTCTGGACTGGAAGGATTTACCCCCCTAATGACCAGGCCATTTTTTGCGACACGGCACTGCGTTACTTTAACTGACAATTGCACGGTCGTGCGACACTATACGCAAATAAAATTGATGTTCTTTTTTCCCCACAAATAGAGCTTTCTTCTTGATCACTAGTGATGTCGCGAACCTAAAATTCGCGGTTCGCGAACGGCGAACGCGAACATCGGCAAATGTTCGCGAACCGGCGAACCGGGCGAACCGCCATAGACTTCAATAGGCAGGCGAATTTTAAAACACACAGGGACTCTTTCTGGCCACAATAGTGATGGAAAAGTTGTTTCAAGGGGACTAACACCTGGACTGTGGCATGCCGGAGAGGGATCACGCAAAAAAAAGTTCTTAAAAATTATAATTTTTTGATAGAGAGCCAATTATTGGAAAAATTAAAAAAAAATAAAAATAAAAAATTTCTTTGGATTTAGCATCTGGGGGGTCTAAAAAGTGTACCTGTGAAGTTTCAGCTCTGTAGCATGTCCAGAACCCCTAAAAAACAGCATTTTTCTTATATTTTCAGGAATATGGCTTCTCTGCGGCTGGCTTTTTCTCTTGCAGGCATTTAGCGGGCATTTTTTTAGGCAGGCATGTCATTTTTTGTATTTAGTGTCTGGGGGGGTCTAAAAAGTGTACCTGTCAAGTTTCAGCTCTGTAGCATGTCCAGAACCCCTAAAAAACAGCATTTTTCTTATATTTTCAGGAATACGGCTTCTCTGCGGCTGTCTTTTTCTCTTGCAGGCATTTATCGGGCATTTTTTTAGGCAGGCATGTCATTTTTTGTATTTAGTGTCTGGGGGGTCTAAAAAGTGTACCTGTCAAGTTTCAGCTCTGTAGCATGTCCAGAACCCCTAAAAAACAGCATTTTTCTTATATTTTCAGGAATATGGCTTCTCTGCGGCTGGCTTTTTCTCTTGCAGGCATTTAGCGGGCATTTTTTTAGGCAGGCATGTAATTTTTTGTATTTAGTGTCTGGGGGGTCTAAAAAGTGTACCTGTCAAGTTTCAGCTCTGTAGCATGTCCAGAACCCCTAAAAAACAGCATTTTTCTTATATTTTCAGGAATACGGCTTCTCTGCGGCTGGCTTTTTTTCTTGCAGGCATTTAGCGGGCATTTTTTTAGGCAGGCATGTCATTTTTTGTATTTAGTGTCTGGGGGGTCTAAAAAGTGTACCTGTCAAGTTTCAGCTCTGTAGCATGTCCAGAACCCCTAAAAAACAGCATTTTTCTTATATTTTCAGGAATACGGCTTCTCTGCGGCTGGCTTTTTCTCTTGCAGGCATTTAGCGGGCATTTTTTTAGGCAGGCATGTCATTTTTTGTATTTAGTGTCTGGGGGGTCTAAAAAGTGTACCTGTCAAGTTTCAGCTCTGTAGCATGTCCAGAACCCCTAAAAAACAGCATTTTTCTTATATTTTCAGGAATACGGCTTCTCTGCGGCTGGCTTTTTCTCTTGCAGGCATATATATCAGTGGTGGGTGGGCAGTGGCACAGTACACTCTCTGTGGACCTGACAGCAGTCACTGGCACCCAGGCAACTGCAATTTAAAAAAATATATATTTTTTTTTACTTTGCAAGCTGCTGTGCCACCTTATATATCAGTGGTGGGTGGGCAGTGGCACAGTACACTCTCTGTGGACCTGACAGCAGTCACTGGCACCCAGGCAACTGCAATTTTAAAAAATATATATTTTATTTTACTTTGCAAGCTGCTGTGCCACCTTATATATCAGTGGTGGGTGGGCAGTGGCACAGTACACTCTCTGTGGACCTGACAGCAGTCACTGGCACCCAGGCAACTGCAATTTTAAAAAAATATATTTTATTTTACTTTGCAAGCTGCTGTGCCACCTTATATATCAGTGGTGGGTGGGCAGTGGCACAGTACACTCTCTGTGGACCTGACAGCAGTCACTGGCACCCAGGCAACTGCAATTAAAAAAAATATATATTTTTTTTTACTTTGCAAGCTGCTGTGCCACCTTATATATCAGTGGTGGGTGGGCACACAGTGGCACTGCAGTGGGCACAGTCCACTCTGTGGACCTGACAGTAACTGGCAGCCCAGGCAACTGCAATAATAAAAAATATTTTTTTTTTTTCAATTTATTGCAACAAGATGCTGTGCCACCGTATATATATCAGTGGTGGGCAGTGCACTGCAGTGGGTACAGTGCACTCTGTGGACCTGACACAGCACTCACTGCAATTATGACAGAGGAAAAAAAAAATATTTTTTAAAATGCAAGGTACTGTGCCTGTGCCACCCGAAATGAGTGTGGTGTGCACACAGTACAGTCTGTGGTAGGTCTGTGGCCTCTCACACACAGCGGGCAGGCAACTGCAGTGTACAATAGATATATATAGATATATATATAAAGAAAAAACTCTATTACCTTACCAGCCCTTAAAAGGGCTTTTGGGGACACTATATATATATATATATATGTATATATATAAATAAAAAAAATCCTCAATTACCAGCCCTTAAAAGGGCTTTTGGGGACACTAGATAGATATAGATATATATATATATATAAGAAGAAACAACTCAATTACCAGCCCTTAAAAGGGCTTTTGGGGACGCTAGGTATATATATATATATAAAAAAAAAAAAACCACAAATACCAGCCCTTAGAAGGGCTTTTTGGGGTGCTGATATTACAGCAGTAGTGGACCAAGAACACTGCAAGACCAGGAACACTGACTAACTGTCCCTAGCTTAACAGCAGCAGCAGCAGCAGCAGCTCACTCCCTACTCTCACTAACACACTGCTTCAGAATGATCTAAGATGGATGCTGCCCTTGCTTATTTATAGGAGGTGGGAGGGTGTGGGAGGGAGGTATGCTGATTGGCTGGAAATGTGTCTGCTGACTGTAAAGTTCAGGGTCAAAGTTTGCCTCAATGATGTCTTATGGGGGGCGGACCGAACATCGCATATGTTCGCCGGCAGTGGCGAACGCGAACATGCTAAGTTCGCCGGGAACTGTTCGCCGGCGAACAGTTCTATACATCTCTAATGTGAACCGGCTCTAAGACTAATGAAAAAAGGGAAAAATAGGTGAATGTGGTGCTGCTAGCAAAATGTCTGTGACAACATATGTAAAAATAAACGTGCTATACACTTCACAACATATGTGACAAAAAAAAAAAAAAAATGTGCTGTATACTTCACAACATACAGTAAGTGACAAGAAATTAATTAGCCTATGATTTGTTCATTGTAACCCTAATTTTTTAAAAAATAAAAAAACATATATAATAAAATAAATAATATAATGAAAAGTTTAAAACGTGCACAAATTGATTGCCAATAAGGTGCTACAACTGTAAAGTGAAAAGTACTGTAATTAACCACTTGCCGACCACCCACAGTATATTTACTGCGGCAGTCAGCCTCTCCTGGGCAAACCGACGTAGTACTACGTCGCTCACCCAGGAGCCTGTAGGGGGCGAGTGCATGCCGCCGGAGGTGCGCTCCCCCGCTCGTTCACGGCCATCCCCGTGCGTGTGACCGGCGGCTTTGATGTCCGCTGGTCACTCGCGATCTCCCGCTGGAGAGGGAGAAAGGCAGGCATCTGATGTAAACACAGCCGTCTGTCATTCTCCCTGATGTAAGTACAGAGACTATACGATCCTGTTATGTAGGATCGTATGTCTCTGTGGTTACATCACAAGCCACGCCCCCTGACAGTTAAAATCACGCCCCTAGGGATAAATTTAACCCATTAATCACCAATAAAGTTAACCCCTTCCCTGTCAGTGTCATTTTTACAGTAACAGTGCATATTTATAGCACTGATTACTGTAGTAATGTCACTGGTACCCCCAAAATTGTCAAAAATGTTAGTCAGAGGTCCGATCTGTCTGCCGTAATGTCGCAGTCCCGCAAAAAAAATTCAGATCACCGCCATTACTAGTTTTACTAGTTAAAAAAAAAACAATAAAAATGACCTAAATCTTTCCCTTAGTTAGTAAACGCGATAACTTTTGCGCAAACCAATCAAAATACGCTTATTGCAATTTTTTTTACCAAAAATATGTAGCAGAAAACAAATTGGCCTAAAATGTTAAAAAATTTTGAATTTTACATTTTTTTTGGGGAATTTAATATAAAAAAATGTGAAAAATACTGTTATTTTTCCAAAATTGACACTCTTTTTTTTTTTGTTTATAGCGCAAAAAATAAAAAATCGCACAGGTGATCAAATACCCCCAAAAGAAAGCCCTGTTTGTGGGGAAAAAAGGACGTCAATTTCATTTGGGTACAGCGCCGCACGACCGCGCAATTGTCCGTTAAAATCACACAATGCCGAATCGCAAAATAGGCCATGGTCTTTGAGCAGCCAAATCCTCCGGGGCTAAAGTGGTTAATATGTCTATATATGATTTAACATAAAGTTCATTGGTGAAAACAGTATAAAGTGACACTTGCCAGATGCAAAGTCTTTAACCACTTCTGGACTGGAAGGATTTACCCCCCTAATGACCAGGCCATTTTTTGCGACACGGCACTGCGTTACTTTAACTGACAATTGCACGGTCGTGCGACACTATACGCAAATAAAATTGATGTTCTTTTTTCCCCACAAATAGAGCTTTCTTCTTGATCACTAGTGATGTCGCGAACCTAAAATTCGCGGTTCGCGAACGGCGAACGCGAACATCGGCAAATGTTCGCGAACCGGCGAACCGGGCGAACCGCCATAGACTTCAATAGGCAGGCGAATTTTAAAACACACAGGGACTCTTTCTGGCCACAATAGTGATGGAAAAGTTGTTTCAAGGGGACTAACACCTGGACTGTGGCATGCCGGAGAGGGATCACGCAAAAAAAAGTTCTTAAAAATTATAATTTTTTGATAGAGAGCCAATTATTGGAAAAATTAAAAAAAAATAAAAATAAAAAATTTCTTTGGATTTAGCATCTGGGGGGTCTAAAAAGTGTACCTGTGAAGTTTCAGCTCTGTAGCATGTCCAGAACCCCTAAAAAACAGCATTTTTCTTATATTTTCAGGAATATGGCTTCTCTGCGGCTGGCTTTTTCTCTTGCAGGCATTTAGCGGGCATTTTTTTAGGCAGGCATGTCATTTTTTGTATTTAGTGTCTGGGGGGGTCTAAAAAGTGTACCTGTCAAGTTTCAGCTCTGTAGCATGTCCAGAACCCCTAAAAAACAGCATTTTTCTTATATTTTCAGGAATACGGCTTCTCTGCGGCTGTCTTTTTCTCTTGCAGGCATTTATCGGGCATTTTTTTAGGCAGGCATGTCATTTTTTGTATTTAGTGTCTGGGGGGTCTAAAAAGTGTACCTGTCAAGTTTCAGCTCTGTAGCATGTCCAGAACCCCTAAAAAACAGCATTTTTCTTATATTTTCAGGAATACGGCTTCTCTGCGGCTGGCTTTTTCTCTTGCAGGCATTTATCGGGCATTTTTTTAGGCAGGCATGTCATTTTTTGTATTTAGTGTCTGGGGGGTCTAAAAAGTGTACCTGTCAAGTTTCAGCTCTGTAGCATGTCCAGAACCCCTAAAAAAACAGCATTTTTCTTATATTTTCAGGAATACGGCTTCTCTGCGGCTGGCTTTTTCTCTTGCAGGCATTTATCGGGCATTTTTTTAGGCAGGCATGTCATTTTTTGTATTTAGTGTCTGGGGGGTCACAAAAGTGTACCTGTCAAGTTTCAGCTTTGTAGCATGTCCAGAACCCCTAAAAAACAGCATTTTTCTTATATTTTCAGGAATACGGCTTCTCTGCGGCTGTCTTTTACTCTTGCAGGCATTTATCGGGCATTTTTTTAGGCAGGCATGTCATTTTTTGTATTTAGTGTCTGGGGGGTCACAAAAGTGTACCTGTCAAGTTTCAGCTCTGTAGCATGTCCAGAACCCCTAAAAAACAGCATTTTTCTTATATTTTCAGGAATACGGCTTCTCTGCGGCTGGCTTTTTCTCTTGCAGGCATTTATCGGGCATTTTTTTAGGCAGGCATGTCATTTTTTGTATTTAGTGTCTGGGGGGTCTAAAAAGTGTACCTGTCAAGTTTCAGCTCTGTAGCATGTCCAGAACCCCTAAAAAACAGCATTTTTCTTATATTTTCAGGAATACGGCTTCTCTGCGGCTGGCTTTTTCTCTTGCAGGCATTTATCGGGCATTTTTTTAGGCAGGCATGTCATTTTTTGTATTTAGTGTCTGGGGGGTCACAAAAGTGTACCTGTCAAGTTTCAGCTTTGTAGCATGTCCAGAACCCCTAAAAAACAGCATTTTTCTTATATTTTCAGGAATACGGCTTCTCTGCGGCTGTCTTTTTCTCTTGCAGGCATTTATCGGGCATTTTTTTAGGCAGGCATGTCATTTTTTGTATTTAGTGTCTGGGGGGTCACAAAAGTGTACCTGTCAAGTTTCAGCTCTGTAGCATGTCCAGAACCCCTAAAAAACAGCATTTTTCTTATATTTTCAGGAATACGGCTTCTCTGCGGCTGGCTTTTTCTCTTGCAGGCATTTATCGGGCATTTTTTTAGGCAGGCATGTCATTTTTTGTATTTAGTGTCTGGGGGGTCTAAAAAGTGTACCTGTCAAGTTTCAGCTCTGTAGCATGTCCAGAACCCCTAAAAAACAGCATTTTTCTTATATTTTCAGGAATACGGCTTCTCTGCGGCTGGCTTTTTCTCTTGCAGGCATTTATCGGGCATTTTTTTAGGCAGGCATGTCATTTTTTGTATTTAGTGTCTGGGGGGTCACAAAAGTGTACCTGTCAAGTTTCAGCTCTGTAGCATGTCCAGAACCCCTAAAAAACAGCATTTTTCTTATATTTTCAGGAATACGGCTTCTCTGCGGCTGTCTTTTTCTCTTGCAGGCATTTATCGGGCATTTTTTTAGGCAGGCATGTCATTTTTTGTATTTAGTGTCTGGGGGGTCACAAAAGTGTACCTGTCAAGTTTCAGATCTGTAGCATGTCCAGAACCCCTAAAAAACAGCATTTTCTTATATTTTCAGGAATACGGCTTCTCTGCGGCTGTCTTTTTCTCTTGCAGGCATTTATCGGGCATTTTTTTAGGCAGGCATGTCATTTTTTGTATTTAGTGTCTGGGGGGTCACAAAAGTGTACCTGTCAAGTTTCAGATCTGTAGCATGTCCAGAACCCCTAAAAAACAGCATTTTTCTTATATTTTCAGGAATACGGCTTCTCTGCGGCTGTCTTTTTCTCTTGCAGGCATTTATCGGGCATTTTTTTAGGCAGGCATGTCATTTTTTGTATTTAGTGTCTGGGGGGTCTAAAAAGTGTACCTGTCAAGTTTCAGCTCTGTAGTATGTCCACAACCCAAAAAAAACAGCATTTTTCTTATGATTTTTAGTAGAAAACTAATGCAGTGTCTTTCCAGCTGTCTTTTTTTCTTTCTGGCAAGCTGAAATATGATATGCCAAGGCAAACATGCCTATCAGTTGAGCTATGACACAGACAACACTGCACACATGGGGAAATATGTAAAACAAAAAACAGGAAAAGGAAATTAGGTGACGGTAACAAAACATGATATTGTGATTGGCCAAATAAAAAGTCACCTCGCGATGAGGTCGCGCCAAAGTCGCGCTAAGTCGCGCCAAAGTCGCACTGGAAGCGACGCTACTTTAGTGGTAGCGGCAGTGTAAACCAGCACTAAAACATCCAGTGTGTGAATACGATCAGGTATGATGTTTTATCGGTCAAGTAGTGTAAGGGTTACGCCCGTTGCCCGCTTCACAGTGACAGACCAAACTCTGACAGACCAAACTCCCCGTTTAACAGTCAGTCAGTCCATTTGCACAACCGCAAACTCCCAATTTGCACAAGGTTGGATACCAAGCTAGCCATGTCCCGTTCCTTGTCCTCACTGACATCATTGAAGGTCTCTTCCTCCACCCAGCCACATACAACACCAAGGGTCCCCGAAAGGTGAGAACAAGCCCCCTGGGACGCCTGCTGTGGCTGGTATTCCACCTCCTCAAAGCCACCTTCCTCCTCTGACTTCTCTTCTTCAGACTCCTCTCTCTGCGTTGCCACAGGTCCAGCAATTGACAACGACAAGGCTGCTTCTGGTGGTGATGAGGACCACAACTCTTCCTCTTCATGCTCATCTACAGCCTGATCCAGTACTCTTCGCAGGGCACGCTCCAGAAAAAACGCATATGGGATGAGGTCGATGATGTTGCCTTGGGTTCGACTGACCACCAGGGTTGTCATCTCCGCAAAAGGACGCATGAGCCTACAGCCATTGTTCATTAGCATTCAGTAACGCGGCCAAAAAATACCCAGCTCCGCAGAAAGAATGAAAGAAAATGAATGTTTTTTTTTATGAAAAATTATCCTGCGGATCGCTTTTGGTCTGTACACAATGAAGCAACGACCTTATCATCTGGGGTGTGCCAACACAATCCTAGAGGTGATCGCTTCATTGTGATACGCAAGCCCCTTCACCACGACAAGGTAACGATCACGAAGGGGAATTGACACATGTATGTGCCTTTTTTTTTGTTTTTTGTTTTTTTGCAGCCACAGTGTAGCACCAGAGGCCAGAAAAATTAGGCATGTACACATGCATGAAAAAGTAGGTATTGTTGCAGCCGCTGCTGTAGCAGCGGCCTGAAAAATTGAGGTTTTAAGGCAGAAAGTGCACTAAAACATTGCTGCTTGAACCGTAGTTGGTGGCGGAGACGTCACGTAAGTCATCCGGCATGCAGAGAATGATTATATACAGCAGCGTGTGGACCATTTTTAGGCCAAGGCATCTCAGTCATCACCAGGCCTTTTTTAGTCAAATGCATCCCCCACTGTCAGTCCCTTCGGGATCCATGCCTCATTCATCTTAATAAACGTGAGGTAATCAAGACTTTTTTGACCTAGGCGACTTCTCTTCTCAGTGACAATACCTCCTGCTGCGCTGAAGGTCCTTTCTGACAGCACACTTGAAGCGGGGCAGGCCAGAAGTTCAATGGCAAACTGGGATAGCTCAGGCCACAGGTCAAGCCTGCACACCCAGTAGTCAAGGGGTTCATCGCTCCTCAGAGTGTCGATATCTGCAGTTAAGGCAAGGTAGTCTGCTACCTGTCGGTCGAGTCGTTCTCTGAGGGTGGACCCCGAAGGGCTGTGGCGATGCATAGGACTAAAAAAGCTCCGCATGTCCTCCATCAACAAGACGTCTGTAAAGCGTCCTGTCCTTGCCGGCGTGGTTGTGGTGGTAGGAGGAGGATTACTTTCACCTCTTCCCCTGTTGGATTCCCGTTGTGCTGTGACATCACCCTTATACGCTGTGTAGAGCATAGTTTTTAACTTATTTTGTAGCTGCTGCATCCTTTGCGACTGCCGGTAATTGGGTAACATGTCACAGACTTTCTGCTTATACCGGGGGTCTAGTAGCGTGGCCACCCAGTACAGGTCGTTCTCCTTCAGCCTTTTTATACGAGGGTCTCTCAACAGGCATGACAGCATGAAAGACCCCATTTGGACAAGGTTGGATGCCGAGCTACTCATGTCCAATTCCTCGTCCTCACTGATGTCATTGAAGGTGTGTTCTTCCCCCCAGCCACGTACAACACCACGGGTACCAGATAGGTGACAACGAGCACCCTGGGATGCCTGCTGTGGTTGGTGTTCCTCCTCCTCAAAGCCACATTCCTCCTCTGACTCCTCTTCCTCACACTCCTCTTCCAGTGTTGCCGCAGGTCCAGCAATCGATGGTAAGGCTGTTTCTGGTGGTGGTGATGGTGACCACAACTCTTCCTCTTCCTCTTCACGCTCATCTACGGCCTGATCCAGCACTCTTCGCAGGGCACGCTCCAGGAAAAAAACATATGGGATGATGTCGCTGATGGTGCCTTCAGTGCGACTCACTAGGTTTGTCACCTCCTCAAAAGGACGCATGAGCCTACAGGCATTGCGCATGAGCGTCCAGTAGCGTGGCAAAAAAATACCCAGCTCCGCAGAGGCTGTCCTAGCACCCCGGTCATACAAATACTCGTTGACCGCTTTTTCTTGTTGGAGCAGGCGGTCGAACATTAGCAGTGTTGAATTCCAACGTGTCGGGCTGTCGCAAATCAAGCGCCTCACTGGCATGTTGTTTCGCCGCTGAATATCTGCAAAGTGCGCCATGGCCGTGTAGGAACGCCTGAAATGGCCACACACCTTCCTGGCCTGCTTGAGGACGTCCTGTAAGCCTGGGTACTTCTGCACAAAACGTTGCACAATCAGATTCAACACATGTGCCATGCACGGCACATGTGTCAACTTGCCCAAATTCAATGCCGCCAACAAATTGCTCCCGTTGTCACACACCACTTTGCCGATCTCCAGTTGGTGCGGGGTCAGCCACTGATCCACCTGTGCATTCAGGGCGGACAGTAGTGCTGGTCCGGTGTGACTCTCTGCTTTCAGGCAAGTCAACCCCAAGACAGCGTGACACTGTCGTATCCGGCATGTGGAATAGCCCCTGGGGAGCTGGGGGGGTGCAGTTGGTGTGGAGCAAGACGCAACAGCAGAAGAGGACTCAGCCGAGGAGGTTAGCAAAGAGGATGGAGTAGGAGGAGTAGAGGAGGTGGCAGCAGGCCTGCCTGCAAGTCGTGGCGGTGTCACCAACTCCTCTGCAGCAGAGCCACGCATTCCATGCTTGGCAGCCGCCAGCAGGTTTACCCAATGCGCAGTGTACGTTATATACCTGCCCTGACCGTGCTTTGCAGACCAGCTATCAGTGGTCAGATGGACCCTTGCCCCAACACTGTGTGCCAGACGTGACATGATTTCTTTTTCCACAATAGAGTACAGGTTGGGGATTGCCTTTTGTGAAAAATAATTTCGGCCGGGTACCTTCCACTGCGGTGTCCCAATAGCGACAAATTTTTTGAAGGCCTCAGACTCCACCAGCTTGTATGGTAAAAGCTGGCGGGCTAAGAGTTCCGACAAGCCAGCTGTCAGACGCCGGGCAAGGGGGTGACTCTGCGAGATTGGCTTTTTGCGCTCAAACATTTCCTTCACAGACACCTGACTGTGGGCAGGTGACGAGCAGGAACTGCTGAAGGTGAGAGGCGGAGGGGCGGGTTGTTGATAGGGGGCATGGAGGACAGCAGTGGTTGACTTGGCTGAAGATGCTGGACCAGGAGGAGGATGGTGGCTTTCAGTTTGTGTGCTGCTTTTACTCATGTGTTGATCCCATAGGCGTTTGTGATGTGAGATCATGTGCCTTCGCAAAGCAGTTGTACCTAGGTGGGTGTTGGACTTCCCACGACTCAGTTTCTTTTGGCACAGGTTACAAATGGCATCGCTGATATCAGAGGCAGACACACAAAAAAAATGCCACACTGCTGAGCTTTGCAAGGACGGCATTCTGGTGGTGGCAACAGCTTGCGTTGATTGGCGTGCTGTCTGGCTGACCCCGGGTGCCGAATCTACATGCTGTCTGACTGCGCCACTAGCTCCTTGCGATGACCTCCTCCCCCTGCTTCCAACTCGTCTCCTCCTCCTCTCTGTCTCCCCATCTGAACTTTCCCCCTCTTCTTCTGCTCTTCGAGCAGGCACCCAGGTGACATCCACAGACACATCGTCATCATCAGCCGCTTCACTTGACAACTCAGCAAAGGCAGCAGCAGCAGGTACAACATCATCATCATCACAATGTACGTCCATGTGTATAATGCTGCCTGACTGAGACATATCCCCGTTATCTACATCCTCTGGCACTAATAGTTGCGCATCACTTATTTCTTCAAACTGATGTGAAAATAACTCCTCTGACGGATCAAGTGAAGCGGCTGTGGTGCTAGTGTTGGTGGTGGTGCCGGCGGGCTGGCGAGTGGTAAATTGAGAGGTGCCCGAAGCTGAGCTGGAGGAGGATGGTGCATTAAGGTTCCGAGCGGAAGCTGTAGACGATTGGGTGTCCTGTGTAAGCCAGTCAACTATGGCCTCAGAATTTTTTGAGTTCAGGGGCTGTGGTGGCCTCTGAACACTGGGCATTATTCTAGAGCCTAAGGAAATCACAGCACCACGACCACGACGGCCCTTGCGGGGTGGCCTGCCTCTGCCTGTCATTTTTTTTTTAATGTGTTGTTACTGTTGTACTATGAGTGCAAGCTGCTGTGCCACCTTATATATCAGTGGTGGGTGGGCAGTGGCACAGTACACTCTCTGTGGACCTGACAGCAGTCACTGGCACCCAGGCAACTGCAATTTAAAAAATATATATATTTTTTTTTACTTTGCAAGCTGCTGTGCCACCTTATATATCAGTGGTGGGTGGGCAGTGGCACAGTACACTCTCTGTGGACCTGACAGCAGTCACTGGCACCCAGACAACTGCAATTTAAAAAATATATATATATTTTTTTACTTTGCAAGCTGCTGTGCCACCTTATATATCAGTGGTGGGTGGGCAGTGGCACAGTACACTCTCTGTGGACCTGACAGCAGTCACTGGCACCCAGGCAACTGCAATTTAAAAAAATATATATATATTTTTTACTTTGCAAGCTGCTGTGCCACCTTATATATCAGTGGTGGGTGGGTGGGCAGTGGCACAGTACACTCTCTGTGGACCTGACAGCAGTCACTGGCACCCAGGCAACTGCAATTTAAAAAAATATATATATTTTTTTTACTTTGCAAGCTGCTGTGCCACCTTATATATCAGTGGTGGGTGGGCAGTGGCACAGTACACTCTCTGTGGACCTGACAGCAGTCACTGGCACCCAGGCAACTGCAATTTAAAAAAATATATATTTTTTTTTTACTTTGCAAGCTGCTGTGCCACCTTATATATCAGTGGTGGGTGGGCACACAGTGGCACTGCAGTGGGCACAGTACACTCTGTGGACCTGACAGTCACTGGCAGCCCAGGCAACTGCAATAATAAAAAATATTTTTTTTTTCAATTTATTGCAACAAGATGCTGTGCCAACGTATATATATCAGTGGTGGGCAGTGCACTGCAGTGGGTACAGTGCACTCTGTGGACCTGACACAGCACTCACTGCAATTATGACAGAGAAAAAAAAAATATTTTTTAAAATGCCAGGTACTGTGCCTGTGCCACCCGAAATGAGTGTGGTGTGCACACAGTACAGTCTGTGGTAGGTCTGTGGCCTCTCACACACAGCGGGCAGGCAACTGCAGTGTACAATAGATATATATATATATATATATATATATATATATATATATAAAGAAAAAAATCTATTACCTTACCAGCCCTTGAAAGGGCTTTTGGGGACACTATATATATATATATATGTATATATATAAAAATAAAAAAATCCTCAATTACCAGCCCTTAAAAGGGCTTTTGGGGACACTAGATAGATATAGATATATATATATATATATATGAAGAAACAACTCAATTACCAGCCCTTAAAAGGGCTTTTGGGGACGCTAGGTATATATATATATATATATATATATAAAAAAAAAAAAAAAACACAAATACCAGCCCTTAGAAGGGCTTTTTGGGGTGCTGATATTACAGCAGTAGTGGACCAAGAACACTGCAAGACCAGGAACACTGACTAACTGTCCCTAGCTTAACAGCAGCAGCAGCAGCAGCAGCTCTCTCCCTATTCTCACTACACACACTGCTTCAGAATGATCTAAGATGGATGCTGCCCTTGCTTATTTATAGGAGGTGGGAGGGTGTGGGAGGGAGGTACGCTGATTGGCTGGAAATGTGTCTGCTGACTGTAAAGTTCAGGGTCAAAGTTTGCCTCAATGATGTCTTATGGGGGGCGGACCGAACATCGCATATGTTCGCCGGCAGCGGCGAACGCGAACATGCTAAGTTCGCCGGGAACTGTTCGCCGGCGAACAGTTCTATACATCTCTATTGATCACCTCTGCGATTTTTATTTTTTGCGCTATAAACCGAAAAAGAGCGAGAATAAAACAACAATATTTTTTACTGCTATATAACATTCCCAATAAAAAAAAAATCAAATATTTTCATCATTTTAGGCCACTTTCTATTCTGCTACATATTTTTGGTAAAAAAAGTTATCACGTCCACAAACTAGGGGAAAGATTTATGTCATTTTTATTTTATTTACTAGTATTGGCAGTGATTTTTAGCGGGACTGCGACATTGCGGCGGACAGTGTCAGTACGTTACTGTACAATATTTTTAGCACTAATTACTGTAGTAATGTCACTGGTCCTCCCAAAAGTGTCAAAAATGTCAGTTAGGTGTCCGATCTGTTCGCCACAATGTCGCAGTCCCGCTAAAAATCGCAGATCACCGACATTACTGATAAAAAAAAAATGACATAAATCTTTCCCCTAGTTTGTAGACACAATAACTTTTGTGTAAACCAATCAATATACACTTATTGGGATTTTTTTTTTTACCAAAAATATGTAGCAAAATACAAATTGGCCTAAAATGATGAAAAAAATCGATTTTTTAATTTTTTTTTAAATTGGGAATGATATATAGCAGAAAGTAAAAAATACTGTTGTTTTTTTTTTCTTCAGAATTGTCACTCTTTTTTTCTTTATAGCGCCAAAAAAAAAAAAATCGCACAGGTTATCAAATACCACCAAAATAAACCTATTTGTAGGAAAAAAAGGACATCAATTTAATTTCGGTACAGCGTCGCACGACTGCGCAATTGTCAGTTAAAGAAACGCAGTGCCGTATCGCAAAAAATGACCTAGTCATTAAGGGGGGTAAAAAAAAAACGGTCCGGTAAAAAAAAACGGTCCAGAAGTGGTTAAATACTATATGTATTCATGTATTCATGTATTTACTTTAGTGAATTGACTTGAATGCCTCTTCATGCGGTATTTAATGATCGTTTTTGATGTTTCCGCTAAATACAGCATACGAGTGATAGTGAATTGACATTTTTCATTATCGCATGTTTTAAGTGGTCACGTGACCATCATACCACATGCGATAGCCTTTAGTGAATTTAGCCCAATACAACAACTGAACATGGATAAAATCTTGTTAGTTTCAAAGAAAAAAAAAAATGTCCTTCGAGCCGGAATTGAACCAGCGACCTAAGGATTTCTGCACATTGTTTCCTCTACAGTCCTCCGCTCTACCAGCTGAGCTATCGAAGGAGCTGGCTGGCTTCTAAATGGCACTACTTGAACAAATATGTTTTAGGATCCATTGAATGCTGGAATTTTTAGGACGTTTGAAACGTCCGTTAGGTCGCGTTTGTACCCGCATTCAGCGTGCGTTTGCGTTTAGAACCGTTCCTAGAGGTCCAAAAAATTATTCCCCTTTAATATGGAAAAACGCGAACGCTAAACGCGGGTCATCGCTTTCGGTCGCATTCGGCCGCGTTTTTGCGTTTGAAACGCTGGGAAACACACGTTTGAACGCAAATAAGTGCGTTCTAAAAAACATCCCTGAATGCTACTGCCTGCAAATGACTGTAAACGACCTGGTGTACATGGACAGATAAGATAACATGGAGCTGCGTTCAGGGGCTTCTGAAAAAAACGCCCAACTGCTCCTAAATGGCCATTTCCAACGTCCCGTGTACATGGAGTCATATATAATTCTATATATATCTATATATAGATATCTATCTATATATATATATATATATATATATATATATATATATATATATATATATAATATTTATATATATAAATATAGATAGATAGATATATATATATATATATATTTGCATTATAAATTTTGAGCTTATAATAATACCTTTTATGGATATAGGTTGAATTCACATAGGCACTGAGGCTCATACAGCATGAATTATCCGTGTGTTTTTGTAGCTGGAGGTGCATGCAGGCAGCCTATGATATTGATTAGGGACTAATCGGGGTATAACCGCATGTCCAAATTTTACGGGTGTGAAGGGATGGGTTTGTGGCTTCCAAAACAGACTGTGAGTGATAAAGTTTGCATGCATTGCTATATACAGGTCCAAAAGGAGGAGAATATACAGGATAATAAGAGTTTGTTTTATCACTGACCTAGCAGCACTAGAGTCATTGGTTTGAATCTTAATTATGGCGCTATCTACCTGGAGTTTGCATGTTCCCCCTGTGCCAGCATTGGTTTACTCCAACGCTCCAAAGACATGCTGGTAGGCGGTGCCGAGACAAGGCCATCTGGCGCCCCCCCTTGCCTTAGGGTTAAGGTCAATAAACCATTGCACCCAGGGCAACCAACCCTCCTGCCCACCCCTTGTCCTGGCTCTGCTGGTAGGTTCATTAGCTCCTGTCTCAATTGGCCTTGGTATGTGTATGTATGAAAGTGAGTTTGGGACCTTAGATTGTAAGCTCCTTGAGGGCAGGGACTGATGTGAATGTACAATATATATGTAAAGACTCCTGGGATGTATGAGATCATTTGCCTAGGCAAGAAACCAGGAAGTAACTGAAGACATGTGAAAAAGGCTAAAACAAGAAACCAGGAAGTAACTGAAGACATGTGAAAAAAATGGCTAAAACAAGTAAACATAATAAACTTTCCTATCTATTTACTAATGCTCGCAATAGGAGGATTAAAAAGAATCAATGTTGATTGGGAGAGTGAAGTTCCACTTTAAGGTGTAGAAAGCACTATACTGATGAACAGATAATCAACCGATGGTTCCTCCTACAAAATATTTCATACTGTTTTCTTATTGTGTGTACGAGCCTTTACTCAGAGTGTCTGTTACTTGTTCCCATATACTATACCTTCCATGGATTCTTGTTTATTAACGCTCTACAAGGTCTAAGGAACTGAAGGGAACCACACTATGACCACCAGGCTTGTAGCCTGACTAAAACCATGTTCAGAATTTCCCAGAACCTGACTTTGTCTGTTACCATTACATTTGGAGTCACAGCTACTCTGGCTTTCATGTCACAATGAGGTCTTCAGAAGTATGTGCAAAACTCTCAACAGAAAAATTAAAACAACAGAGTACACTTAAAGTGAGAGGCCCCACTGAGATTTGAACTCGGATCACTGGATTCACAGTCCAGAGGGCTAATCATTACACCATGGAACCCTTAGCTTGTGCTGGTAGCCCCAGCTACAACTTGAGGAGAGCTTGGCCACTGCCTAGGGTACAGGACAATCTGATTGGCTGCAGTGCAGCCTGGGAAAGGAAGAGCCCACCTATAGAAATGAGAAAGACTGCTGGGAATCAGTGGGAACTGTGGGAAATATAGTCACCAGGAGCCAGACTCTTTAAAGAGCAGAGCTGTATGGGACTACAAGTCCCATGATGAGGACAGTCTGCTGCAGAAAGATGGAAAAGGAAGAAGAAGCCAATCTCAGCTGGGAAGTTAGATTTGACAGTTGGAGGGTGCCACTAAGCCAGAGACACTGCTGTTGCCAGAACTCACTGTGGTGCTAGAGTAGGATTGCCACATGTGCAAAGAAGTTACAGCCATACAATGGGAAAATATGGGTGTGGTCAAAGTCTTAGTGGTGGGAGGGGCATAAGAGGCATGACTAAACAAAACCAAGCTCTCTCACTTATGCCCCCCAGCTCTCTAACAAATGCCCCCTCAGCTCTCTTATCAATGCCCTCCAGCTCCCTGACCAATGCCCCTCAGCTCTCACCAATGCCCCCTACTCTCACCAATGCCTCCTACTCTCACCAATACCCCCAACTCTCACCAATGCCCCCTAAGCTTTCTCACCAATGCCCCCCAACCTCTCTGAACAATGCCCCCCGGCTCTCTCACCAATGCTCCCTCTCTTACTATTGCCCCCCCAGCTCTCTCGCCAATACCCCCTCCTCTCTTACTAATGCCCCCCAGCTCTCTCACCAGTGTACTCCTAATCTCAGCACTGTGGGCGTAGGGCAATCCTGATCTCTGCACTGTGTACATAGTGTACTCCTAATCTCAGCACTGTGTGCGCAGGGCAATCCTGATCTCTGCACTGTGTATGTAGCGCATTATTGAAACCTGCACTCTGTATGTAGCTCATTCTCGAACTCTGTATTTAGCGCACTCTTTATGTTGCACACGCCTGAAGTCTGTACATAGTGCACCCCTGATCTCTGGACTCTGTAACATTGTGCATGCCTGAACTCTGCGCTCTGTACATTGTGCACCCCTGAACTCTGTACTCTGTACATGGCACACTCCTGAACTCTGCACTGTGTACATCGCACACTCCTGAACTCTGCACTGTGTACATTGCACACTCCTGAACTTTGCACATCGCACACTCCTGAACTCTGCACTCTGTACATTGCACACTCCTGAACTCTGCACTCTGTACATTGCACACCCCTGAACTCTGCACTCTGTACATTGCACACTCCTGAACTCTGCGCTCTGTACATCGCACACTCCTGAACTCTGCACTCTGTACATCGCACACTCCTGAACTCTGCACTGTGTACATTGCACACTCCTGAACTTTGCACATCGCACACTCCTGAACTCTGCACTCTGTACATTGCACACTCCTAAACTCTGCACTCTGTACATCGCACACTCCTGAACTCTGCACTCTGTACATCGCGCACCCCTGAACTCTTCACTGTGTACATTGCACACTCCTGAACTCTGGACACTGTACATCGTACACTCCTGAACTCTGCATGCTGTACATCGCACACTCCTGAACTCTGCACTCTGTACGTCCCGCAGCATTGAACTCTGCACTCTGTACATCATGCACCCTTGAACTCTGCACTCTGTACATCACGCACCCTTGAACTCTGCACTCTGTACATTGCACAGCTCTGAACTCTTCACTCTGTACATTGCACATCTCTGAACTCTTCACTCTGTACATAGCACAGCTCTGAACTCTTCACTCTGTACATTGCACAGCTCTGAACTCTTCACTCTGTACATAGCACACCCCTGAACTCTGTATATACCGCACCCCTGAATGCTGCACTCCGTACATAGCCCACCCCTGAACTCTACACATAGCGCACCCCTGAATGCTGCACTCTGTACATAGCGCACCTCTGCGTTTCTTTGGTAAGAATAAAATACAAAATGCGCATTGAAAAGTTTTTCTCTATCTTATCTACCTAACATATCTCCAAAAATTCTAAGAAGTATCTTTTTTTTTATCTCATGGACGAAATGTGAGAAATAAAGTATATATCATACAATCATTCAATAAACACATACCACATACACTGCATGCAGGGCTTTTTTCAGCGGGAACGCAGGGGAACGCAGTTCCGGCACCTCCAGCACTAAATGTATGTAATGGCAAGGGGTGCTGAGCTTTGCTATGGGTGTCTTTTGATGCTGGTTGGTGGGGGATCTATTGTTGCTGGAGGTGATATATTTTTGCGGGGGGTTTATGGTTGCCGGGGAGGTCTACTGTTGCTCCTGGGGGACCTATTGTCTCTGGAAGGGATCTATTTTTACAGAGGGGGTCTATTGTTGCTGGGGTTGGTCTTATGTTGCTTGGGGGGGTCATTTGTTGCTGAGAGGGATCTACTGTAGAGGGAACCGTCTATTGTAAATGGCTGCTGGAGGGTCTATTGATACTGTCTGTGGGGAGACCTGTTGTTGCTGCTGAGGGTCTATTGTTGTCTGGGGGTATTTTGTTAAGGCTGGTCCATTGTTGCTGGTGGGATCTACTCTTTCTGGGGGAGTGTCCTTTGTTGTTATTTTACTGCTTTTCTTGTTATCATTAACAAATCTCATACAAATTACTTAGTATCACAAATGATACTTGATTCTGTATTCTCTAAAAGGGACAGTACTGGGAGGTGGGTAGAGGGGTGAACCTAGAAACAGTGCTCGGAGGTAGGTAGGGGCCGGAGACAAGGGGTAACCTCAAAAGTGGGAATTCCTGCACCTATTCTCTGAGAAAAAAGCCCTGACTGCATGTATAACCACTTAAGCCCCGGAAGATTTTACCCCCTTCCTGACCAGGGCCTATTTTGCGATTCGACACTGCGTGATTTTAACGGACAATTGCGCTTTCATGCGACGCTGTACCCAAATGAAATTCACGTCCTTTTTTTCCCACAAACAGAGCTTTCTTTTGGTGGTATTTGATCACCTGTGCAATTTTTTGATCATGCGCTATAAACAAAAAAAGAGCGACAATATTGCAAAAATAACAATATTTTTCACATTTTTTTTATATGAAATTCCCCCCCCAAAAAATGTAAAAATCTAAATTTTTTAACATTTTAGGCCAATTTGTTTTCTGCTACCTATGTTTGGTAAAAAAAAAGCAAAAGGAGTATTTTGATTGGTTTACGCAAAAGTTATTGCGTTTACTAACTAATGGAAAGATTTTTGTCATTTTTATTGTTTTTTTTAAATGAGTAATGGCGGCGTTCTGCAATTTTTTTTTGTCGACATTGCGGTGGACAGATCGGACCCTTGACCGACATTTTTGACACTTTTGGGGGTACCAGTGACATTACTACAGTAATCAGTGCTATACATATGCACTGTTACTGTAAAAATGACACTGGGAGGGAAGGGGTTAACTTTATTGGAGCGGGAGGGGTTAAGTATGTCCCTAGGGGCGTGTTTATAACTGTGATTGGATGTGGCTGTGTGTGTAACAGCACAGATCAACGATCCTACATAGCAGGACCGAGTAATCTGTGCTGTTACACAGGGAAGAATGACAGGCGGCTTTGTTTACATTAGCCGCCTGCCTTACTCCCTCTCCACCCGACGATCGCGAGTGACCGGCGGACATCCGGCGGCGCGCGCTCGCCCCCTATTGGCTCCCAGGCTAGTGACGTACCGGTACGTCACTTTGCCTGGGAGGGGCTGACTGCCGCCATATATCGTCGGGCGGCGGTCGGCAATTGGTTAAGGAAAATATGCTTATAAACTATTTTAATATTTTCCAAAAAAAAAATGTCCCAATTTAATTTGAAAAATCTGATCACCTTACCCTAAACAGCAGTAAATCTCTAGGCTGTCAGAAGTTCCCTGTACTAGCTGCCACTTTTTTTTTAAAAAGTTAACATCCTTTAACCACTTCTGGACCGGAAGGATTTGCCCCCTTAATGACCAGGCCATATTTGCGATTCGCCACTGCGTTACTTTACTGGACAATTGCGCTGTCGTGCGACGCTGTACCCAAATACAATTGATGTCCTTTTTTTCCTCACAAATAGAGCTTTCTTTTATTGGTATTTGATCTCCTGTGCAATTTTTATTTTTTGCGCTATAAACAAAAAAAGAGCGACAATTCTGAAAAAAAAAAATATATATTTTTCACTTTCTGCTATATAACATTCTCAAAAAAAAATGTAAAAATCAAATTTTTTTAACATTTTAGGCCAATTTGTTTTCTGCTACAAATTTTTGGTAATAAAAATTAAAATAAGCGTATTGGTATTGGTTTGCGCAAAAGTTATTGTGTCTACTAACTACGGGAAAGATTTGTCATTTTTATTGTTTTTTTTTTTTCTTACTAGTAATGGTTGCGATCTGCGATTTTTACTGCAACATTGCGGCTGACAGATTGGACCCCTGGCATTTTTGACACTTTTGGGGGTACCAGTGACATTACTACAGTAATCAGTGCTACAAATATGCACTGTTACTGTAATGATGACACTGGCAGGGGAGGGGTTAACATTGTGGGTGATCAAAGGGTTAAATGTGAGCCTAGGGGAGTGATTCTAACTGTGGGGGGGGCGTGGCTTGTTAAATGATCATAGAAACCTGTGTTCCTATGTAGAAGGATCACAAGGGCTCTATGATCATTCCAGGGAGAAGAACGGTCAGCTGTGTTTACAACAGCTGACCGTTCTTCTCTCTCAGCGGGGAGCGATTGCGGGTGTCAGGCAGCAATTGGAGCTGCCTGCCCTGTGCATTGGCTTCCCCGCTGCTGAGTGGGGGGCGGGAGCGCGCCGGCGGCTGCGCACGCTTGCCCCCTAGCTGCCTGCGTGTGACCAACGTAGGTCTACATTGGTTCACGCAGGAGGGCCACACTGCCGCAGTAAAAAGGCGGCGGCGGTCCGGAAGCGGGTAAAGGGTAACTCCACTTTCGTGGGGAAAAAAAGTAGCAAATAAAGAAAAAACAATATAGCGTATAGAATTGCGACACAAATCATTGTGCAATTAATTGTTATTAAAAATGTACCTTTCCTTTTTCAATCTGCAGCCGCTGCAATTTTCTGAAAATGTAATGCAATATGACTGCCTGGAGCTGTTCTGTACACAGAATGTATACTGACCACACCCCAGAAACATCATTTCCTGCTTGTGTGATTGGCTCATCAATTTTCCCAGAAGCCTGCCTAAGACACTAATCAGAATTATGGTATCCCCTGTGTTAAGATATATGACATTTTGTTTATATGCCCTTATACAGCTTATCCATTGATCTACAGTGATATGAATATGTTGTCTGTTTGTTAACCAGGAAGTGTTTAAATAAAGTTGCACTCACTAAAAAAAAAAAAAAAGGAGAAAAAAGAGGCAGCAGAGACTGCAGTGTGTGTTCCTGAGAAAACTAAAGCATGGTGCCTGTGTGAGTCTGTCCTCCATCAAAGATCTGCTATAATCCGGTTATCCTATCTCTTAAGTAAAAAAATGGCAACAGGTTATGGGCCCAGGAGAGAGGGAACAAGCCGATGGAACAGGCTGCTTTTCGATGGAGATGAGAAAAATTATGAGCTGTGGGAGACAAAATTCCTAGGCCATCTGCGCTTGATGAATCTTAAAGAAACGATCCTGCAGGATCCACCAGACGGAACAGACCCTGTACAAGACAGGAATAAGAATGAGGAAGCTTATGCTGAGTTAATACAATTCCTGGATGATAAAAGTCTATCTCTTATAATGAGAGAAGCAACTGATAATGGAAGAAAAGCGCTGAAAATCCTGAGAGATCATTATGCTGGCCAAGGTAAGCCACGTATCATAAATTTATACACAGAACTAACATCTCTTCAGAAGTCTGAATGTGAAAGTGTCACAGACTATATCATACGCACAGAAACAGCGATTACAGCACTTAGAAATGCAGGAGAGACCCTCAGTGATGGACTATTAGTGGCTATGATTCTTAAAGGCCTGCCTAAATCATTCAAACCATTTGCAATCCACATAACACAAGGTAAAGAAGATATGACTTTTACTGACTTTAAAACCCAGTTAAGGATTTTTGAGGACACTGAAAAATATCACAGCAGCACAAGCACTGATAATGTAATGAAAATCAGCACCCCTGTTGTACCAACAAGGGAGAAAGACATCATTGTCTGCTACAGTTGTCATCAGAAAGGTCACAAAGCTAATGCATGTCCATACAAAATGAATAAGAGGAAGACAAATTGGTGTAATTATTGCAAGAGCTCCACTCACAGTGAGACATTGTGCAGACGAAAGGCACGAGACAATGTAAAGCAGGTAGTGGATGATACAGAACAAACATTTGCTTTTAAAATAAGTGAAGACCAGTTAAACAATCCCAAAACAAAAAGCCTGATGGTAGATACAGGAGCAACATCGCATATTATCACAGACATCAAGAAATTTAAAAGATTTGACACCTCGTTTAAGCCAGAGAAACATTACATGGAGTTGGCAGATGGGAAAAGAACTTCCGGTGTAGCACTCAAGAGAGGCGACGCTGAGGTGTACCTAATGGACAGTAAGGGAAGACAAAGGAGGACATTGCTACAAAACGCATTGTTTATCCCCACATATCCACAAGACATTTTCTCTGTTGAAGCAGCAACAAGAAATGGGGCGTCTGTTGAATTCAGACAAGATGACAGTATTCTGATCCATAAGAATGGTACAAAATTTGTTATAAAGAAATACAACAGGCTTTACTATTTGAACATCTATAAGGAATGCGATGACAGTTGTTACGGTTGTTATGATATTCAGACATGGCATGAAATCCTAGGTCATTGTAATTACGATGATATCTTGAAACTACAGAATCTAGTAGATGGAATGAAGATCCAAGGTAAGGTTGATAAGTCCAACCTGAATTGTGAGATTTGTATCCAAGGGAAATTTGCTCTGAGTAGAAACAGGGAGCCTGACACCCGTGCAAAATACCCACTTGAACTAGTACACACAGATTTAACAGGTCCTATAGAGCCAGTTGCAAAGGACGGATTCAAATACGTCATAGGATTCACTGATGATTATTCTGGTGCAGTGTTTGTATACTTTCTGAAAAACAAGAGTGAAACAGTTCTAGCCACAGAGAAGTTTATCGCTGATACTGCCCCCTATGGGATCATCAAGAGAATGAGGTCAGACAATGGTACCGAATTCACATCGAATGACTTCCAGTCACTACTCATAAAGAAGAGCATAAGACATGAGACTTCAGCACCTTATTCACCACATCAAAATGGAACAGCTGAAAGAAACTGGAGAACACTGATAGAGATGGCAAGATGTATGCTAATAGAGAGCAAAGTACCAAAAGAGTTATGGACATATGCAGTGATGACAGCAGCTATGATTCGAAATAGATGTTTTAACAATCGTTTGAAGCAAACGCCATACAACATACTGACAGGGAAGAAACCAGACTTATCAAAAATGAAGATTTTTGGGTCAGAATGTTTTGCATACAAACACGATAAGAAAAAGCTGGATCCAAAATGCACAAAAGGAATTTTTGTAGGATATGACAAAAATAGTCCTTCTTACCTAGTGTATTACCCTGAAACTGGCAAAGTCTTCAAGCACAGACTAGTAAAATTCATTGAAAAGGATGTAATCGATAAACAAACTCAGACTGAGCTGTTGGACAATAATGATGATTTCTATGAGGAAAGGAGTGTAATTCCTGTATCAGGTCCAATGACTAATGAGACCCCAGATTCTTTAGAGAAGATTGTAGAGGACAAAGATGAAGACCATGGTACAAGATACCCTACAAGAAATAGAAGAACTCCTCAGTATTTAAATGACTATGTACTAGAATCTGTTGGTGATGATCAGGTACTAATGAACATAGATTACTGCTATAGAGCACATGATGTACCTCAGACCTTCAGAGAAGCTATGGAAACACCCCAGTCACAAAGTTGGTTAAATGCAATGAAAGATGAGATGGAGTCACTAAAGGAGAATGATACCTTCAAATTGACCACATTACCAGAAGGCAAACATTCAGTGGGGGGTAGATGGGTGTATGCAATAAAAAGCAATGCAGATGGAACTGAAACGTACAAAGCCAGATTTGTGGCAGAAGGCTATAATCAAGTAAAGGGAACCGACTACATGGAAACTTTTTCTCCAACTGCGAATTTTACTTCATTACGCATTTTGATGCAAATGGCAGCACAATATGATTTAATCTTGCATCAAATGGATGTGAAGACAGCTTACTTGCATGCCCCAATTGATTGTGATATATATATAGACCAACCAGAAGGTTTTGAGATCAAAGATGACACAAATAAAAAGCTAGTTCTCAAACTAAAAAAGTCACTGTATGGTCTTAAGCAATCGGGAAGAAACTGGAACAAGATGCTACATGATTATCTATGTTCAAATGCATTTATACAAAATTCTGTAGACCATTGTGTATATGTCAAACAGAACAGAGATGAACAAGCAATATTACTAATATGGGTGGATGATCTCATCATTGCTGCAAGCAATGAAAAACTACTCAATGATGTGAAGTCAACACTTGCGACAAAATTCAAAATGAAGGATCTTGGAAAACTGAACTATTTTTTGGGCATTGATTTTAGACAGACTAATGAAACGGTGAAGATGAATCAGAAGAGATACATTTTGAAAATGATAGAAAGATTTGGTATGTCAGATTGTAAACCGAGATCTACTCCTTGTGAACAAAAATTAGATTTCGACGACAAAAGTGAACTTGCAGATGTAAAAAGCTATCGGGAGATAGTAGGCAGTTTGATTTATGTGGCTACGTGTACAAGACCGGATTTGAGTTGGACTATAAGCAAACTGTCACAACACTTTTCACAACCAAGTGTACAACACATGATCACGGCCAAACACGTACTGAGATATTTGAAAGGAACTGTCAATTTTGAACTATGCTACAGAAAATGTAAAGAGAAGTTAAAACTAGAGGCGTATAGTGATGCCAGTTGGGCCTCAGACCAGATTGATAGGAGAAGCACAACAGGATATTGTTTTAGCCTGACTGAAAATGGACCTCTGATTTCTTGGAAATCAAAGCAACAACCAACAATTGCACTATCTTCATGTGAAGCTGAATATATAGCATTAGCTGCAACCACACAGGAGAGTCTATATCTTACACAACTGCTGAGAGAATTGGACAGTGAATGTCAGTTTGAGCCAGTGAAGATTTTTGAAGACAATCAGAGTGCGATAGCTCTCGCAAAGAACCCAGTTTACCATCAAAGATGCAAACATATTGACATTAAATTCCATTTCCTTAGGTCTATTCTGAGTGAAGGCAAGATAGATCTTGAGTATTGTTCTACGGATAAAATGGTAGCTGATGTTATGACTAAACCAATAACCAAGTTTAAGCTTGATAGGTTTGTGAGTTATATTTTTGGAGTATAGAGAGTAAAATGATGTAACTATACTAAACTATTTTTCATAAGCAGTATAAGAGCAAGTGGGGGTGTTAAGATATATGACATTTTGTTTATATGCCCTTATACAGCTTATCCATTGATCTACAGTGATATGAATATGTTGTCTGTTTGTTAACCAGGAAGTGTTTAAATAAAGTTGCACTCACTAAAAAAAAAAAGGAGAAAAAAGAGGCAGCAGAGACTGCAGTGTGTGTTCCTGAGAAAACTAAAGCATGGTGCCTGTGTGAGTCTGTCCTCCATCAAAGATCTGCTATAATCCGGTTATCCTATCTCTTAAGTAAAAAAATGGCAACACCCTGCAACAAAAGTATCATTTTTGGTGAGATACTCCAAATAGATACATGTCTAAAGGGATGCAGGCCCAGGAGATTTCCTCATTAGTTCTCTGCAGTTGCACAGCTGATTGATAATTATGAAACCACTCCCATTAAACCCACTCAGAACAGAGGCACAGAGGAACAAACAGATTTCTTCAGCATAACAAAAGGTAGGAATCTGTAACTAAGTTTGTTATAATCCTTGCAATGTACACAAATCACCAAGAGGGGAATGTTTTTTTTCTCAACAAAAGTGGAGTTACGCTTTAACAATTTTTTGTATGTGTAGTCACTATTGATAATAATATAATGTTTGTTCACATTTTTATCACTTTATGTTATGCAGTGGGTTGTACTAATTTATTTGTTTTGTGTATACAGGAGAGCTGCACTTCATTTATTGGCTCGGTATTTAGGTATAAATCACTGTTAGTGTTTAGCTGCTCTTTGATGTTAGCGTTTAACCACTTCAATACAGGGCACTTTTACTCCCTTCCTGTCCTGGCCAATTTTTAACTTTCAGCTCTGTCACACTTTGAATGACAATTACTCAGTCATGCAACACTGTACCCAAACGCAATTTTTAACAGTTTTTGAGAAAGATAGAGCTTTATTTTGGTGGTATTTCATCTCCACTGTTTTTTTTTTGTTTGTTTTTTTTGCAATATAGGCAAAAAAACAGAACATTTTGAAAAAAAAATTTAATTTGGCAAATAAGTAATTTATATATTTTACATTTAGGCCAAAATATATACTGATACTTTTTTTTTTTTTTGGTAAAAATAACCCAAATCAGTGTATATTATTTATTCTGTGTGAAAGTCATAAAGTCTACAATCTATGGTACGTATCATTGAAAATTGATCAGTTCTGATGTACTGACTATCTATCTCATTTCATGAGGCCCGAAAATGGCAGGAAAGTACAAACACCCTCCAAAATAATCCCTTTTTGGAAAGTACAAGGTGTTCAGTAAGGGGCGTGGTGAGTTTTTTGAAGTTGTAATCTTGTCCCACAATTCTTTAAAAAATGAAAAAAAAAAAAAAAAAAAAAATATATATATATATATATAATTCCCCCACAAAAAATGTCATATTAACAAGTTATTTCTCACACTTAGCATAAGCATACTTGCAATTACACCCCAAACATAGGTGTGCGCAGCCTATTGCATTAGGGTGTGCACCCCAAAGCCCAAACACATATCCGTGTGTATATACTGATGGTGTCAGTAGATTAGAGATCAGTGCCTGTAGTTTTATTGTTGTTTTTTTATTTTTTTTACAATTTTTTTTCGTTGTTAGCCTAGTTAGGGAGCTTTGGTGAAAAATCAGGGGTCTAAACAGGGGGAATCTGCACCACAAGGGGTGATTAGGGTTTGCCCAGGCACACCTGGCATACCCTGTGCGCATGCCTATGACCCCAAAGCACATTCTACTACTAAGGATATACCACATGTGTAAGACTTTTTCACAGCCTAGCCACATAGGGAGGCCAAACATCTAAGATGGCGGCTCTTTGACATCTACACTGATTAGGTTGCACTGGTGGCTGTGGTGATAGTTACTCTGATGGGCTACACTGATGGCTGCAGTGACAGATACACTCATAGGCTGCACTGACAGGTACACTGATAGGCTGCACTGTTGGGTGCTGTGACGGGTACAATGATAGGCAGTACTTACAGGTACGCTGATGACTGTAGTGAAAGATACACTCATAGGCTGCACTGACAGGTACACTGATAGGCTGTACTAATGGGTGCTGTGACCGGTACAATGATAGGCAGCACTTACAGGTAGGCTGATGGCTGCAGTGAAAGATACACTCATAGGCTGCACTGACAGGTACACTGATAGGCTGCACTGTTGGGTGCTGTGACAGGTACAATTATAGGCAGCACTTACAGGTACGCTGATGGCTGCAGTGACAGATACACTCATAGGCTGCACTGACAGGTACACTGATAGGCTGCACTGTTGGGTGCTGTGACAGGTACAATGATAGGCAGCACTTACAGGTATGCTGATGGCTGCGGTGACAGGCTGTGCAATTTATTCCAAGGCAATTGTCACAGTGTACAAGGGGTTATTGTGGTAACTCACTGTTCGTGGGCTCTTTTCCTCACACAGGATCGATGCGCGAGGAGAAGCTGAAAACAGCAAATTAATGGTCTTTGTTGACAGTTGTGATTGGCTGTGATTGGACACAGTGATCACATGGTAAAGAGCCAATGTCATTGGTCATCATCCTGATCTGTGATGTGCCATGTCCTAGGGACTCAGCTCCCCACTGATCGCCAGGCACAAGCAGCAAGACCAGGGGGACATCATATGATGTCCACTAGGAAGGATGAAAAGCTCGCCCAGCCATCAATCTGCTATAGGCTGGGCAGGAAGAGGCTAGGATTGAAATTTTGTTTGCTATTAAGGGATTGGGGATTTATTTATAGATTTCCCTTCTATAAATGATTATGTAGCTGTCAGTGGAGGAGCAAATATGATAGAGCAGGGGTGCCAGGGCCGGTACAAGGGGTGGGTGGAAGGGGCGGGTGCCCTGGGCGGTACCATTTAATAGAGGAGGGGGGGCGCAGGTGAAGTGTAGGCAGAGTACACTGTCTGTGTGTATTAATGTACACACCATTGGCTTTATATCAGCAACAATGTGCCAAGTGTGCTCCTGCACTCGGCACAAGACTGGAACAGCAGAGCCCTTCCCTTCCCGTGGAGATACTCCCCCTGACAGGACCTTCACAATTCACAGTGCCGGCTTTGTGTGACGTCATTGAGACGCCGGCCGGCCGGTGGAGGCGGGATGGCAGGGGATCGCTGCCAGGGCTGAAACCTAGAGGAGGAACCGAGTGTGTATCCCACACAGGGGCGGACTGACTATTAGGGCGCTCGGGCATTGCCCATGAGAGGCTCAGTCCGCCCTCCCTGACGGTGGTTTCTGCAGCGCTGGGAGAGGACTGAGAGGACTCTGGTGCTGGCGGGGATGAGAGAGCAGAGGTAGTTGCAGCAGTAGCCTCAGGCTCTCTGGGCAGTGGGCACTTCTTCCCCCGGGGAATTCAGCTGAGGGGCGGGGCCACAATCCACATCCCCGCCATGAAGAGTGCACTGCAGAGTGGATCGGTCTCAGAGCTGGTAGCAACCTGTTTGCAGCACAGCAGCAGGTTAGTGTGTGATGGCCAGCCCTCTGCCCAGTAGTTTAGTATATCACTCTGCTTTAACCACTTTACCACCGGAGGATTTTGCTGTCTTCCGTCCAGGCCACTTTTTGCGATTCGGCGCTGTGCGACTTTAACTGACAATTGCGCGGTCGTGCGACGCCGTACCCAAACGAAATGTACGTCCTTTTTTCCCCACAAACAGAGCTTTCTTTTGGTGGTATTTTATCACCTGTGCGATTTTTACTTTTTGCGCTATAAACAAAAAAAGAGCGTTTATTTTGAGAAAATAACAATATTTTTAACATTTGAAATTCCCCCCAAAAAAAATGTAAAAACCAATTTTTTAAAAAAATTTTGGCCAATTTGTTTTCTGCTACCTATGTTTGGTAAAAAAAATCACAATAAGCGTATTTTGATTGGTTTGCGCAAAAGTTATTGCGTTTACTAACAAAGGGAAAGATATATCATATGGGAAATTTTAGGAATACCACGCAAACCAACCTCCCAATTGGTCGATGGGGGGGAAAAAAGGGAGGGGGGGGGGGAAAGGAAAGAAAATAAAGGGGGAATGTGTCTAGGACTTTCAAGGTACCTTATTCAATAATAAACAATAATAAAATCTATAATTTTTATTGTGAAAAAACAAGATAATAAAATCACATGACAAAAAATATGGATACAATCCGTGTTACCATATACTCCAAATAATGTATTACATGTACAGTATAAGTTTTGCAATCCTGGAGTGGATTTTCAAACTTCAAACAATGCGCAACCTCGACATGTTTCGTGGTATACCCACTTCTTCAGGAGGATGTTATGCACATTAATACTTGCATCTAGTAATGACAATAGGATGATTAATAATGACATTTAACAATGAACAGTATAGCAAAGATCATACAACTCAAAATAGGGGAGGAGCCATCTTACCCAAAATTGGGAGCGTGGGTAGATCACAGATTATAGGACCCAGCCATCATGTGCCTCTCACCGGCGGACATGGGGGACACTATATATAGATTGGTTATAAAAGGTATACATGTTTTATCGGCTAGTATAATTTAGAAAATTAATCACCACCATCACCAAAAAAGTCAAAGGGAAAACAAGAGAGATATATAAAGGATGGGGAAAGATAGAGAAGGAAAAGGGGAAAAAAAGGGGGGAATGGGGAAGGGGGGGGGGAAGGGGGAGGGAGGGGGGGGGGGTTGTGGGGGGAAGGGGGGAAAAAGGGGCCAGAAGGAAGGAAGAGGGAGGGGAAAGAAAAGAAAATAGGTAAAAGTGGGGAGAAAAACATAAGGCAGAGGGAAAAAAACAAAAGATGGATGTAGGATATAATGAAGGAAAGACAAAAGAAAGATGGAAGGATATGGTGGTGGCTTAGATGGATAAAACCATGAATGAAAATAAGGAAAGGGAAATCACCAATCACCCAGTGAGAAAGCACCCCGGTGTTTTGGAGGTCATGCTTATATATGTCTATAACCAGACAAAGAAACATACCCCAGAACAAATCATACGGAGCCACCCACTGATGAGGTAAGTATATAAAATCAAATCAATCCCAACCGATTTCCAACCTGGACAGGGGTCAGACAGAGGAGGATAATGTATAAGCACTATATAGATGGTATAGTGCTGATAGCTGTTATATCCCACTTGATGATGGAAATTCAAAGGACAATTTACTTGTATCCAGACCCGTTTCCCTGGGCCAGGAAAGACACAGGGAATAGACCACCTGCAAAATATATAAACTGTATGAGCATGGATTAGCCCTATACATCTCGGTTATGTGGTCATGTAATGGCACCACACTGTAGCCTAATGATAGCTGTCCAGGTTTGTCTTACCCTCTAAGGTCCTCAATCTGTGTGTCCAGGTGGATGGTAAGGAACGCTAGCGTCAGCCGCCATTGTTAATAGCGGGCGCTATTTAAGTGTCCGCCTAGTGGGCGGACGTCACCGCACTCTGTGGAGGTGCGTGACGTCAGACCACTCTGACCACCGTGGTCCGCGCATGCGCGAATGAACGCGCGTGCGCGGCATCACCGGAAATAATCCGTGACTTTGGTTGAGCGTGATATGACGCTCCCAACCATGGGGTCACATGTCCGCCAGTGAGAGTTGGCCCCGCCCCCGAATCCAGATCCGGCCAAGGCTCCCAAATTGTAGATGGAAACAAACAAAAAGGGGGTTAAATATGCAGCAAAAAACATATAATATGCCCCATACAACGTTCAATACACATCATTGACAAATAGAGTATGTCATATTAAACATATGGATATATATATACGTGTTATTACACTTAACACAAAGAAGTACTCATATTAGAAAAACACCATCTAGTGGTTAATTGTATCATTGATTGTTAGGGTATTCCAATAGATAGGTGGATAGAGTAAAGGGAAGGGAAAGATATGGTAGGGGGAAAAAATAATAATAATGAAAATAAAAATAAAAATAAAAGGGAGAAAGGAAGGGAAAGGGATAGGAGGAAAGGAAGGAAGAGAGGGGGATGGAGTAAGGCACAGACAAGGCCAAATAAATGGAATTAAAATTAAAATAGGAGGGAAGAAAAAGAAAAATAAATAAAATGAAATGAAATATATGTCAATAAATAATTGGACATGGTTAGACAGTTACAAAAAAGGTTTGTAACTGTTTACTTCATTTAGCCCTGGGGGGACTACCGCATTCAATCTCTCTATCTACCGGGTTTCACACTGTAGTAGTTCCCTGTCCCAGTTTCCACCCCTAGGGTTTTCTGGGACGGCCTCTAAGGCAAAGAACTTAACCACCTCAGGTTGAAACCTATGATGTAGGCCGATGTGTCTGCCTACTGCTGTCAGTTTGCCCGTGTTAGAGCAATATAAATGTTCCCCAATCCGTTGTTTTAATTCCCGTCTTGTTTTCCCTACGTAAAAGGCTTTACAGTCACATATCTTCAAGTATATGACTCCTTTAGTTTCACATGTGATATGGACACGTGGTGAAAACAAATTACCGTCTGGTAAGCGGTATGTGGTACCCGCTAGTATCCACGGGCAACGTGGGCAGTCCCCGCAGGGGAATGTACCACGAGAGCCCATGGTTCTGCGTTCACTTACATTGTAGTGACTATGTACTAGGCGGTCACGTAGAGAGGTAGCTCTACGGAACACTAATTCTGGGGTATCCCTGACGTATTTGTTTAACACATGATGCTCTGTGAGCATATGCCAGTGTTGTGCAATAATGGTACGTAGTTCCTGGTGATGGGTAGAGAATTTAGTGATCAATTTCACAGTGTTGGAAGGGGGAGCTTTAGGAGGCGGATGGAGTAGAGAGGATCTATCTAATGCGGCAGCCCTATTGAAGGCTTTCCTTAGATTTGTGCGAGTATATCCCCTTTGCAAGAGACGTTGACGTAGCAGATTGGCTTGAGCAAAGAAGTCCTCGTCTCGAGAACAATTGCGACGCAATCTTAAATATTGTGCGTAGGGAATACTATGAATGAGTGGTCTAGGATGTGCACTGGTGGCATGTAGTAAAGTATTCCCTGCTGAGGGTTTGCGATATAAATCCGTGGATAAATACCCCTCAGGAGATTTCAAAATTAATAGATCTAAGAAAGGAATCTCAGATTTGCTGTGAGAATAGGTGAAACGTAGGTTCCACTCATTCTCATTCAGCCTGTCCAGGAATTCCTCCAGAAGCTGCTCAGTGCCTGTCCAGGCAAGGAACAAGTCATCTATGAATCTGTGCCAGAAGGGCACACATTCAAGGTAAGATTTAAAGCTGGCCTCCGAAAAGACCATCCTCTCCCAACCCCCCAGGTAGAGATTGGCATAGGAAGGTGCACATGTGGTCCCCATGGCCACGCCCTGTACCTGTAGATACATGTTGTTCATAAATGTAAAATAATTCCTGGTAAGTATGAAGCGTAAAAGTTTTAAAATAAAACCGTTAAGTGGTAGATTGGAGCCAGGTTGCTCCATGAGGAAGGTTTCCACCGTCCCGATGCCCTGCTCGTGGGGGATGCTGGAGTATAGTGCCTCCACATCTATAGCCACGAGCAGGGCATCGGGAGGGAGTTGAACATCCTCAATTTGTTTTAATAAATCAGTGGTATCTTTAATATATGAGGGCAGGGCGTGGACATGGGGAGCAAGATGTGCATCCACAAACCGACTGGCATTGTCGGTGAGTGATCCAATGCCCGAAACTATAGGTCTACCTGGGGGGGAGGAGAGGTTCTTATGTGTCTTTGGGAGGGTATAGAAGGTCGGTACCCGTGGGAATTTGGTGTATAAAAATTCATGTGTGTCCTTGTCAATGACCCCCTGCCACCAGGCCTCGGCAATCAGGCCATAGAACTCGCCAATGTAGCCCTGGACAGAAGCCATCGAGATCGGGTGGTACCAGGTGTCATTGCCAAGGACATCCAAACATATTTGTTGGTATTGCTCATGGGTCATTATGACTATATTGCCCCCCTTATCGGAGGGCTTTATAATCAGATTTTTGTTGGCAAGTAGTCCTTTGAGAGCTTGTTGTTGTACTGTAGTTAAATTTGAGGAAATTGGGTCCCACTTTTGTTTTTTTAGGTCACGTATGGTGTTTTGTAGAAAGGACCAGATGGTAGGGCAGGTCATTAAGTCAGGAAATTTTTGGGAACGAGGTTTGAATGTAGTTTTAGATGAGGCAAAAATCTCAGTTGAATCGGTAGACATCTGATTTAGGGGATTTTGGGTGTCAGTATCCTGATTAGGGAGTCTGTCACCCATCTCCCCCTCTTCATATAGAAGCATTAAATCCCGAAGGGCTCGGAATTCAGCCATGGAGAAATGCCTGGTTCGTTCGACCAGTTCTTTCTCCAGTGCTAAATCACGTTGACTTTTGTCAAATACAAATTTAAATGTTAAGTTCCTAGCGAACATATACAAATCTTTAATAGTGTCTATGACATCAATGGTATCTGAAGGGCAGAAGCCCAATCCTAGCTGAAGGACTGAGATTTCATCGCTGTTTAGTGGAAATGACGTGAGATTTATGATGTTTAAATTGGTGGAGGTGTCTGTGTGCAAGGGGGAAGTGAATTCGGGGGTTTGAAAACAAACGTGTCCAAACTGCTTTGGAGTTTCTTGTTTTCCAGTGAGGGAATCACTAAAAAACCATTGTCATTAAGTGGAAGTGTTGTATTAGACATAGTGTGCATAGTGTTTAAAACTTGAGGAATAACTTTGTGTAAAGTAGTGGACGTGGCAGTGTTTGCTGCTCCAGAAGAGCTGGGTGTATTGTTGGATCCAATGGGTCTAGATGTAGGGGATGGTTTAGGTTGTTTGCCCGTTTTTAATGTTAGTCTTACCTTTCTTATTATCAGTTGGTGGAGTGTTGCCGCCATATCGGGAACGTTTACGATTTGCTCCCCGATTGTTTGGTAAGCCTGTTCCAGAAGTATTCTGCTGGGAGAAACTAGAAGGTATAGGTAAGTCAAGGGTATTGTTTTCCTGTGTCAACTGTGTATCACGAGTTTTCACTCGTGGATGTCCCTGTCTACCAGCTGGCCTTTCCGACCATTTGTATGCAAAACCCTCCGAGAACGCTAGTTTATCTTTAACGAATTTTCCATGTTTGTTGGATATAATTTCTTTGTTAATATTTTCTAATTGCTCCTTCATTTCCTTCCACTTTATGGCAAATGACGGGGTTTCAATAAGGTGTTTGTATTGTTCACCAAGCCTGTCTATGTCTTTCTCGAGGGTTATCAAATCCTCGGTGTATTGTACAATCAGAAGATTCATAAGATCTAAACTGCATTGTGTTAGGCGTGTCTCCCAGGCTTGTTTTAGCGTGGGGGTGGGGTCTTTGATGGTGGGAAAGATTTGGACCCTCAATCCAATTGGACAGATTTCCTCAGTAATGTATTGTTTAAAATATTCTAGATGCCAGTGTAGGTGTGACTTTCTTTTGAGCAGACCGTACATTTTATCAAAAAATAATTTTAGGTCGTCATCCAATTGGCGACCCGATAAGCAAGTAGTTTGTATGCTGGTCATAAAGCCAGCCCAGGCCGTACCAAGAACATCCATCTGTGAGCCAAAAGAAGGGGGAAGAATAGGGAAAGTAAACAGTAGATGATAAGAACAGAAAAGCACAGAAAATGTTAGAACACCCAAGGGGGATACAATATGTATTCCCTATCAATAATCCTTGTTTAAGTTATTATATTTGTATTGTTACTTCAAGAACAAGAACATCATGTTTATACAATTCGAGAAAAAAAGGGAAAAATCAAAAGAAACCAACAGGCTAAAAAGGGGGGGGTGGGGCGGGAAGCAGCTTGTTGGGGGCACCACCAATTCCCAAATGGAAATAGGTGGGATCCCAATGCTGCTACTTAAGGTGTGTTATCCACCAATTGAATATATAAATGTGGACGCCTGAATATATTTTAAGATAGCAATTGTACCAGCATCCCAAAAAGATATATCATATGGGAAATTTTAGGAATACCACGCAACCAACCTCCCAATTGGTCGATGGGGGGGAAAAAAGGGAGGGGGGGGGAAAGGGAAAGAAAATAAAGGGGGAATGTGTCTAGGACTTTCAAGGTACCTTATTCAATAATAAACAATAATAAAATCTATTTGTTGTGGGGGGAAGGGGGGAAAAAGGGGCCAGAAGGAAGGAAGAGGGAGGGGAAAGAAAAGAAAATAGGTAAAAGTGGGGAGAAAAACATAAGGCAGAGGGAAAAAAACAAAAGATGGATGTAGGATATAATGAAGGAAAGACAAAAGAAAGATGGAAGGATATGGTGGTGGCTTAGATGGATAAAACCATGAATGAAAATAAGGAAAGGGAAATCACCAATCACCCAGTGAGAAAGCACCCCATCACCAGGAACTACGTACCATTATTGCACAACACTGGCATATGCTCACAGAGCATCATGTGTTAAACAAATACGTCAGGGATACCCCAGAATTAGTGTTCCGTAGAGCTACCTCTCTACGCGACCGCCTAGTACATAGTCACTACAATGTAAGTGAACGCAGAACCATGGGCTCTCGTGGTACATTCCCCTGCGGGGACTGCCCACGTTGCCCGTGGATACTAGCGGGTACCACATACCGCTTACCAGACGGTAATTTGTTTTCACCACGTGTCCATATCACATGTGAAACTAAAGGAGTCATATACTTGATGATATGTGACTGTAAAGCCTTTTACGTAGGGAAAACAAGACGGGAATTAAAACAACGGATTGGGGAACATTTATATTGCTCTAACACGGGCAAACTGACAGCAGTAGGCAGACACATCGGCCTACATCATAGGTTTCAACCTGAGGTGGTTAAGTTCTTTGCCTTAGAGGCCGTCCCAGAAAACCCTAGGGGTGGAAACTGGGACAGGGAACTACTACAGTGTGAAACCCGGTGGATAGAGAGATTGAATGCGGTAGTCCCCCCAGGGCTAAATGAAGTAAACAGTTACAAACCTTTTTTGTAACTGTCTAACCATGTCCAATTATTTATTGACATATATTTCATTTCATTTTATTTATTTTTCTTTTTCTTCCCTCCTATTTTAATTTTAATTCCATTTATTTGGCCTTGTCTGTGCCTTACTCCATCCCCCTCTCTTCCTTCCTTTCCTCCTATCCCTTTCCCTTCCTTTCTCCCTTTTATTTTTATTTTTATTTTCATTATTATTATTTTTTCCCCCTACCATATCTTTCCCTTCCCTTTACTCTATCCACCTATCTATTGGAATACCCTAACAATCAATGATACAATTAACCACTAGATGGTGTTTTTCTAATATGAGTACTTCTTTGTGTTAAGTGTAATAACACGTATATATATATCCATATGTTTAATATGACATACTCTATTTGTCAATGATGTGTATTGAACGTTGTATGGGGCATATTATATGTTTTTTGCTGCATATTTAACCCCCTTTTTGTTTGTTTCCATCTACAATTTGGGAGCCTTGGCCGGATCTGGATTCGGGGGCGGGGCCAACTCTCACTGGCGGACATGTGACCCCATGGTTGGGAGCGTCATATCACGCTCAACCAAAGTCACGGATTATTTCCGGTGATGCCGCGCACGCGCGTTCATTCGCGCATGCGCGGACCACGGTGGTCAGAGTGGTCTGACGTCACGCACCTCCACAGAGTGCGGTGACGTCCGCCCACTAGGCGGACACTTAAATAGCGCCCGCTATTAACAATGGCGGCTGACGCTAGCGTTCCTTACCATCCACCTGGACACACAGATTGAGGACCTTAGAGGGTAAGACAAACCTGGACAGCTATCATTAGGCTACAGTGTGGTGCCATTACATGACCACATAACCGAGATGTATAGGGCTAATCCATGCTCATACAGTTTATATATTTTGCAGGTGGTCTATTCCCTGTGTCTTTCCTGGCCCAGGGAAACGGGTCTGGATACAAGTAAATTGTCCTTTGAATTTCCATCATCAAGTGGGATATAACAGCTATCAGCACTATACCATCTATATAGTGCTTATACATTATCCTCCTCTGTCTGACCCCTGTCCAGGTTGGAAATCGGTTGGGATTGATTTGATTTTATATACTTACCTCATCAGTGGGTGGCTCCGTATGATTTGTTCTGGGGTATGTTTCTTTGTCTGGTTATAGACATATATAAGCATGACCTCCAAAACACCGGGGTGCTTTCTCACTGGGTGATTGGTGATTTCCCTTTCCTTATTTTCATTCATGGTTTTATCCATCTAAGCCACCACCATATCCTTCCATCTTTCTTTTGTCTTTCCTTCATTATATCCTACATCCATCTTTTGTTTTTTTCCCTCTGCCTTATGTTTTTCTCCCCACTTTTACCTATTTTCTTTTCTTTCCCCTCCCTCTTCCTTCCTTCTGGCCCCTTTTTCCCCCCTTCCCCCCACAACCCCCCCCTCCCTCCCCCTTCCCCCCCCCTTCCCCATTCCCCCCTTTTTTTCCCCTTTTCCTTCTCTATCTTTCCCCATCCTTTATATATCTCTCTTGTTTTCCCTTTGACTTTTTTGGTGATGGTGGTGATTAATTTTCTAAATTATACTAGCCGATAAAACATGTATACCTTTTATAACCAATCTATATATAGTGTCCCCCATGTCCGCCGGTGAGAGGCACATGATGGCTGGGTCCTATAATCTGTGATCTACCCACGCTCCCAATTTTGGGTAAGATGGCTCCTCCCCTATTTTGAGTTGTATGATCTTTGCTATACTGTTCATTGTTAAATGTCATTATTAATCATCCTATTGTCATTACTAGATGCAAGTATTAATGTGCATAACATCCTCCTGAAGAAGTGGGTATACCACGAAACATGTCGAGGTTGCGCATTGTTTGAAGTTTGAAAATCCACTCCAGGATTGCAAAACTTATACTGTACATGTAATACATTATTTGGAGTATATGGTAACACGGATTGTATCCATATTTTTTGTCATGTGATTTTATTATCTTGTTTTTTCACAATAAAAATTATAGATTTTATTATTGTTTATTATTGAATAAGGTACCTTGAAAGTCCTAGACACATTCCCCCTTTATTTTCTTTCCCTTTCCCCCCCCCCTCCCTTTTTTCCCCCCCATCGACCAATTGGGAGGTTGGTTGCGTGGTATTCCTAAAATTTCCCATATGATATATCTTTTTGGGATGCTGGTACAATTGCTATCTTAAAATATATTCAGGCGTCCACATTTATATATTCAATTGGTGGATAACACACCTTAAGTAGCAGCATTGGGATCCCACCTATTTCCATTTGGGAATTGGTGGTGCCCCCAACAAGCTGCTTCCCGCCCCACCCCCCCCTTTTTAGCCTGTTGGTTTCTTTTGATTTTTCCCTTTTTTTCTCGAATTGTATAAACATGATGTTCTTGTTCTTGAAGTAACAATACAAATATAATAACTTAAACAAGGATTATTGATAGGGAATACATATTGTATCCCCCTTGGGTGTTCTAACATTTTCTGTGCTTTTCTGTTCTTATCATCTACTGTTTACTTTCCCTATTCTTCCCCCTTCTTTTGGCTCACAGATGGATGTTCTTGGTACGGCCTGGGCTGGCTTTATGACCAGCATACAAACTACTTGCTTATCGGTTCGCCAATTGGATGACGACCTAAAATTATTTTTTGATAAAATGTACGGTCTGCTCAAAAGAAAGTCACACCTACACTGGCATCTAGAATATTTTAAACAATACATTACTGAGGAAATCTGTCCAATTGGATTGAGGGTCCAAATCTTTCCCACCATCAAAGACCCCACCCCCACGCTAAAACAAGCCTGGGAGACACGCCTAACACAATGCAGTTTAGATCTTATGAATCTTCTGATTGTACAATACACCGAGGATTTGATAACCCTCGAGAAAGACATAGACAGGCTTGGTGAACAATACAAACACCTTATTGAAACCCCGTCATTTGCCATAAAGTGGAAGGAAATGAAGGAGCGATTAGAAAATATTAACAAAGAAATTATATCCAACAAACATGGAAAATTCGTTAAAGATAAACTAGCGTTCTCGGAGGGTTTTGCATACAAATGGTCGGAAAGGCCAGCTGGTAGACAGGGACATCCACGAGTGAAAACTCGTGATACACAGTTGACACAGGAAAACAATACCCTTGACTTACCTATACCTTCTAGTTTCTCCCAGCAGAATACTTCTGGAACAGGCTTACCAAACAATCGGGGAGCAAATCGTAAACGTTCCCGATATGGCGGCAACACTCCACCAACTGATAATAAGAAAGGTAAGACTAACATTAAAACGGGCAAACAACCTAAACCATCCCCTACATCTAGACCCATTGGATCCAACAATACACCCAGCTCTTCTGGAGCAGCAAACACTGCCACGTCCACTACTTTACACAAAGTTATTCCTCAAGTTTTAAACACTATGCACACTATGTCTAATACAACACTTCCACTTAATGACAATGGTTTTTTAGTGATTCCCTCACTGGAAAACAAGAAACTCCAAAGCAGTTTGGACACGTTTGTTTTCAAACCCCCGAATTCACTTCCCCCTTGCACACAGACACCTCCACCAATTTAAACATCATAAATCTCACGTCATTTCCACTAAACAGCGATGAAATCTCAGTCCTTCAGCTAGGATTGGGCTTCTGCCCTTCAGATACCATTGATGTCATAGACACTATTAAAGATTTGTATATGTTCGCTAGGAACTTAACATTTAAATTTGTATTTGACAAAAGTCAACGTGATTTAGCACTGGAGAAAGAACTGGTCGAACGAACCAGGCATTTCTCCATGGCTGAATTCCGAGCCCTTCGGGATTTAATGCTTCTATATGAAGAGGGGGAGATGGGTGACAGACTCCCTAATCAGGATACTGACACCCAAAATCCCCTAAATCAGATGTCTACCGATTCAACTGAGATTTTTGCCTCATCTAAAACTACATTCAAACCTCGTTCCCAAAAATTTCCTGACTTAATGACCTGCCCTACCATCTGGTCCTTTCTACAAAACACCATACGTGACCTAAAAAAACAAAAGTGGGACCCAATTTCCTCAAATTTAACTACAGTACAACAACAAGCTCTCAAAGGACTACTTGCCAACAAAAATCTGATTATAAAGCCCTCCGATAAGGGGGGCAATATAGTCATAATGACCCATGAGCAATACCAACAAATATGTTTGGATGTCCTTGGCAATGACACCTGGTACCACCCGATCTCGATGGCTTCTGTCCAGGGCTACATTGGCGAGTTCTATGGCCTGATTGCCGAGGCCTGGTGGCAGGGGGTCATTGACAAGGACACACATGAATTTTTATACACCAAATTCCCACGGGTACCGACCTTCTATACCCTCCCAAAGACACATAAGAACCTCTCCTCCCCCCCAGGTAGACCTATAGTTTCGGGCATTGGATCACTCACCGACAATGCCAGTCGGTTTGTGGATGCACATCTTGCTCCCCATGTCCACGCCCTGCCCTCATATATTAAAGATACCACTGATTTATTAAAACAAATTGAGGATGTTCAACTCCCTCCCGATGCCCTGCTCGTGGCTATAGATGTGGAGGCACTATACTCCAGCATCCCCCACGAGCAGGGCATCGGGACGGTGGAAACCTTCCTCATGGAGCAACCTGGCTCCAATCTACCACTTAACGGTTTTATTTTAAAACTTTTACGCTTCATACTTACCAGGAATTATTTTACATTTATGAACAACATGTATCTACAGGTACAGGGCGTGGCCATGGGGACCACATGTGCACCTTCCTATGCCAATCTCTACCTGGGGGGTTGGGAGAGGATGGTCTTTTCGGAGGCCAGCTTTAAATCTTACCTTGAATGTGTGCCCTTCTGGCACAGATTCATAGATGACTTGTTCCTTGCCTGGACAGGCACTGAGCAGCTTCTGGAGGAATTCCTGGACAGGCTGAATGAGAATGAGTGGAACCTACGTTTCACCTATTCTCACAGCAAATCTGAGATTCCTTTCTTAGATCTATTAATTTTGAAATCTCCTGAGGGGTATTTATCCACGGATTTATATCGCAAACCCTCAGCAGGGAATACTTTACTACATGCCACCAGTGCACATCCTAGACCACTCATTCATAGTATTCCCTACGCACAATATTTAAGATTGCGTCGCAATTGTTCTCGAGACGAGGACTTCTTTGCTCAAGCCAATCTGCTACGTCAACGTCTCTTGCAAAGGGGATATACTCGCACAAATCTAAGTTAAGCCTTCAATAGGGCTGCCGCATTAGATAGATCCTCTCTACTCCATCCGCCTCCTAAAGCTCCCCCTTCCAACACTGTGAAATTGATCACTAAATTCTCTACCCATCACCAGGAACTACGTACCATTATTGCACAACACTGGCATATGCTCACAGAGCATCATGTGTTAAACAAATACGTCAGGGATACCCCAGAATTAGTGTTCCGTAGAGCTACCTCTCTACGCGACCGCCTAGTACATAGTCACTACAATGTAAGTGAACGCAGAACCATGGGCTCTCGTGGTACATTCCCCTGCGGGGACTGCCCACGTTGCCCGTGGATACTAGCGGGTACCACATACCGCTTACCAGACGGTAATTTGTTTTCACCACGTGTCCATATCACATGTGAAACTAAAGGAGTCATATACTTGATGATATGTGACTGTAAAGCCTTTTACGTAGGGAAAACAAGACGGGAATTAAAACAACGGATTGGGGAACATTTATATTGCTCTAACACGGGCAAACTGACAGCAGTAGGCAGACACATCGGCCTACATCATAGGTTTCAACCTGAGGTGGTTAAGTTCTTTGCCTTAGAGGCCGTCCCAGAAAACCCTAGGGGTGGAAACTGGGACAGGGAACTACTACAGTGTGAAACCCGGTGGATAGAGAGATTGAATGCGGTAGTCCCCCCAGGGCTAAATGAAGTAAACAGTTACAAACCTTTTTTGTAACTGTCTAACCATGTCCAATTATTTATTGACATATATTTCATTTCATTTTATTTATTTTTCTTTTTCTTCCCTCCTATTTTAATTTTAATTCCATTTATTTGGCCTTGTCTGTGCCTTACTCCATCCCCCTCTCTTCCTTCCTTTCCTCCTATCCCTTTCCCTTCCTTTCTCCCTTTTATTTTTATTTTTATTTTCATTATTATTATTTTTTCCCCCTACCATATCTTTCCCTTCCCTTTACTCTATCCACCTATCTATTGGAATACCCTAACAATCAATGATACAATTAACCACTAGATGGTGTTTTTCTAATATGAGTACTTCTTTGTGTTAAGTGTAATAACACGTATATATATATCCATATGTTTAATATGACATACTCTATTTGTCAATGATGTGTATTGAACGTTGTATGGGGCATATTATATGTTTTTTGCTGCATATTTAACCCCCTTTTTGTTTGTTTCCATCTACAATTTGGGAGCCTTGGCCGGATCTGGATTCGGGGGCGGGGCCAACTCTCACTGGCGGACATGTGACCCCATGGTTGGGAGCGTCATATCACGCTCAACCAAAGTCACGGATTATTTCCGGTGATGCCGCGCACGCGCGTTCATTCGCGCATGCGCGGACCACGGTGGTCAGAGTGGTCTGACGTCACGCACCTCCACAGAGTGCGGTGACGTCCGCCCACTAGGCGGACACTTAAATAGCGCCCGCTATTAACAATGGCGGCTGACGCTAGCGTTCCTTACCATCCACCTGGACACACAGATTGAGGACCTTAGAGGGTAAGACAAACCTGGACAGCTATCATTAGGCTACAGTGTGGTGCCATTACATGACCACATAACCGAGATGTATAGGGCTAATCCATGCTCATACAGTTTATATATTTTGCAGGTGGTCTATTCCCTGTGTCTTTCCTGGCCCAGGGAAACGGGTCTGGATACAAGTAAATTGTCCTTTGAATTTCCATCATCAAGTGGGATATAACAGCTATCAGCACTATACCATCTATATAGTGCTTATACATTATCCTCCTCTGTCTGACCCCTGTCCAGGTTGGAAATCGGTTGGGATTGATTTGATTTTATATACTTACCTCATCAGTGGGTGGCTCCGTATGATTTGTTCTGGGGTATGTTTCTTTGTCTGGTTATAGACATATATAAGCATGACCTCCAAAACACCGGGGTGCTTTCTCACTGGGTGATTGGTGATTTCCCTTTCCTTATTTTCATTCATGGTTTTATCCATCTAAGCCACCACCATATCCTTCCATCTTTCTTTTGTCTTTCCTTCATTATATCCTACATCCATCTTTTGTTTTTTTTCCTCTGCCTTATGTTTTTCTCCCCACTTTTACCTATTTTCTTTTCTTTCCCCTCCCTTTTCCTTCCTTCTGGCCCCTTTTTCCCCCCTTCCCCCCACAACCCCCCCCCTCCCTCCCCCTTCCCCCCCCCCTTCCCCATTCCCCCCTTTTTTTCCCCTTTTCCTTCTCTATCTTTCCCCATCCTTTATATATCTCTCTTGTTTTCCCTTTGACTTTTTTGGTGATGGTGGTGATTAATTTTCTAAATTATACTAGCCGATAAAACATGTATACCTTTTATAACCAATCTATATATAGTGTCCCCCATGTCCGCCGGTGAGAGGCACATGATGGCTGGGTCCTATAATCTGTGATCTACCCACGCTCCCAATTTTGGGTAAGATGGCTCCTCCCCTATTTTGAGTTGTATGATCTTTGCTATACTGTTCATTGTTAAATGTCATTATTAATCATCCTATTGTCATTACTAGATGCAAGTATTAATGTGCATAACATCCTCCAGAAGAAGTGGGTATACCACGAAACATGTCGAGGTTGCGCATTGTTTGAAGTTTGAAAATCCACTCCAGGATTGCAAAACTTATACTGTACATGTAATACATTATTTGGAGTATATGGTAACACGGATTGTATCCATATTTTTTGTCATGTGATTTTATTATCTTGTTTTTTCACAATAAAAATTATAGATTTTATTATTGTTTATTATTGAATAAGGTACCTTGAAAGTCCTAGACACATTCCCCCTTTATTTTCTTTCCCTTTCCCCCCCCCCCTCCCTTTTTTCCCCCCCATCGACCAATTGGGAGGTTGGTTGCGTGGTATTCCTAAAATTTCCCATATGATATATCTTTTTGGGATGCTGGTACAATTGCTATCTTAAAATATATTCAGGCGTCCACATTTAACAAAGGGAAAGATTTCTGTCATTTTTGGTGTTTTTTTTTAACGCGTAATGGCGGCGATCTGCGATTTTTTTTTTTTTGCGGGACTGCGACTTTGCCGCGGACAAATCGGACCCTTGACTGACATTTTTGACACTTTTGGGGGTACCAGTGACATTACTGCAGTAATCAGTGCTATATATATGCACTGTTACTGTAAAAATGACACTGGCAGGGAAGGGGTTAATTTTATTGGAGAGGGAGGGGTTAATGTATGCCTGGTGCTTACTGACGTGTGGGGGGGGGAGGGGACTGTGTGAGTCATGGACAGATCGGATGTCCAGCTATGCTGAACAGTCTGATCTGTCACTCCCTGTCACTATGGAGATCCACCCGCTTGTGTTTACACAGGCGGGCGGATCTCCACACTAGATCCCCGACGATCGGGGGAAGAGCGGCGGCGATCGCCGCTGCTCCTCCCCTGGCCCGACTCCAGCTGTGACTGAAAACAGCGGGAGCGAGCCCAGAAGGGGGAGTGTCTGACGACGTAGTACTACGTCGTCAGACGATAACGAGCCACTCTGCCGCAGTATTATTACTGTGGGCGGTGGTAAAGTGGTTAATCGATACCATCCAGGCTGAGTGTTGATTTCTGTATACACTGAGTGCACACTGATAACTGTATAGTCAGTGCCACTCAGTGTACAGATATCATTGTTATATATAGGGAATAGTACTCGGAGTACAGTCACAGGTATTAGCACTCTGTACAGAGATCAGTGTTATAGGGAATAGCACTTAGTGAGTGCTATTCCCAATATATAGCACTGATATCTGTACTCTTAGTGCTATTCCTTATAAATAACACTTATATCTATACACTGAGTGGCACTCAGTATACAGATATCAGTTTTATATATATATATATATATATATATATAGGGAATAGTCCTCACTGTACAGATATCCAGGAACAGTCTGACCATTTGGGCACCAGGGCAGTGCCCGGGGCCATTAGGGGGCCCCATGAGAGGCCCCTGTCCTAAATTTCACTCCACTCCTCCTTCTTCATATGGAAAGGGTCAAGTTGAAGAGGAGCGGGCGACATGGGTTGGGGGTGGTATGTACATGGAGGGCACAGTGTACAACTGAGGACAGTATACACTCTCACAGTGCGCAGCTCCTCCACATGTGAAGGGTCCTGTGATGAGAGGAGATGTGAGGAGAGAACCCACCCTTTGTCCTATGCTGTGTCTGGGGACAACCCCACTCATGTCCCTTCCTCCCAGGGCTGGACCCGATCACACTGTCAGTCCAGTCATGGCTTTGCTCTGCCTATCTTTTTGTTTCTCCACCTAACTCTGGAATATGTGGCAGGGAAAAGCCTCTGCTATGCCTGAGCTGGGGGACAGCCCCTGGGGCCAGTGCCATTGCTGGGGATCATTGTTGCAGAAATTGATGCGAATGCTGTGGGTTATTATTGCGTAAATTGGGAGCTGTTTTAAGTATTCTCTTGTTTTGAAATTACACAAAATCTTTCTTTACACGGGGGGGGGGGCGCAGTTTGCCATCTTCGCCCTGGGCACCAAATTACCTTGTCCCAGCACTGAGGGGTGCTCAGCCTTTTGCAGAGCAAGGGCCACTTAGGTGATTTGGTAACTGGTCATGGGCCACAATTACCCAATGGGGATTTACCACCCCCAAACTGCAAATGTAAATGATGCCTTACTGTCCTGAACCCATAGGTGTGCGCAGCCTATTGCATTAGGGTGTGCACTCCAAAGCTCAAACAAACATTTGTGTGTATATATATATATATATATATATATATATATATATATATATATATACTGTAAATCATTTTAGCACACACTCCCTCTGACTTCTACTGCTCAGTGCACATGTGGCACACCATCAGGCCAGGCCCATCCCGCCCACTCAAACTTAACTGCAGTACTAGAAGAAAGCAAGGAGGAGACAGGATCCATCTTAGGGATGTTCCTGCAGTCCTCCTGAGAGCCAGGAGCGCCTGAAACTGCTAGGGGAGGAGGTAGGGGGAGGAGATTTATTCCGATAATGTGCAAGTTAATTCAAGATAGTTGGCAACTATGGGGGATTAGGGTGTGCCTAGGCACACCTGGCACACCCTGTGCGCACGCCTATGCCTGAGCCTGCTATAAGGCTGCTTTCCCACTGATGTGCTGGTACACACTCAGAATTCAATGCAGCGCACCTGCAGGTTAGCTGCACTGAGCCATAGACTTCTTACATCTTGCGGGTGTGGTGCACTTTCTGAAAGCGCATCAAAAAGTTTTAGTATCATTTGGAAAAGCACACCAAACCTGCAGGATATAATAGATGTCTATGGCTCACAGGAAAGTCGAAGGTGCATCCCATTGCAAAAGAGCAGTATACTGTATGTGATGTTTTGTACACTTCCTCTTGCAGCTTCTACTGGCATCGCTCTCCGGGTTGCTAGGTCCCAGAGAAACTTGGTATCACTTTGCCTTGGACAAGAGCCAGCACTACAGAGGAAGCATTGGCTTATGCAGCTCCTTCCGTGGCCACCCGCTTCCTCTGATGCCAACGCTGGCTCCATGCACTCTTATGCTCTGGGATGGTGGGCAGGGAACCTGTTAATCGCAATCAGGGCTTGCTGATCCACCATATCAGAGCATGGGCATGGGCTTCCCTAGATGGAGGCTGTGGGCAACATCAGAGGGCTCTGCAGGTTACATATGGTGTGTGGGAAACGGGTTAACCACCCCTGCCATAAAGTGTGAGCTTTGTGACTTCTAAGTCTGTATTTAAGTTAACTTTTAGCTAATAGTTATATATTTTATAGATATAGGCTTCATTCACATGGATACCGAGGCCCATATGGTATGACCAAGCCATTTGTTTATGTGGCTGGAGCTGCATGCAGGCAGCCTATGTTACTGAATAGGGATTCAGCCATAGACGTGTGAAGCAGTGTTAATTTCGTCGACTAAAACCGACTAAAACGTTTTCGTAGACTAAATTAACACAATTTTAGTCGACTAAAATACGAATAAAACGAAAACAATTCAGATGACTAAAATACGACTAAAACTAAGATGGCATTTTAGTCTTAAGACTAAAATACGACTAAAACTAAAATGGCATTTTAGTCAAAAGACTATAACTAAAACTAAATCGAAATTTGCTGCCAAAATTAGCACTGGTGCATGCTCAAAGCTTAATACCATAAATAATAACATATTAGATTTTTCACTCCAGGACCAGCAGTAGTATATAATGAGTTTGGAAATTGTAGAGAAATGCTTAAATAATGCATTACAAATTACAATTGAACTACACCCATTCGATTATAGATGACTAAAATGAGTTTAAAGCCCCGTACACACATACCGATTGTCGGCCGAACGATCGGCCGTCTTTTGTCCAGGGCTGTCCTGTCCGCTGAAAAGTGCTCTAGACTGCACACGAATTTTGTCGGCCAACAACAGCCAACTGCAGAAGTGATGTCATGTGATGGTTTACTTTCCGTGTCTTTTTTCTTCTCTGAGCATGCCCAGTCTTGCAAATCTGCTGATTGTCGGCCGAATTCTGTACTGACTGGCGAACAATCGGCCGTTCTGGTGTTGGCCAACAAAAATTTTAATGCCTGCACAACAGATTCTGTTTGGCCGAAAATGCGCTGTCGGCTGTTGGAAGCATCATACTAACAAGCCTACAATCGGCCGATCGGTCGTCGGCCGAATATTTACGGCCGACAATCGGTACATGTGTACGGGGCTTTAGTCGACTAAAATGTAGGACGTTTTAGTCGACTAAATATGACTAAAACACTTGCAGAGACTAAAATGGGACTAAACTAAAATGGCATTTTAGTCCTAAGACTAAGACTAAATTGAAATTTGCTGCCAAAATTAACACTGATGTGAAGAGTGTGTGCCAGGTGTACCTGGGCACACCCAAATCACTATGTGTGGTGCTGACTCTCCCTACTGCCCTGGCTTCCCTTACCTTGTTGGCCTCCCACCCCAAATTGCCTCCTCTCCCCCCGGATGCTTTGAGGGAAAAATGCAGGATAGAGAGTGGGGAAAGAGACTAGTAAATATGTAATTTACCGGCCCCTTACTTTTCTAAATGAACACACTCACTCACTGTGTCCATTCATAACTGAAGCATAGTAAACTGTGTTTACTATGTTTCAATTTGCGAATGAACAGGAAGCCGCTCAGCACAGTGCATTTCCCACTCATTCACTGCCCCATGCAGCTAAGGCTGCAGAGAAAGGCATGTGTGTTTGAGCTTTGGAGTGCACACCCTAATACATCAGGCTGCGCACACCTATGGATTTGGCGGCTGTATGGACATACCCACGTGTTCTAATAGTATAGGTGGGCAGCCCCCCAAAACACACAGTGTGCTTTTGAGGCTTTGCACCTGCCCCTGCATGCCTGTCAAATTAGGATATTCAACTGTTTGTACAGCCACTGCATCCCCTTTTAGTAACATAAGCTGCCTGCATGCAGGTCCAGGCAGCTCCAGCCACATAAACAAATGACCTATTCATGCTGTTTAGACCATAATGCCTATCTGAATAAAGTCTTAATCAATTTAAAATAAACCAAAAAGGGTTACTGGTTGAAGAAAAAAAAAACACACTGATGCGTTGGCCGGGAATCGAACCCGGGTCAACTGCTTGGAAGGCAGCTATGCTCACCACTATACCACCAACGCTACATGTACAGAAATGTACTGCAATCCTTGATAACAGAGCATGTGGTTCAGTGCAGTGCAATGGTCAGTCCTTTTTTACAGGAAGCTCTTGCATGGATGTAAAGTATCACAATGGATTACTGCACAGATCTGGATGAAATGCACAAAGCACACCAAGATTCAAAAAAGAATCCAGGATTTCAGTTTTAATGGAAAGCTGTATATTACCTGCTGGTAATTTTTCTTTCCTGATGCTAAAGCATGACGGCATACACACATAGGTGTAAATCCACCCCCTGCCCAATTAAGGACAGGTTATGCTATAAAAGGAGACGCCCACAACAAGGCAACATTCTCTCAATGTCATATTAAAGTCTCATTTTTTTGTTATTCAAAAAAATAAGTTTATACTTCTGTTCTTTGTGAAATGTTATTGCACAAAATTGCCTCTTACCTCCTCTTCTGGGTTCCCCCACCAGCTTTGTCCACTCTTCATTTTCTCTGAGTGCCCCCATAGCAAGCAATGTGCCATGGTGGCATTTGTGTGACTGCACTGTGTGCATCTATAGACACACACAGCATGGTTTGGGCCTGCCCCGATCCTTCTTCACAGGATTTGACTGACAGAATCAGGAGCCAATGGCAAAAGCTGCCTTTAGTGAATCTTGTGAATGCGGGAAGAGAGGAGAGCAAGTGCTATCAGATAAGTATTTAGGGGTGGGGAAGAAGAGCCATAATAATTTTATTTTACCTTACCATACACACATAGGACATACACTATATTACCATACACACATAGGACATACACTATATTACCCTACACACATAGGACATACACTATATTACCCTACACACATAGGACATACACTATATTACCCTACACACATAGGACATACACTATATTACCCTACACACATAGGACATACACTATATTACCCTACACACATAGGACATACACTATGTTACCATACACACATAGGACATACACTATGTTACCATACACACATAGGACATACACTATGTTACCATACACACATAGGACATACACTATATTACCCTACACACATAGGACATACACTATGTTACCATACACACATAGGACATACACTATATTACCATACACACATAGGACATACACTATGTTACCATACACACATAGGACATACACTATATTACCATACACACATAGGACATACACTATGTTACCATACACACATAGGACATACACTATATTACCATACACACATAGGACATACACTATATTACCATACACACATATGACATACACTATATTACCATACACACATAGGACATACACGATATTACCATACACACATAGGACATACACTATGTTACCATACACAGATAGGACATACACTATGTTACCATACACACATTGGACATACACTATGTTACCATACACACATAGGACATACACTATGTTACCATACACACATAGGACATACACTATATTACCATACACACATAGGACATACACTATGTTACCATACACACATAGGACATACACTAAGTTACCATACACACATAGGACATACACTATATTACCATGCACACATAGGACATACACTATATTACCATACACACATAGGACATACACTATATTACCATACACACATAGGACATACACTATATTACCATACACACATAGGACATACACTATCTTACCATACACACATAGGACATACACTATCTTACCATACACACATAGGACATACACTATGTTACCATACACACATAGGACATACACTATATTACCATACACACATAGGACATACACTATGTTACCATACACACATAGGACATACACTATATTACCATACACACATAGGACATACACTATGTTACCATACACACATAGGACATACACTATATTACCATACACACATAGGACATACACTATATTACCATACACACATAGGACATACACTATATTACCATACACACATAGGACATACACGATATTACCATATACACATAGGACATACACTATGTTACCATACACACATAGGACATACACTATGTTACCATACACAGATAGGACATACACTATATTACCATACACACATAGGACATACTCTATATTACCATACACACATAGGACATACACGATATTACCATACACACATAGGACATACACGATATTACCATACACACATAGGACATACACTATGTTACCATACACACATTGGACATACACTATGTTACCATACACACATAGGACATACACTATGTTACCATACACACATAGGACATACACTATGTTACCATACACACATAGGACATACACTATGTTACCATACACACATAGGACATACACTATGTTACCATGCACACATAGGACATACACTATATTACCATGCACACATAGGACATACACTATATTACCATACACACATAGGACATACACTATATTACCATACACACATAGGACATACACTATATTACCATACACACATAGGACATACACTATATTACCATACACACATAGGACATACACGATATTACCATACACACATAGGACATACACTATATTACCATACACACATAGGACATACACTATATTACCATACACACATAGGACATACACTATATTACAAAAAAGTATTGGGGTGCCTGCCTTTACACACAGATTACATTTAATGGCATCCCAGTCTTAGTCTGTAGGGTTCAATATAGAGTTTGCCCACTCTTTGCAGCTATAACAGCTTCAACTCTTCTGGGAAGGCTGTCCACAAGGTTTAGGAGTGTGTCTATGGAAATATTTGACTGTTCTTCCAGAAGCGCATTTGTGAGGTCAGGCACTGATATAGACAAGAAGGCAAGTCTCTGCTTGAGGTCAGGACTCTGTGCAGGCTAGTCAAGTTCCTCCACCCCAAACTCACTCATCCATGTCTTCTTTATGGACCTTGCTTTGTGCACTGGTGCACAGTCATGTTGGAACAGGAAGGGGCCATCCCCAAACTGTTCCCACAAAGTTGGGAGCATGAAATTGTCCAAAATGTCTTGGTATGCTGATGCCTTAAGGGTTTTCTTCACTGGAACTACGAGGCCAAGCCCAACCCCTGAAAACAACCCCACACCATAATCCCTCCTCCACCAAATGATTTGGATCAATGCGCAAAACAAGGTTCATAAAGACATTGATAAGCGGGTTTGGGGTGGAGGAAATTGACTGGCCTGTATAGAGTAATAGGTGTGCACTGCCTATTGCATTAGGGTGTGCAACCCAAAGCTCAAACATATTTGTGTGTGCATGTGTATATACAGTATACTGAAGGTGCCAGCAAAGCAATGGACGGTGTCAGTAGGGCAGAGATTGGTGTCAGTAGGGCATCGGACAGTGTAAATAGTTTTTATTTTGATTATTTTTTAAAAAAAAATTAGGAGCCCGTTAGGGGGCTTTGGTAAAATATCAGGGGTTTATACAGGGGGAATCTGCACCACACAGGGTGATTAGGGTGTGCCCAGGCACACCTGGAACACCCTGTGTGCACGCCTATGACAGAGTCCTGACCTCAATCTAATAGAACACCTTTGGGATGAATTAGAGCAGAGACTGGGAGCCAGGCCTTCTCGTCCATGTCAGTGCCTGGCCTCACAAATGCGCTTCTGGAAGAATGGTCAAACATTTCCATAGACACACTCCTAAACCGTGTGGACAGCCTTCCCAGAAGATTTGAAGCTGTTATAGCTGCAATGGATAGGCCAACTCAATATTGAACCCTACGGACTAAGATTGGGATACGAATATAGTTAATGTGCGTGTAAAGGCAGTTGTCCCAATACTTTTGGTAATATAGTGTATCTATGTATTTACATATATATATATTTTAAAGACTTTCAGAAACCGGTAGTTTTCATTTTCTTTTAAAAAAATTTAAATTGGTTCCTCAGTCTAAAATTCCTGGGCCTATTTTTTGTCCGGGCCTGGGTGTAGCTATGTATAACATTAGAAATTAGTACTTATACAGTTTAACCCCTTCATACTGACAGTACTCAGATCAGTGGCGGATCCAGGGGGGGGGGGGGCAATGGGTCAATTGCCCCCCCGCCCCCGAGAATATTTCAGCCAGACCAATAAATCCCCAAGCACAGAGACCGAGCCCAGGCCAGCAGCAGCGGCGGAGCTGCCGCGCTGCTGGCCTGTACTGCAGTGCACTGGTTGCTATCGCCGCCCGGCGTCTAGAAACCAGTGAGGTCACCTGAGGAGGAAGAGAGTGCCCCAGCATTCACTGCGGAGCCTCCTTCCTCCTCTGCTGCATGCCGAGTGGAGTGTTGGCTCCACTCACCTCCTCCCTCCAGCTACTGCACAGCACAGTGAGTGAGTGTCAGCCTAATAATGTGAGTAGGAGCAGTTGTGGGGACTCTGATGTGGGATGGGGGGGCTCTGTGGGGACACTGATGTGGGATGGGGGGCTCTGTGGGGACTCTGATGTGGGATGGGGGGCTCTGTGGGGACTCTGATGTGGGGTGGGGGTGCTCTGTGGGGATCCTGATGTGGGATGGGGGGCTCTGTGGGGACCCTGATGTCGGATGGGGCTCTGTGGAGACCCTGATGTCAGGTGGGGGGTGCTCTGTCGGGACCCTGATGTGGGGTGGGGGGTGCTCTGTGGGGACCCTGATGTGGTGTGGGGGCTCTGTGGGGACCCTGATGTGAGAGGAGGGCTATGTGGGGACCCTGACATGGGGGGGGGTCTGTGGGAACCCTGATGTGAGGGGGGGGACTCTGTGGGGACCCTGATGTGAGGGGGAGCTCTCTGGGGACCCTGATGTGAGGGGGAGCTCTCTGGGCACCCTGATGTGAGGGGGAGCTCTCTGGGGACCCTGATGTGAGGGGGGTTCTCTGGGGACCCTGATGTAAGGAGGGGGCTCTCTGGGGACCCTGATGTAAGGGGGGGCTCTCTGGGGACCCTGATGTGAGGGGGGCTCTGTGGGGACCCTGATGGGGGGCGCTCTGTGGGGACCCTGATGTGAGGGGGGGCTCTGTGGGGACCCTGATGTGAGGGGGGCTCTGTGGGGACCCTGATGTGGGGTGGGGGGGCTCTGTGGGGAACCTGATGTAAGGGGGGAACTCTGTGGGGACCCTGATGTGAGGGGGGGGGGCTCTGTGGGAACCCTGATGTGGGGGGGGACTCTGTGGGGACCCTGAGGTGAGGGGGAGCTCTCTGGGGACCCTGATGTGAGGGGGAGCTCTCTGGGCACCTTGATGTGAGGGGGAGCTCTCTGGGGACCCTGATGTGAGGGGGGGTTCTCTGGGGACCCTGATGTGGGGGGGGGCTCTGTGGGAACCCTGATGTGAGGGGGGCTCTGTGGGGACCCTGATGTGGGGGGGGGGGCTCTGTGGGGACCCTGATGTGGGGGGGGGGCTATGTGGGGACCCTGATGTGAGGGGGGCTCTCTGGGGACACTGATGTAAGGAGAGGGCTCTCTGGGGACCCCGATGTTAGGAGGGGCTCTCTGCGGGCACTGATGTAAGGAAGGGCTCTCTGGGGACCCTGATGTAAGGAAGGAAACCTCTGGGAACCCTGATGTGAGGGGGGGGGCTCTCTGGGGATCCTGATGTAAGGCAGGGGCTCTATGGGGACCCTGATGTAAGGAAGGGACCCTCTGGGGACCCTGATGTGAGGGGGGCTCTCTGGGGACCCTGATGTGAGGGGGCCTCTCTGGGCACCCTGATGTAAGGAGGGGGCTCTCTGGGGACCCTGATGTGAGGAGGGACCCTTTGGGGACCCTGATGTGAGGAGGGACCCTTTGGGGACCCTGATGTGAGGGTGGGCTCTCTGGGGACCCTGATGTAAGGAGGGGGCTCTCTTGGGACCCTGATGTGAGAAGGGGGCTCTCTGGGGACCCTGATGTGAGGGGGAGCTCTCTGGGGACCCTGATGTGAGGGGGGATCTCTGGGGACCCTGATGTAAGGAGGGGGCTCTCTGGGGACCCTGATTTAAGGGGGGGGGCTCTCTGGGGACCCTGATGTAAGGAGGGGGCTCTTTGGGGACCCTAATGTAAGGAAGGGACCCTCTGGGGACCCTGATGTAAGGAGGGGGCTCTCTAAGGACCATGATGTGAGGGGGGCTCTCTGGGGACCCTGGTGTAAGGAGGAGGCTCTCTGGGGACCCTGATGTAAGGAGGGTGCTCTCTGGGGACCCTGATGTAAGGGGGGCTCTCTCGGTACCCTGATGTAAGGAGGGGCTCTCTGGGGACCCTGATGTAAGGGGGGCTCTCTCGGTACCCTGATGTAAGGAGGGGACTCTTTGGGAACCCTGATGTGAGGGGGAGCTCTCTGGGGACCCTGATGTGAGGGTGGGTTCTCTGGGGACCCTGATGTGGGGGAGCCTCTGTGGGAACCCTGATGTGAGGGGGGCTCTGTGGGGACCCTGATGTGGGGGGGGGCTCTGTGGGGACACTGATGTGGGATGGGGGGCTCTGTGGGGACTCTCATGTGGGATGGGGGGCTCTGTGGGGACTCTGATGTGGGGTGGGGGTGCTCTGTGGGGATCCTGATGTGGGATGGGGGGCTCTGTGGGGACCCTGATGTCGGATGGGGCTCTGTGGAGACCCTGATGTCAGGTGGGGGGTGCTCTGTGGGGACCCTGATGTGGGGTGGGGGGTGCTCTGTGGGGACCCTGATGTGGTGTGGGGGCTCTGTGGGGACCCTGATGTGAGAGGGGGGCTATGTGGGGACCCTGACATGGGGGGGGGGTCTGTGGGAACCCTGATGTGAGGGGGGACTCTGTGGGGACCCTGATGTGAGGGGGAGCTCTCTGGGGACCCTGATGTGAGGGGGAGCTCTCTGGGCACCCTGATGTGAGGGGGAGCTCTCTGGGGACCCTGATGTGAGGGGGGTTCTCTGGGGACCCTGATGTAAGGAGGGGGCTCTCTGGGGACCCTGATGTAACGGGGGGCTCTCTGGGGACCCTGATGTGAGGGGGGCTCTGTGGGGACCCTGATGGGGGGCGCTCTGTGGGGACCCTGATGTGAGGGGGGGCTCTGTGGGGACCCTGATGTGAGGGGGGCTCTGTGGGGACCCTGATGTGGGGTGGGGGGGCTCTGTGGGGAACCTGATGTAAGGGGGGCACTCTGTGGGGACCCTGATGTGAGGGGGGGGCTCTGTGGGAACCCTGATGTGGGGGGGGACTCTGTGGGGACCCTGAGGGGCGGGGGAGCTCTCTGGGGACCCTGATGTGAGGGGGAGCTCTCTGGGCACCTTGATGTGAGGGGGAGCTCTCTGGGGACCCTGATGTGAGGGGGGGGTTCTCTGGGGACCCTGATGTGGGGGGGGGGCTCTGTGGGAACCCTGATGTGAGGGGGGCTCTGTGGGGACCCTGATGTGGGGGGGGCTCTGTGGGGACCCTGATGTGGGGGGGGGGCTATGTGGGGACCCTGATGTGAGGGGGGCTCTCTGGGGACACTGATGTAAGGAGAGGGCTCTCTGGGGACCCTGATGTGAGGGTGGGCTCTCTGGGGACCCTGATGTAAGGAGGGGGCTCTCTTGGGACCCTGATGTGAGAAGGGGGCTCTCTGGGGACCCTGATGTGAGGGGAGCTCTCTGGGGACCCTGATGTGAGGGGGGATCTCTGGGGACCCTGATGTAAGGAGGGGGCTCTCTGGGGACCCTGATGTAAGGAGGGGGCTCTCTGGGGACCCTGATGTAAGGAGGGGGCTCTTTGGGGACCCTAATGTAAGGAAGGGACCCTCTGGGGACCCTGATGTAAGGAGGGGGCTCTCTAAGGACCATGATGTGAGGGGGGCTCTCTGGGGACCCTGGTGTAAGGAGGAGGCTCTCTGGGGACCCTGATGTAAGGAGGGTGCTCTCTGGGGACCCTGATGTAAGGGGGGCTCTCTCGGTACCCTGATGTAAGGAGGGGCTCTCTGGGGACCCTGATGTAAGGGGGGCTCTCTCGGTACCCTGATGTAAGGAGGGGACTCTTTGGGAACCCTGATGTGAGGGGGAGCTCTCTGGGGACCCTGATGTGAGGGTGGGTTCTCTGGGGACCCTGATGTGGGGGGGGGGCCTCTGTGGGAACCCTGATGTGAGGGGGGCTCTGTGGGGACCCTGATGTGGGGGGGGGCTCTGTGGGGACCCTGATGTGGGGGGGCTATGTGGGGACCCTGATGTGAGGGGGGCTCTCTGGGGACACTGATGTAAGGAGAGGGCTCTCTGGGGACCCTGATGTTAGGAGGGGCTCTCTGCGGGCACTGATGTAAGGAAGGGCTCTCTGGGGACCCTGATGTAAGGAAGGAAACCTCTGGGAACCCTGATGTGAGGGGGGGCTCTCTGGGGATCCTGATGTAAGGCAGGGGCTCTCTGGGGACCCTGATGTAAGGAAGGGACCCTCTGGGGACCCTGATGTGAGGGGGGCTCTCTGGGCACCCTGATGTAAGGAGGGGGCTCTCTGGGGACCCTGATGTGAGGAGGGACCCTTTGGGGACCCTGATGTGAGGAGGGACCCTTTGGGGACCCTGATGTGAGGGTGGGCTCTCTGGGGACCCTGATGTAAGGAGGGGGCTCTCTTGGGACCCTGATGTGAGAAGGGGGCTCTCTGGGGACCCTGATGTGAGGGGGAGCTCTCTGGGGACCTGATGTGAGGGGGGCTCTCTGGGGACCCTGATGTAAGGAGGGGGCTCTCTGGGGACCCTGATGTAAGGGGGGGCTCTCTGGGGACCCTGATGTAAGGAGGGGGCTCTTTGGGGACCCTAATGTAAGGAAGGGACCCTCTGGGGACCCTGATGTAAGGAGGGGGCTCTCTAAGGACCATGATGTGAGGGGGGCTCTCTGGGGACCCTGGTGTAAGGAGGAGGCCCTCTGGGGACCCTGATGTAAGGAGGGTGCTCTCTGGGGACCCTGATGTAAGGGGGGCTCTCTCGGTACCCTGATGTAAGGGGGGGCTCTCTGGGGACCCTGATGTAAGGAGGGGACTCTTTGGGAACCCTGATGAAGGGAGGCTCTCTGGGGATCCTGATGTAAGGGGGGCTCTCTGGGGACCCTGGTGTAAGGAGGAGGCTCTCTTGGGACCCTGATGTGAGGAGGGGGCTCTCTGGGGACCCTGATGTGAGGGGGAGCTCTCTGGGGACCCTGATGTGAGGGGGGCTCTCTGGGGACCCTGATGTAAGGAGGGGGCTCTCTGGGAACCCTGATGTAAGGGGGGCTCTCTGGGGACCCTGATGTAAGGAGGGGGCTCTTTGGGGACCCTAATGTAAGGAAGGGACCCTCTGGGGACTCTGATGTAAGGAGGGGGCTCTCTAAGGACCATGATGTGAGGGGGGATCTCTGGGGACCCTGGTGTAAGGAGGAGGCTCTCTGGGGACCCTGATGTAAGGAGGGGGGCTCTCTGGGGACCCTGATGTAAGGAGGGGACTCTTTGGGGACCCTGATGAAGGGTGGCTCTCTGGGGACCCTGATGTAAGGGGGGCTCTCTGGGGACCCTGGTGTAAGGAGGAGGCTCTCTGGGGACCCTGATGTAAGGAGGGTGCTCTCTGGGGACCCTGATGTAAGGGGGGCTCTCTGGGGACCCTGGTGTAAGGAAGAGGCTCTCTGGGGACCCTGATGTAAGGAGGGTGCTCTCTGGGGACCCTAGTGTAAGGGGGGCTCTCTGGGGACCCTGATGTAAGGAGGGGGCTCTCTGCGGACCCTAATGTAAGGAGGGGGCTCTCTGGGGACCCTGATGTAAGGGGGGCTCCCTGGGGACCCTTGTGTAAGGAGGAGGCTCTCTGGGGACCCTGATGTAAGGAGGGTGCTCTCTGGGGACCCTGATGTAAGGGGGGCTCTCTGGGGACCCTGATGTAAGGAGGGGGCTCTTTGGGGACCCTGATGTAAGGAGGGGGCTCTTTGGGGACCCTGATGCAAGGAGGGGGTTCTCTGGGGACCCTGATGTGAGGGGGACTCTCTGGGGACCCTGATGTGAGGGGGGGGCTCTCTGCAGGCACTGATGTAAGGAGGGGGCTCTCTGGGGACCCTGATGTAAAGGGGGAACTCTGGGGACCCTGATGTGAGGGGGGCTCTCTGAGGACCCTGATGTGAGGGGGGCTCTCTGGGGACCCTGATATATTGAGCGGGGCTTTGGGGACCCTTATTTAAGTGGTTGGGCTGCCTGGGGACCCTGATATATGGGGGGCTCTCTGGGGACCCTGATGTAATGAGGGGGGCTCTTAGGACCCATATGTAAGTTGGATGCTCTCTGGGGACCCTGATGTAATAAGGAGGGCTCTTGGGACCCTGGTGTACGGTGGGGAGCTATCTGGGGACTCTGATGTAAGGTGGGGGGCTCTGGGGTCCCTGATGTAAGAAGGGGGGCTCTCTAAGGACCCTGATGTAACAAAGGAGGGGTGAATCTGGGGACATAAGGGGGAAGGTTCTTTGACGTAAGGGCGAGGACTCTGGTAATCTGATAAAGATTTGTTGCAGGAGATTCTCAGCTGCCTGGGACTCCCCTCCTCATTGGCTGGGATAGCAGCGTGGCGCAATCTGCTCCTGCTGCTGTCAATCAACGTCAGTCAGCCAAACAGGAGGGAGAGGGGTGGGGCTGGGTTGTGGCTCCGTGTCTGAATAAACACCGGGAGCTGTGACTTGGCTCGGGTGCCCCTATAGCAAGCTGCTTGCTGTGGGGGTGCTCAACAGAGGGGGGGGGGGGGGGGGCCAGGAGCACATAAGAGGGACCAGAGAAGAGGAGGATTTAGGCTGCTCTGTGCAACACCAACTGCACAGAGCAGATAAGTATAACATGTTTGTTTTTTTTTAAACAAGACTTTACAATCACTTTAATACAAGATAGGATTTTGCTTACATTGTCTTGGCATTGAATGCTATTATTAAGCTTATGATCTACCAGAACACCATGATCCTTCTCCAACATTGATTCCCCCAGTTGTACTCCCCCTAGTATGTATGATGCGTGCATGTTCTTAGCCTCCAAGTCCATAACTTTACATTAAACCTCATCTGCCACATTGTTGCCCAATTAAACAGTGTATTGAAGGCTTGTAAGTTGGAGACATCCTGTAGGGCCCCTTTCACTTGAGGTGGATCTTTTTTGATTGACTTTTCTTGCTCAGTGGGGATCTCTCCACTGATCCCTGCTGAGCAGGCGGATGACAGATCCATCTCCACTCACTGTGCAGAGGCGAACTTGTCAGAGTCAGATAAACTTATCAGATCTGACCCGCTGGACAGATGGCGAACGTATCGCCATACGTCTATTTTCAGTGAATTTTTTCGGATCGGATGTCAGCAGACACATGGCTGCTGACATCCGTCTCCACTTAAAGGGCAATGGGTGGCCTGATCGGGTCGGCCTGAAAAATGGACAGATGGACCCGATCGGTCCGATTGCGTGGAAAGGGCCTAGGGACAATTATTCCACTGCATAGCTTGGTATCATCCTCAAAGACTGAAATGTTACTTTTAATCCCGGATAGGGTTGAGCGAACCCGAACTGTAAAGTTTGGGTTTGTACCGGACTTTAGAGTTTTTGGTACCAGGATCCGAACCTGAACATTTTACTGTATGTTCGGAATCGAGTTCGGTGTTCGGCAATTTAATGGCGTGTTTTAAAAAGCTGCAGGGCAGCCAAACAACAAGCGTTTAACTTGTGTGCCCTTAGAAGCCATCACAGCCATGCCTACAAATGGCATGGCTGTGATTGGCCAGTGCAGCATGTGACCCAGCCTCTATATAAGCTGGAGTCACGTAGCGCTGAAAAAAACAAGGTGACAAGTGCTATATAAACCATCCATTCACCATAAAGTGCTTAGTGGATATCTCAGTGCTATTTAATATATTCCAAATGAGAACAGTGCTGGAAACAATGCTCTATTGATCCACCTCTACAGGGAGTGCTTTCCCGTGTTGTGCTCCCCTATACAAAAGTTATAACCAATGATATATTATAGATCCAGACAGAAGAGTATAAACATTGTGCAAAAATAACAAAGTGCCAAGTGTTAAATACTAAAATAAATCCACAGTAGTTTTTCTCAGTCCAATATCACTATATGTGCAAGTGACAATGCTGCATAACAAGTATTACTTAAAATATATAAAGTAATCCGTGCTCTTGTAAAGTTGTTCTGTGCTCTTTAGTGCTCACCCCAATGGTATTGCACTCACCACAGATCCGTCTCCTATATGGGGTATCAGGCCTTTCAGCAATACGGTGTTTCCTGGGTCTCCCCCCTCTCCGCTATCTCCCACCGGATTTACATGGAATGATAGGATTTACAGCCCATAGTGTACCAGGACAATATCTTTTATTAAAAGATAAGCATCCACTTACATTTGGCAAGCAGCGGTATACAATAACAGTAACTCCGTAAAGGGTTTCCTGGTCCCCTGCGTCCCACGGCCCGTAGCCAGAGTAACTGGAAGTGACACAATGACGCTCAAGTCCTGCCATACGCATTTCATCAGAATGATGTAATCAGAAGCGGTGCAGAGGCGCACAGTTTTATGCAGAGTAGCGCCTTAACCCCACCTATGCCTAATAGGCTGGTGAGTAAAGACTATCTAGAAGAGTTGACAGGTAACACCCAAATATCATTGTTATTAAAGAGGGTGGCAGGAGATTCAATTTTGTACTCACTTAAATTATCTCAGACAGGCAGACCCCCCCAGTTGCCAGTCAAACCACTAGAAGAGCATCCTGGCACCATGACAGGTGGCACTTTTCCACTTCGTTCTGCTACCCTGGCGAATGGACAGCCTGCAGACAATAGTAGCTTCTCCTCATCAGAGGAAGGCCCGGAGCTGCTTGGTTTCAGTTTTCCCTCCATGGATCCAGGTATCCATGCAGTCAAGCAGGCCATTACATGGGTAAAAGTCATACTCACTCTTTCTACAAAACAGCAATCCTTTTTCCATTCATGGAAGAAATTAAAACCAAGGAATGGCAAAAGACCAGAGAGAGATTTTCCTTCAATTGTCTATACAAGTTTTATCCTTGTCACATACCTGATCCGAGGCCGAGATGCAGAGAGGGCTCCCGTTGCGGCTTAGTGTGGCACACCCCTGGGGTTGAGACAGAGGGTGTAGCACCCACAGAAGCACTGGTTGCCGGCAGGGTCCTGATGGTAGACAGGCAGTCTCTAGCAGAGTATATGTGGTGTGGGGTGCGCTAAACAACAAATAAATAATGAATATATAACATATATCTATGTGTGAACCAAATCAACAAAAGTAAATATATATAACATATATCAATCTGTGAAGCCAATTAATAATGCAAATCAATTGGTGCATAAACATAAAAGTTCATAAGTGTCCATAAATATTTTGCAGGTGAGTAGAATTGTATTCTATCCGAATAATACGTGTATCCACCACCGAGGGAAATTCATCCTTACCAAACGGAAATAAATAAGGTGCAACTATATTTTCTTGTGCTGAAAAAATATCCAATCTCCTTGTGAACAAACACCACGTGTAAATCACCAAGAATTAGCCTCTTACCAGATGGTAATAGGTATGCACTTGTTCAGTGAAACCACCGCCTTGCTTCCTCTTTAAAATCCTGAAGTGGGATGTAGAACCGCTCTACCTTTCTTTCTCCACTAGATGGCAACGAGTACCAGCAAGAAACACAGCCTCATCCTTCTTTACAAGCTCACAAAACCACCGTGTATTAAAGGAAAAAAAAGGGCTCATAGTGTATTACCCTTGAGATTTATTCAAAAAACAGTTGATAATGCACTTACAATTAGATGTCTTGTATTCAGCATAAACATAGGCATACGAATTCCTGCAAAGGCTTGTGGCCGGCTGCAGCACGGACCGCAAGTTGTGTGTGACGTGTGCGCCTCCTAATCTGACCGGTTTCTTCCCATAGGACTTCTACTGAGACAGGAGTGTCACTCCTGTCTCAGTAGAAGTCCTATGGGAAGAAACCGGTCAGATTAGGAGGCGCACACGTCACACACAACTTGCGGTCCGTGCTGCAGCCGGCCACAAGCCTTTGCAGGAATTCGTATGCCTATGTTTATGCTGAATACAAGACATCTAATTGTAAGTGCATTATCAACTGTTTTTTGAATAAATCTCAAGGGTAATACACTATTAGCCCTTTTTTTTCCTTTAATACACGGTGGTTTTGTGAGCTTGTAAAGAAGGATGAGGCTGTGTTTCTTGCTGGTACTCGTTGCCATCTAGTGGAGAAAGAAAGGTAGAGCGGTTCTACATCCCACTTCAGGATTTTAAAGAGGAAGCAAGGCGGTGGTTTCACTGAACAAGTGCATACCTATTACCATCTGGTAAGAGGCTAATTCTTGGTGATTTACACGTGGTGTTTGTTCACAAGGAGATTGGATATTTTTTCAGCACAAGAAAATATAGTTGCACCTTATTTATTTCCGTTTGGTAAGGATGAATTTCCCTCGGTGGTGGATACACGTATTATTCGGATAGAATACAATTCTACTCACCTGCAAAATATTTATGGACACTTATGAACTTTTATGTTTATGCACCAATTGATTTGCATTATTAATTGGCTTCACAGATTGATATATGTTATATATATTTACTTTTGTTGATTTGGTTCACACATAGATATATGTTATATATTCATTATTTATTTGTTGTTTAGCGCACCCCACACCACATATACATTTATCTATATTCAAAAGCACTGAATACCGGGAGCAGCTTCAACACACTATCAGCGCACCCATCCCCCCTTACAACAGTCTCTAGCAGAGTGCTGGGCAGGAATACACTGGACAGTCCAAGGAGGAACCAGGAACAACCAGGCAGTAGGTGTAAGAATGGCTGGGGGTCAAACACAGGGCTCGGCAGGAAGCTGCAACAGGTTACATAGTTACATAGTTAGTGAGGTTGAAAAAAGACATCAGTCCATCCAGTTCAACCTATGATGTGTGTGTGTGTTTGCTTTTAACCGTACATTGTATACCCCTGTATGTTGTGGTCTTTAAGGTGTCCATCTAATAGTTTTTTGAAACTATCAATGCTCCCTGCTGATACGACTGCTTGTGGAAGAGAATTCCACATCCTTACCGCTCTTACAGTGAAGAACCCCTTACGCACTTTAAGGTTAAACCGCCTTTCCTCAAGTTTTAGTGAGTAGCCACGTGTCTTATTGTATCTCCTCTCTCTGAATAGTTTGTTCCTTATGCTAGGGTCGCCAGTACAGTATTTGTACATTGATATCATATCCCCCCTCAATCGTCTCTTCTCCAGAGAGAATAGGTTCAGTGCTTGTAGTCTTTCCTCATAGCTGATGTCCTCCATTCCCCTAATTATTTTTGTTGCCCTTCTCTGGATTCTCTCCAGTTCCAGCACATCCTTCCTGGGGACCGGTGCCCAGAACTGGACAGCATACTCCAGATGTGGCCGGACCAGAGTCTTGTAGAGTGGAAGAATAATCTCTTTATTTCTGGAGTGAATCCCCTTTTTTATACAACCCAGTATTCTGTTGGCTTTGCTTGCGGCGGCTTGGCATTGCATGCCACTGCCAAGCCTGTTGTCTACCAGTACCCCCAGGTCCTTTTCCATCCTAGACTCACCCAGAGGCTCCCCCCTAGTGAGTAGCTTGCTTTCTGGTTTCTGGCCCCCAAGTGCATTACTTTACATTTTTCAACATTAAACCTCATCTGCCATGTAGTTGCCCACCCCGTTATTTTGTTCAGGTCCGCTTGCAAGGTTTCCACATCCTGCATAGAAGATATTGGCAAGCCTAATTTATTATCATCTGCAAATACTGAGATTGTACTAGATATCCCCTCCTCTAGATCATTTATGAATAAATTAAACAGGATTGGTCCCAGGACAGAACCCTGGGGGACCCCACTTTCCACACCCGCCCAGTCCGAGTACTCCCCATTAATCACCACCCTCTGTACTCTCCCCTGGAGCCAGTTCTCTATCCAGGTACTCACCTTATGGTCCATACCTACCTTCCTTAGTTTGTACAGTAAGCGTTTGTGGGGAACGGTGTCAAAGGCCTTTGCAAAGTCCAGATACACCACATCCACAGGCTTACCTTTATCTAGGTGGCAGCTCACTTCATCGTAGAAGGTTAATAGATTGGTTTGGCACGAACGATTTTTCATGAATCCATGCTGATTACTACTTATAATACCGTTTTCATTACTAAAGTCTTGTATGTGGTCCCTTATCATCCCCTCCAAAATTTTGCAGACTACTGATGTTAGGCTGACCGGCCTATAGTTACGCGGGATATATCTCGGCCCCTTTTTAAATATTGGTACCACGTTGGCTTTTTTCCAATCAGCTGGCACCATACCCGTCTGTAAACTATCCTTAAAGATCAAGAATAATGGTCTGGCAATCACCTGGCTGAGCTCATTAAGAACCCTCGGGTGCAAGCCATCCGGTCCCGGGGATTTGTTTATGTTAAGTTTCTCTAGTTTAGCCCTAAGTCTATCCTCTGTTAGCCATGGCAGCACTTCCTGAGGTGTATTATTTAGTTCGGCCTTACAAGCAAGGTTCGTGTAGCCCCCCGATTCCTTTGTGAAGACTGAAGAAAAGATTTTATTTAACACTTCCGCCTTTTCTCTGTCCTCTGTGGCCATTTTTCCTTTATCATCTTTTATGGGGCCAATGTGCTCTGGCCTCGCTTTCCTACTGTTTATATACTTAAAAAACTTCTTGGGGTTCTTTTTACTCTCCTCCGCTATATGTCTCTCGTGTTCTATTTTAGCCGCCCTGATTTTGTCTTTACATTTCTTATTACACTCTTTGTAGTGCTTAAATGCTGCCAATGACCCCTCAGTCTTTGTATTTTTTGAAGGCCTTTTCTTTAGCTCTAATATACATTTTTATGTTGGAGTTTAGCCACCCAGGGTTTAGTTTTGCTCTTTTAAATTTATTTCCCTGTGGAATGCACTGGCCCACCCCCTTGTTAAGTATGCTCTTGAAGGACTCCCATTTTTCCTCCGTGTTCTTTGTTCCCAGGGTTCTATCCCATTTGATATTTTCTAGCAGTGAGCGCAGTTTAGGGAAATGCAAGCTGGTGCAAGCCAAAGGTATAGCAGGAAGGCCAGAAGCAGACAAGTCCATGGGAAAGCCAAGATCAGGTACTGGAGGGCAGGTAGACAGGAAGCAAGTCCGTGAGCCAAGCCGAGATCAGATAACGGGAGAGCCAAACTGGAGCAGTAATGGTCAGACGAAGCCGGGGGTCAAAGTCAGGAGAGAGAGCAGACAGGTCAGGAACAAGCCGGGTCAAACTGGAATCCAGGGAGTAGCAATGCTCAGGAAACAGAAAGAGCTAAAGACAATCCAGCAATCTGATGGGCTGAGCAGAGTCCTTTTATAGGCCAGTGAATTAGTCTATGGCCTGAGTCCATTGCGGCCATGGGAAGTACTGGCAAAGTTGCCAGTTGCAGCACAGCCATTCCACTGACAATGAGTCTATGGCCTGAGTCCATTGCGGGCCATTGGAAGTACTGGCGGAGTTGCCAGTTGCAGCATGGCCGTTTCTCTGACAATCCTCATCATAGATTGGATATAGCACCGCTTTAACCCCTGCCTACAGTAGATGCGGCTGTAGTCTATTTAAGAGGTGGTCGGAGTAGGTTGGGGGCTAGAGCTTTATGTTTTGGTCCCAGGATATAGCAACAGCAGTTGAAGAGAAAATCCATAAAGCTGATATCATTCGGGAACTAGCCAAAATGAATGTGTCAATGAGCTTTATCGGAGAAGAGGTAATAAGCTCATGGCCGAGGGGCAATGATTGAAACCTTAGGCAACATTTGCTTCCTCAAAGCAAAATTGATGTAAGATATCTTATAACATAAAATCTCTCTTTGTTAGGAAACTTAAAAAGGGATAAAAAAAACGTTTCTCCTCCTAGCAGGTTCCAGTCTTCTTGGGGCAACCTTTCCCCAGACCCATAAGTAAAAAACCTTGGATATACTGCAGGTACCCACTAAGCCCTTTCGACAAGCACATTTCCACACTCTTGAGGTAGGCGCTAGATTGGGGCGCTTTGTAGGTATCTGGACAGCAAGTGTGGCAGATTCTTGGGTGAAGGTATCAGGCACTCATGGTCATTTTGGGAGATTACTCACTGCTTCCCCTCCAGCAGTTGCTCTCTCACTAAGCTACCAGATTCACCACAAAAGCAGATAGGATGCTACAATACATACAGACACTTCAGACCCAGGGGGTCATCATTCTGGTTCCATTCAGTATATAGGTTTCTATTCAACCATCGCTTCTCGGCCTTTTGGCTAAGATCAAGTGTAGTATCTGTTCTTATCAGTGTTGGTATGGAACCGGAAGGTTAGTATCGGTGGTGGCCGAAGTTAACCGGGGCGCTCTCGGCATAACTGGAGGACCGGAGTAGGCCAAACCAGAGAAAGCCGGATGGTTCCATTGCCTTCCTGATTTGAATGGGTCCGCCCCTATCAGTTTGAAGGGAGCGAGAAAGCCGGGCGACCACGGTTAGTATTGCTCCTGGATGTAATTGGTAAGGAATTTGGATGGCGGCAGGGGGGGCTTTTTCCTCCTGGGTTGAGCCTGGCCTTTGGATAGAGGGCCTCGTCCCCAGTTGAAGGCAAGCTCTCCCTAATGCTGTTCACGTTCCAAGCCTCCTGGTAGGCAAGGGCTACACTGGGTCTGGCCAGGGGCCGAGACCGGAAAAGCCCATGGTGTACGTGCCCCTGGGGTGGCAGCCCAGGGGTGCCTCAATTTCACTGGTGAGGGGCAGCTCGCCTGGGTTTTTGTGGCACCTTGGTCACTGCACCATCACACTTTTTCAGCACCTGCCTCTTGGGGTGGGCCTTTTGGCCAGCACCAGAGGAATTTTTTATTCCTGGCCGGGGGGCCTGCCAAGGTCTTACACTTTGGCACTACCCAGCACTTCTCCACTTCCCCTTTCCCCACTCTGTTTTTCTTTGTTGTGTGTCACGTTTGTCCCTTTTGATTGATCACTTGCACGATTAGTATGGCGTAGGTCCTCGGGCCTGCCCTGAAAGTCTTGGGAGGGGGTGGATATGGCCTTCTGGCTTAGTTCGCCCCCTCTCATGGGGTCTCCCTTCGGGGGAGCCCCACCTAGTACTTGGGGTGGGCTGTTTCGCGAGTCCCCCTGAAGAATGGGGTCTGCCCAGCTTCGGCTGGGCAGACCTAAGTGAGTACCTCAGTCCCTGTCAGGAGCTTTGCGCCCCGGGGGATCAGGGTCAGGGCCCTTCCTTTTCGGAGGAGGGCCATGTGTACGCCTTGTGCACTTTTTGTGTGTCTCACATTTGCGTGTGTGCACTTTTTTATGCACCGGGTGTTAAGTCTTTTGAGTGTGTTTCACACACCACCGGCTTTAAGAAAAAAAAAAAATATAGGTTTTTATTCAACCCTGTTTGTAGTTCGCAAGGTATGGTGGCTAGCGTCCAGTTGCAGATCTGAAGAGGTTGAACTTTTTTATCCTCTTAGGGATCTTCAAGATGGAGTCCATTAAACCAATGCAGCCAGACGGCTAAATGCTATTACTGGATCTTCAAGATGCCTGTCTTCACATGCCAAAATGTTACTTTCTCTCCATAATTTGTAAGTTTTACCATCGGTTAGACACATCTCCAGTTTAAAAGTCCACTTTTTGGCCTATACAGGTATCTGAGACTGTTCACAAAAGTTCTCAGTGCCATGTTAGCTCCGCTCAGAACAGGTTCTCTGGGTTCACCACTACCTAGACAACATTATTCTTCTATAAAGAGCTATAAAGAGGTCTAGAGCAATTGCTGAAGCACCAAGAGATCCTCATATACACTTTGCAGTGACATTTCTGGGTTATTAACTTCAAAAACGCCCATCAACCTAACAGTTAGTGTATCTGGAGGTACTCTGTTTTGCTTCCACCAGAGAAATCAGTGACAGTCAGGAAAAGAACGCTGAGGACAGTAACCTCTGCTTGTTTGATCGTTTCTCAGTGCCCCAATCTTTTGGACACAATGTTGTCATGCATGCCGATGATCCCTTGAGTGCACTGGCATCTTTGACAGTTTCTTAGCGCAATGGAGGAAACAGAATCTAGCAGAGTTAATAACTGTGTCACTCAGTATGAGTAGAAGACTGCGGTGGTGGCTGAAGCAAGATTCCCTGAGGAAGTCACACCCAGTTAGAACCTTTAGACTGGATCACTGTTACAATTCATGTCAGCAAGACAGCCTGGAAGGGGCACTGCAAGGGACTGTTGGTTCAGGGCAAGTGGAGATTCCCATCCAAGGGGGACGGTCTCAAAAGCTCTAGAGCAGGGGTCTTCAAACTATGGCCCTCCAGTTGTTCAGGAACTACAATTCCCATCATGCCTAGTCCTGTCTGTGAATGTCAGAGTTTTACAATGCCTCATGGGATGTGTAGTTCCACAACAGCTGGAGGGCCATAGTTTGAAGATCCTTGCTCTAGAGGTTCAAGCAGCCTTCTTAGCACTTTTGGCCTTTCTACACAGAATAAAAAAAAGACCAGTCTCCATGCAGTTGAACACAGTGTTGGGCATGTTACCTAAAAAAGTAATTCGTTATAAGTACTAGTTACTTCTCACAAAAAGTAACTGAGTTACATCAGTAAAAAAGTAACTAATTACCAGGGCAAGTGACTATGGCGTTACTTTAAAAAAAAAAAATCAAATATGTCAAATAACTTGGATGCCCCAATACAAAATATGTTAAATGAATGAAATAGACACTAAATTGAAGCAATTATTATTATAAAACATTGTACAGTAATCTACACTATTTTAACCACTTAAGCCCCTGAAGATTTTACCCCCTTCCTGACCAGGCCCTATTTTGCGATTCGGCACTGCGTGATTTTAATGGACAATTGCGCGGTCGTGCGACGCTGTACCCAAATGAAATTGATGTCCTTTTTTTCTCCACAACAGAGCTTTCTTTTGGTGGTATTTGATCACCAGTGCGATTTTTACTTTTTGCGCTATAAACAAAAAAATAGCAACAATTTTGAAAAAATAACAATATTTTTCACATTTTTTTATATGAAATTCCCTCCAAAAAAGTACAAATCAAAATGTTTTAACATTTTAGGCCAATTTGTTTTCTGCTACATATGTTTGGTAAAAAAAATCACAATAAGCGTATTTTGATTGGTTTGCGCAAAAGTTATTGCGTTTACTAACTAAGGGAAAAAGTTCTGTAATTTTTGGTGTTTTTTTTTTTTTAACGAGTAATGGCCGCGATCTGCGATTTTTTTTTTTTGTGGGACTGCGGCATTGCGGCGGACAGATCGGACCCTTGACTGACATTTTTTACTCTTTTGGGGGTAATAGTGACATTACTGCAGTAATCAGTGCTATACATATGCACTGTTACTGTAAAAATGACACTAGCGGGGAAGGGGTTAACTTTATTGGTGATGCAGGGGTTAAGTGTGTCCCTAGAGGCCTGCTTCTAACTGTAAAGGGGTGTGGCTAGTGATGTAACCACAGAGACATACGATCCTGCATAGCAGGATCGTATCATCTCTGCAGTTAGATCAGGGAGAATGACAGGTGGTTTTGTTTACATCAGCCGCCTGCCTTTCTCCCTCTCCACGGGGAGATCGCGAGTGACCGGCGGACATCGGGTCCGCCGGTCACACGCGCAGACTTGTTAGGGAAGGAGTGGGGGCGGGAGCGCGCCTCCGGCGGCCTGCGCTTCCCCCCCTAGAGGCTCTCAGGCTAGCGACATAGTACTACATCACTTTGCCCTTACGGGGCTGACCGCCGCAGTAAATAGTCGTGTGGCGGTCGGCAAGTGGTTAATGTTGCTGTGGGACAATGAGACACCTATCAAATATATTATTTTAAATATGATCATTACTATAGTGGAACAATAGAACACAATATATGGTTTAGAAATTTTAATATTTATTTGCACAGACCTGAGACCACAACTGGCCAACAAACAAGTCTCAAAATAAATTATGCTTCTTAGAACTGTACCAAAAATAAGTAAATAAATAATGAATACACTCTTTGTTGTGCAAAATAAAAATATAAAACCGTCACACAACTTCACAACTGGTAGACTTAGTCCCGGTTCACACTGAGGCGACCTGTGAGGCGACCTGGTTATTCCCTCTGCCTCTATTCAAATCACTGTCATTATTTGCCAGATAAATCCAACTTTAGCTCCTAAACATTAATTCATTTATCATTCATTCATTCATCATCAATCATTCCATACACTCCTCCCTTCCTAACACTCATCTATCCAAGCATGCATTTATTCATCCATCCATTCATCCACCAATAGCATCCTTCCATTCTCCCCATCCATCCAAGCTATCCATCCTAACTTGTATTAACCACTTCAGGACCGGAGGATTTTCCTGCTTAACATCCAGGCCACTTTTTGCAACTTGGCACTGCACGACTTTAACTGACAATTGTGCGGTCATGCAACGCTGTACTGAAACAAAATTTGCGTCCTTTTTTTCCCACAAACAGAGCTTTCTCTTGGTGGTTTTTGATCACCTCTGTGCTTTTCATTTTTTGCGATTATTAATAAAAAAATAGCAAAAAGTTTGCGAAAAATATACATTTTCTACTTTGACAATTAAAAAATGTCCAATATATTAAATTTTTGTCATATATTTAGGCCAAAATGTATTTAGCTACATGTCTTTGACAAAAAAATTCTCAATGAGCGAATTTTTAACCACTTTAGACCAGAAGATTTTACCCCATTCCTGACCAGGCTATATTTTGCGATTCGGCACTGCGTTACTTTAACGGACAATTGCGCGGTCGTGCGACGCTGTACCCAAATTAAATGTATGTCCATTTTTCCCCCACAAATAGAGCTTTCTTTTGGGGGTATTTGATCACCTGTGCGATTTTTAATTTAAAAAAAAAAAAAGAGCGACAATTTAAAAAAAAATATATATATATTTTTCACATTCTGATATATAACATTTTCAAAAAAAATGTATGAATCAAATTTTTTTTAACATTTTAGGCCAATTTGTTTTCTGCTACATATTTTTGGTAAAAAAAAATCACAATAAGCCAATTATGATTGGTTTGTGCAAAAGTTATTGCGTTTACTAACTACGGGAAAGATTTGTCATTTTTATTGTTTTTTTTTTACTAGTAATGGCGGCAATCTGCGATTTTTTTTTTTTTTTTGAGGGACTGCGGCATTGTGGCGGACAGATTGGAAGCCTAACTGAAATTTTTGACACTTTTGGGAGTACCGGTGACATTACTGCAGTAATCAGTGCTATAAATGTGCACGGTTAGGGGGTTGTGTGACAGAGACACAGATCGCAGGTTCAGCTATGCTGAATCCTGTAATCTGTCACTGTCTGTCACAGAGAAGATCCGCCCACTTTGTTTACACAAGTGGGTGGATTTCCTCACTCAATCCCCGACGATCGAGGACGAGCGGCGGTGATCACCGCCTCTCCGCCCCTGGCCCGACTCCCGCTGAGTCTGAATACAGCGGGAGTGAGCCTCCGGCGGCGCACGAGCGCCGCCGAGAGAGGGGAGAGTCTGGGGACGTAGGTCTACATCGCCAGACCTTAACGAGCCACTTTGCCGCAGTACTGTCCATGTAGGCAGTCGGAAAGTGGTTAAACCAGTGGTTGTATCTCAAAACCAGAAGCTTCTCAAACTTCTGGTCAGAGAGTCTATTCCTCTTTGGGGTGATGACAAGTTTCCCAAGACTAAAGAGTCTCTCTACTGGGGCACTGGATGGAGTGGCTGCATTATATTTGAGTGAAATTTTCTTTATCAGTGCAAATCCATTTAGAGAGTCTATCTCTTGTGCTCCTGATTTAAAATAATCTGCAACTTGACTTTCAGCAGTAGAAGTGTCATCCTCTTTCTCAAAGGATAATAACTCATCCTCTATGGCTGAGTCTCTCCTAAGATGGCGTGTTGATGTGCTGGTAGTGGTACCTGCTTGCTTGTCTTGGTCTAGGACAAGCTTCCAGCACTCTGCCAGCAGACTTGCCTTGGCCTTGTCCTTCCTGACCTGTGTCCAGAGATGTATAGTAACTACGTAGAACTACTTCACTACTGTACTTAAGTACCGAATGGCGGTATCTGTACTTTCCTAGAGTAGAATTTTTTTTCTCCTACTTCCACTTTTACTTCACTACATTTTTTCGATGATTTCAATACTTCTACTCCAATATTTTTTTTTTTGGTGCTGCATAGTTACTCGTTACTATTATAAAAATTACCACTGCCAGAACAGTAGATGGCAGGTTTCATGAAGCTCAAAAAAAATGTGTATAATGTCATGTGTATCATTAGCGCATGCGAAAATAAATGCTACTCAGAGGCGGACGTACAGGGGTCGCAGGGGTCGCCATGGCGACCGGGCCCCATGCTGCAGGGGGCCTGAGAGGGGCCCCTGTATGTATAGAGGAGGAGGCGGCAAGCGAAGCTGAGACCGGAGGCTCCGGAGCTCCCTTGATCCTCAGCTGAACAGTAAATCTGCACCGAGGGATAGGAAAGTGAAAGCAGTGTGTGCTGTGCTCTCTGCCTCCCCCTACCGTGCAATACCCGGCAGGAAGTTACAGGAAGAAGGTACAGTCCTCCCTCTCACGTTTTTTTAAAAAGGATTTCTGTATGTATGTGCATGTATGTATGTGTGTGTACTGTATGTGTACTGTATGTGTGTGTACTGTATGTGTGTGTACTGTATGTATGTGTACTGTATGTGTGTGTACTGTATGTGTGTGTACTGTGTGTGTGTACTGTGTGTGTGTGCATATGTGTGTGTACTGTATGTATGTGTACTGTATGTGTGTGTACTGTATGTGTGTGTACTGTGTGTGTGTGCATGTGTGTGTGTACTGTATGTGTGTGTATGTATGTGCGTGCATGTATGTATGTGTGTGTGTGTGTGTGTTTATATGTGTGTGGATATATGTAGGTGTGTGTGCTTCAAGTTATTGCCCATTTGAGTTTATGGACTTTTAAGGACTTTTAAATGATTTTTAAATGATTTTAAGCTGAAGTGTGCAGTAATTCAGTTATTATATTATAGTCGGTTTTCTCAATTGACTTTAAACACGTAAGGCCCCTTTCACAGGGTCCGCATTCCGTTGCGGACCGTGCTCTGCTCAGTGGGGATCGATCCGCCGATCCCCGCTGAGCCGGCGGATGACAGCTCCGTCTCCGCACTTTGTGCGGAGAGGGAGGTGTCAGAGCCCCGCTGCTCTCTATGGGGAATCGGATGAAAGCGGACCGCCTGTCCGCTCTCATCCGATCCCATCCAATCCGATCCCCAGGACAGATGGAATATAGGGTTTCCATCCGTACGGATTTCACGGACAGGATCGAATGCGGATGGCAGCGGCTGTCAGCGGATATGTCACCGCTGACATCAGCTGCTCCATAGGGGGCATCCGATCCGATCTGCCTAAAAAACTGACAGGCGGATCTGATCGGACCGCCCGTGTGAAAGAGCCCTAAAGGTGGCTAGGAGGTACCACCATTCCTGCGCTACTGAAATTTTTCTATTTTGTATTGTGTGATCTAATTCATATTACAACATTTATACACGATTTCATTACCTATAATTATTTCTATATAAGTAGCAGCATTGTGTTATATGTGTCCTATACTCCTGAGCGCATACGGTCACTCTGCAATTGTTTGCCTTTTATGGGCGAATTTGGAGGTGTTTCTTTAGTCCACCAGCACTATTACTGTTCCCATTCCCCCCTCCCCACCAGTCCTGCCACTGATCCCATACCCCCCTTTCCCCACCAGCACTATTACTGGTCCCATTTCCACCTTCCCACCAGTCCTGCCACTGATCCCATACCACCCTCTCCCCACCAGCACTATTACTGTTCCCATTCCCCCCTCCCCACCAGTCCTGCCACTGATCCCATACCGCCCTCTCCCCACCAACACTATTACTGTTCCCATTCCCCCCTCCCCACCAGTCCTGCCACTGATCCCATACCACCCTCTCCCCACCAGTCCTGCCACTGATCCCATACCCCCCTTTCCCCACCAGCACTATTACTGTTCCCATTCCCCCCTCCCCACCAGTCCTGCCACTGATCCCATACCGCCCTCTCCCCACCAACACTATTACTGTTCCCATTCCCCCCTCCCCACCAGTCCTGCCACTGATCCCATACCACCCTCTCCCCACCAGTCCTGCCACTGATCCCATACCCCCCTTTCCCCACCAGCACTATTACTGGTCCCATTTCCCCCTCCCCACCAGTCCTGCCACTGATCCCATACCCCCCTTTCCCCACCAGCACTATTACTGGTCCCATTTCCCCCTTCCCACCAGTCCTGTCACTGATCCCATACCGCCCTCTCCCCACCAGCACTATTACTGGTCCCATTTCCCCCTTCCTACCAGTCCTGCCACTGATCCCATACCGCCCTCTCCCCACCAGCACTATTACTGTTCCCATTCCCCCCTCCCCACCAGTCCTGTCACTGATCCCATACCCCCCTTTCCCCACCAGCACTATTACTGGTCCCATTTCCCCCTTCCCACCAGTCCTGCCACTGATCCCATACCCCCCTTTCCCCACCAGAACTATTACTGTTCCCATTCCCCCCTCCCCACCAGTCCTGCCACTGATCCCATACCCCCCTTTCCCCACCAGAACTATTACTGTTCCCATTCCCCCCTCCCCACCAGTCCTGCCACTGATCCCATACCCCCCTTTCCCCACCAGCACTATTACTGGTCCCATTTCCCCCTTCCCACCAGTCCTGCCACTGATCCCATACCGCCCTCTCCCCACCAGCACTATTACTGGTCTCATTCCCCAGGTCTGATTTTACCGATCCTAAGGAGGCAAATCAAAGAAATTGATTGTTGAGGTTCACATTCCATTTAATGAAAGAATATTATATATAAAGTACTATATATACAGTAGTTTTTTTTGTATGTACCCCATCGGTGTCCAGGGGGCCTTACAAGCCTGTGAGAGGTTGAGGGTCTTGAAGGAGTTTTAGGGCAGTGTGGGGGAGGGGACCTTCATGATTTCTTGCACCTGGGCCCTGAAAGTTCTAGTTACGCCCCTGATGCTACTGTATGTATAAATAAAAGCGGCTATACCAAATCTTTCCAATAAAAAGAAAATATGAAACAAACAAATAAATGGGGGTACAGCGCTTAAAGTGAAAAGTGCAAAAAAAAAAACTACTAACAAAGTGGCTGTGCTAATAAAGTGCCTGCAATAGATATATATATCATTGTTGCCCCCAGTGCCCACACTCCACAGTCCACACAGTATCAAAGATAAAGTGACATGGATGTGCTAAAGCCTAAATGCAGTGCAAATTATTCCCACAAATAACAGTAAATTCATATAAAATATGACAATAAAATCACAATAAAATAAGTTATGAAATAAGTTAGGTCAGGTGCAACAAGTTGAAGTGTGTAAACCTATAACGAAAAGTCCATAAATGAATTCCAGTGTGCAAATCTAAAGTGCTTGTCACTTCACTTGTCAGATGCTTCCACCTCCTTCAGTGCTCAAGTGACCCACCAACACACACTGTTATTAATGGTGGATAGCCTCTCACCTTAGCACTGACACTGGCACTGCACTGGTTCAAAAAGCCATATATATTTAATTATTTAAATTCTCATAGGTCCTCTCCTCATTAAGAGATTAGGTGATGAACTTCTTGGCGGCCCAGGCGGGATGGGGACACCCGCCACTTCTGGAACCGAACCGCTGTGATTCCCCAACATGTGACAAAGTGACAGCCAGGAGATCTAGTGGCTGGCTAGTAGTGCTCAATACCGCTCTTTTAGATAATAAAATGAAATAAAATATACTGACTCACAATTTAGTAGTAGTAGGTAGCGTAGCAGTAGGCAGCACAATCAATCAATCAATTCAGTCAATCCACAGCCTCGCTCGCGCCGCGGCCCGCGGACTGTCATCAAGTTAAGACCGCACTGGAGGAGCCGTGCTGCCGTCTCCCCGCTCTAGGTCTCCGCCCCCTAAATGTGTTGCGTCACTCAGTCTCCACCCCTTAGGGCCCTTAGTGAGGAGACGTGACGCGGGCAGCAGGAGCGGGACTCGGAGCATCTTCTTCGTCTTCTATGAGGTGAGGTGGACCACGGAGGGCCTAAGGGCCTTGCCATGCCAAATGCCATTTGAGAATCAAATCAAATCAATCAATAAAATATTAATATTATATATATACTACAAATTACTACTACACGGGCGGCTTTTTTGAACCAAGGAGAGTGAGACTGATGGCTATGATTATCCATGGACCAAGTGTTGGTGGTGCTTGCTGCCTGCCTGTGCCTGGTCATTTGAGTAAATGAGCACTAGTGTGAAGGACAGGTGGTGGAAGCATGTTCTGACAAGTTCTTATGAGAAATAATTAAATATATACAGCTTTTTTAACCAGTGCAGTGCCAGCTTCCAGTGCTATTAAGGTGAGAGCGGCTATCCACCACTTGACTTGAGCACTGAAGGAAGGTGGAAGCATCTGACAACAAGTGACAAGCACATGATTTTGCACACTGGAATTCATTTATGGACTTTTCATTATAAAGTTTACACACTTCAACTTGCACCTAACTTATTCACAATCACAACTTACTTTATTGTGATTTATTGTATTGTCATATTTTATATGAATTTAATTTATATTGTGGGAATAATTTGCACTGCATTTAGCACAGACATGTCACTTTATTTTTGATACTGTGGGCGATGAATAGAAGAATATATATTTATATTGCAGGCACTTTATTAGCATTTAGCACACCCACTTTGTTAGTAGTTTTTGATGCACGTTTCACTTTAACCACTTAAGCCCCAGAAGATTTTACCCCCTTCCTGACCAGGGCCTATTTTGCGATTCGGCACTGCGTGACTTTAACGGACAATTGCGCGGCCGTGCGACGCTGTACCTAAATGAATTTGACATCCTTTTTTTCCCACAAACAGAGCTTTCTTTTGGTGGTATTTGATCACCTGTGCGATTTTTTGATCATGCGCTATAAACAAAAAAAGAGCGACAATTTTGCAAAAATAACAATATTTTCACATTTTTTTATATGAAATTCCCCTAAAAAAATGTAAAAATCCAAATTTTTTTAACATTTTCGGCCAATTTGTTTTATGCTACAAATGTTTGGTAAAAAAAAATCGCAAAAAGCGTATTTTGATTGGTTTGCGCAAAAGTTATCGCGTTTACTAACTAATTTTTTTTAACGCGTAATGGCGGCGATCTGCAATTTTCTTTGCGGTACTGCGACATTGCGGTGGACAGATCGGACCCTTGACTGACATTTTTGACACTTTTGGGGTTACCAGTGACATTTCTACAGTAATCAGTGCTATACATATGCACTGTTACTGTAAAATTACACTGGCAGTGAAGGGGTTAACTTTTTTTGAGAGGGAGGGGTTATGTGTGTCCCTAGGAGCGTGATTCTAATTGTGATTAGCTGTGGCTTGAGGTGTAGGAACAGTGATCAACGGTCCTACATAGTAGAACCGTATAATCACTATTCCTACACAGGGGAGAATGACAGGCGGCTTGTTTACATTAGCCGCCTGCCTTTCTCCCTTTCCACCGATGACATTGGGTCCACCGGTCACATGCACGGGGGGGTCCGTGACCGAGCGGGAGCGGGAGAGTGCCTCCGGCGGCGCGCGCTCGCTCCCCAGAGCCTCACAGGCTAGCGACGTATATCTACGTCGCTCTGCCTGTGAGGGGCTGACTGCCACAGTAAATATACTCTGAGCAGTCGGCAAGTGGTTAAGCGTTGTAGGTTTGATGAAGCTGGCACATCATTCATCAATCATCATTGTTGAGCGAATCGAATCAAGCGATTAAGAAGACTGCCCGTGCTCCCGTTCTGCCTTTTGATCAGCTAAAAAGATGGACGAACCAAAAACACCACCTTCCACCCCTGGCCCTTCAAGTTCAAGTGATCGTCCTGGCTGTGAGAGTGAGGAAGGAGACCACCCCTGGCCCTACTTAGAGTCCATGTTCTCATATGTCGGAGTGAAAGATAATTCATATAGAATGAAGTGCTTACTCTGCCGCCCGGAAGGTTGTGAAATACTGGCCTTCAAAAATTCACAGTCGAATTTGAAGAAACATATCAGGGTAAGTTATAATTTTTACAAATATCAAAATCACACCGGCTTGAGCTATCAGCAGTGGTGGGATTCAGCCGGTTCGTGAGAACCTGTTACTAAAAATTTACAAGTTCCCCGAACCGCTGACTCAAGATTCTGTCACTGTCAGTCTGTCTAGTCAGACTGTTCAGTGACCCGTTATTGCACCATCCGGAATGGATCCGATCCGGCTCTTGCCGCTCTCTCTCTCTGCTGCGGGAGGTGGGTGGGAGCCCACACACACAGCCATGGCTGGCCCAAGACATTGTGCTGCCTGGGTCCAAGAATGAAATGTGTTCCCTTTTGCCCACAATGTAATGTGTTATGCCATACAGTGCCCCCCATGTCATATGCTGTGCCATGCAGTGCTTGCAGTGTAATATGAAGTGCAAACCATGTAATGTACTGTGCCATGCAGTGTCCACTATGTTATGAGCAGTGCCCACTATGCCATATGATGTACCATGCAGTGGCCACCATGTCATGTGCAGTTCCCACCATGTCATGTGCAGTTCCCACCATGTCATGTGCAGTGCCGACCATGTCATGTGCTGTGCCATGCAGTGGCCACCATGTCACGTGCAGTGCCCACCATGTCATGTGCTGTGCCCAGCATGCAATGTGTTTTGCCCACTGTGTAATGTGCTATGCAGCAGTACCCACCATGTCATGTGCTGTGCAGTGCCCACCATGTAATGTGCTGTGCCCAGCATGTAATACATTGTGCCCTCCCTGTAATGTGCTGTGCAGCAGTGCCTACCATGTCATATACAGTTCCCACCATGTAATGTGCTGTGCACTGCCCACCATGTCCTGTGTTTATTGCCCATCATGTAATGTGCTATGCCATGAAGGCCTCCCATGTCAATTGCTGTTCAGTGCCCACCATGTCATGTGCTGTGTTGTGCCTACCTTGTCATGTGCTGCACCATGCAATGCCTACCATGTAATGTGCTGTACCCACCATGTAATGTGCTGTGTATTGCCCACCATGTTGTGTGCCGTGCAGTACCCCCTATAAAATGCGCTGCACCGTGCAGTGCTCATCATGTCATGTGCTTTGCCCACCATGTAATGTGCTATGTTGTACAGTGCCCACCATGTCATGTGCAGTGCTCACCATGAAATGTGCTGCACCCACAATGTAATGTGGTGCCGTGGAGTGCCCCAGGTAATGTGCTGTCCAGTGCCCACCATGCCATGTGCAGTACCCACCATATGATGTGCAGTGCCCCAACTTGTCTGCATGCATCTCAAGTGGTCTTCTTCGCGCACTCATGTTTCTCAAGATACATGGTTGCTTGTTTTATCAAGTTAGGCCTACAGGGTTTTGCAGCAAGTAATTGCAGAGAAGTACTAAAGCAGAATCCATGAAGGATCTTTGCTTATGGGGTTTCTTGCTTAAGTTTTTTTGTTATAGAATTATGGTGGATAACTGACTTTATTTGAATTATTTTGCTTTTTATCAATAGTGTCACAGAGGGTTATACACTCGCCTATAATGTTGTTCAGTCACGTTATAATTCTGTGAAGGTAAAACTATATATTTTTTGGTGTCTTTTCAGAGCAAGCATGACTGCTACTTGAGTAGATACGAGGAACTCACATCTGCAAAGCGAAAGAAGAAGACTGTGATTCCCTCCCCTTCCATCAAGCAGGCCACATTAATGGGTAGCTGGAGCATGATGCCTCAGAGATCCATCGACAAGGCAATCATGAAATATGCTGTCCGAGGACTTCAGCCTTTCAACATTGTAGAGCAAGCAGCTTTCTGCAATTTTGTGTTAGACCTGGTACCAAATACCAAAATAATGACAAGAATCACACTCACATCTATGATTGATGATGCTGCCAAACAGATAAAGATCAAGATTATTGAGGCCATGAAAACTGTTGACCACATCGCGACAACCACTGACTGCTGGTCAGCCAGGCGGCGTAGTTTCATTGGGGTCACAGCTCACTGGCTGGACCCGGAAAGTTTAAAAAGGTGCTCAGTGGCCCTGGCCTGTAAAAGATTAAGAGGCTCTCACACTTTCGACCTTCTGGCAAATGCACTTAATGATATCCATACTGAATATGACATTCGGGGGAAGATAGTAAGAACAACCACGGACAATGACTCCAACTTCATTAAAGCCTTCAAACTCTTCGGTGAAGATGGAAATACTGGTGCTCTAGTTCAGGAGGAAGAGGAAGAAGAAGCAGACAAAGATGAGGAGGAGGTAGAGTTTGTCGATGTACCTTCACTTTTGGATGAGGATGATGGTTTTGAGTTCCAGCTCCTGAAGCACCAGCGTTGTGCATGCCACATTCTTAACCTAATAGCGTCTGCCGTTGCCAGCAAGGCAATGTCCAATGATGCGTACAAGAAATTATACTACTCAACTTTTGCCAAGTGCAATGCACTTTAGAATAAGTGTTCAAGATCCTCATCAGCAGCTGAAATTGTTGAAGATGCTTGCTCCCTCCAGCTTGTGCGACCAAATGCAACAAGGTGGAACTCTGTGTTCATGGCTGTGGAGAGACTGCTCATGATAGTGAAAGAAAAGGGAGAGGCAACAATGAGAGTTTTCTGCACAGATTTGAAGGTTCCAATGTAAGTTTAAAAATGTTTTATGGTACTCTTTCTGTTCAAACTCAATTCTGGTCCATATTGTCTACTTGTACAACATTGAATTGAATGATTAACATTGAACGATGTACCAAATTCATTGCATGATAATCATCCACATCCAATCATGTAGCAATGCTGTTTTTGTCTCTTATTGTTTATGTTCTTGTCTTCTTCATAGGTTTAATCCAGCTGAACTCGCATTCCTGTCAGAGTATTCTGCTGTCATGTCTCCAGTCGCCCAAGCAACTAACATTTTGCAAGCTGAAACCAATGTTCAGATGGGGTGGCTTCTCCCAACCGTCAAGCTCCTGAAAATCAAGCTGAACAGGATCAAGCTGTCGCTGAAGTACTGCAAGCCGCTTGTGGATGCCTTGCAGGTGGGCATTCAGAATTGCTTTGGCCCTATGATGGAAGACCCAGAGCTGGTGGCCGCTGCTTTTCTGCTTCCAAAATTCAGGACAAATTGGACACAGGAAGATGAGACAATCAAAAAAGGTAAGAAATATAGTGTAGTATGGGTGCATTATTGTGTATTTTACCAATTTGCAATCACAAAGTCACACATAAAACAATACCGCTCAAATATTGGGGATTACTTTTATTTTATTTTTTATATGGAAACACACATGAGCTTGTCCTGCATAGAGGATATTGCAAACATACCAGGGCATTATTTACATAGTTACATAGTTACATAGTTGGTGAGGTTGAATAAAGACAAAAGTCCATCCAGTTCAACCTGTGTATATGTGTGTGGCTGTAATCATCTTGCATACCCCTGAATGTTCTGATCCTTGAGATGTACGTCTAAGAGTCTTTTGAAAGCCACCATACTACCCGCAGAAACCACCTCATGTGGTAGAGAATTCCACAATCTTGTAGCCCTAACAGTAAAGAACCCCCCACGTTGCCTGAGGTTAAAACGCTTCTCCTCTAATCGCATTGTATGCCCCCGAGTTCTCATGCAATCCCTTCGACTGAACAGCTTTTTTTCTAAGCCTAGATCCCCATTTAGATATTTAAAAATTGCTATCATGTCCCCCCTCAGGCGTCTCTTCTCCAGGGAGAATAAATCAAGCGATTGCAGACGCTCCTCATAATCAAGGTCCTCCAATCCCCTAATTAGTTTAGTTGCCCTTCTCTGGACTCTCTCCAGCTCCAACACATCCCTTCTGAGGACTGGTGACCAGAACTGGACCGAATACTCCAGATGAGGTCGGACCAGAGTTTTATAAAGTGGAAGGATTATAGTTTTATCTCTGGAATACATCCCTTTCTTTATGCATGCTAATATTCTGCTAGCCTTGGCAGCTGCCGCTTGACATTGCATGCTGTTGCCTAGTCTATCATCAACCAAGACTCCCAGATCCTTCTCCATTTTTGATTCTCCCAAGGGTTCCCCTCCTAACGTGTATTGTGCTTTTATGTTTCTAGTCCCCAAGTGTAAAACCTTACATTTCTCCACGTTAAACCTCATTTGCCATGTCTTTGCCCACTCCGTTATTTTGTCCAGGTCATTCTGTAGGATATCTGCTTCATGCTGTGCTGTTATTGTCCTGCCTAATTTTGTGTCATCTGCAAAAACTGATATTGAACTACTGATCCCGTCCTCAATGCTGTTTATGAATAAATTGAACAAGGTTGGTCCTAGGACTGAGCCTTGGGGGACCCCGCTTACTACCTCAGACCAGTCTGAGTATGTGCTGTTTATTACCACCCTTTGGATACGCCCTTTTAGCCAGTTCCGTATCCAAGAGCAAACCCTGCTGTCGATACCTGCAGACCTTATTTTATAAATTAAGCGCTTATGGGGAACTGTATCAAACGCCTTAGCAAAATCTAGGTACACCACATCCACTGGTCTGCCCCTATCTAGCTCACAGCTCACCTCCTCGTAGAATGTTAAGAGATTGGTTTGACAAGAACGCCCATTTGTAAACCCGTGCTGGTTACTACTGATGATGCTGTTGTTCTTAGCAAACTCTACGATATAGTCCCTTATCATCCCCTCCAGAAGTTTACATACTACTGATGTCAGACTGACAGGCCTATAGTTTCCCGGTATATGCCTCTGACCCTTTTTGAATATCGGAATCACGTTAGCTTTCCTCCACTCCCCTGGTACATCTCCTGTCCTAATACTGTCCGCAAAGATCAGGAACAGTGGTCTGGATATAACCTTACTGAGTTCCTTGAGTACTCTCGGATGTACGCCATCCGGGCCTGGTGATTTGTTTGTGTTGAGTTTATCCAGCCTTTCCCTGATTTCCCCCTCTGTTAGCCATAGTGGCAAGTCCTGTGTATTACTACTAACTATACAGTCATGGTCAGTGTACCCCTCCGATTCCTGTGTAAAGACTGATGAGAAAAAGGCATTCAGTACCGTTGCTTTTTCAGTGTCCTCTGTAACCATCCTCCCATCATTGTTAATTATGTGTGCAATATGCTCTGCCCTAGTTTTTTTGCTGTTGATATACTTAAAGAATTTCTTTGGGTTTTTTTTGCTATCCTCCGCTATTTGTCTCTCAAAGTCTATTTTAGCCATCTTGATTTTGTGTTTACACTTCCTATTTGCCTCCTTGTATTGGTCGAAAGCCAATACTGTGCCCTCTGATTTATATTTCCTGAAGGCCAATTTTTTTCCCCTAATAAGTTTTTTAACGCTCCGGTTTAGCCAGCCAGGTTTGGCTTTGTCCCTTCTAAATTTATTTCCCATAGGAATGCACTGCAAGATGCCTTTGCTTAATATGTTCCTAAAGCATTCCCATTTTTCCTCTGTGGTCAGTGATCCCAGGGTTTGGTCCCAGTTTACCCTTTCCATCAACAAGTACAATTTTGGAAAGTTTGCCCTTCTGAAGTTAAGGGTTCTTATGTTCCCCACTTGCCTTGCTATATTGTTATTTACGCTAAATGTGATCATCCTGTGATCGCTAGAGCCCAGGTTGTCCTGGACTCCTACCTCCGAGATTAGGTCTGGGTCATTAGTGATCAATAGATCCAGGATTGTGTTTTCTCTGGTAGGGGAATCCACCAACTGTGACATGTAATTATCCTGTAAGGTTTCCGTGAATTGACGGCCCTTATGTGAGTGTGTAGTCCCCTCTCCCCAGTCAATGTCGGGATAATTGAAGTCCCCCAATATGATGACTGATCCTAGCTTTGCCACTTTACCCAAAAGTGCTAAAAATTCCAGCTCTACCTCCTCCCCTTGTTTAGGTGGCCTATAGCAAACCCCCACAATTACTTTTCCCTTTTCTCCTTCCCTATGGAGTTCTACCCACACGGATTCTAACTCCATACTCATCCCTTCCGTAATGTCACTCCTCTCTATCACCCTTACATTATTCTTGACGTAGAGACATACCCCTCCCCCTCTTTTTCCTACCCTGTCCTTCCGGTACACTGAATACCCTTGGATATTTGCCAGCCAGTCATGTGAGGGGTCGAACCAAGTCTCCGTTATTCCCACTAGGTCTATGTCCTCCTCATGTACCAATATTTCCAACTCATCCATTTTATTAGCTAGGCTCCTGGCATTAGCATATACCCCTCTTAGTTTTACGGAAGTTAAACGTGATTGGTTATGTTTATTCCTGTTTGGTCTGCGGTTCTCCCGCACAGACCTACCAATAGACGTTGTGGACCTACTGTCGCTGCTGACCCTACAGCTGCCTTCAGTCCTTTGCTCCCTCCTAACTGACTCTACTTCTGAGCCCTCCCCCCCGTCTCCTAGTTTAAAAGCTCCTCCAACTTGGTGGCCATCTTTCTCCCCAAAAGAGCTGTACCGCCCCCATTAAGGTGCAGCCCATCCTTACTAAAGAGCCGGTAGCCGACTGAGAAGTCAGCCCAGTTCTCCAGGAACCCAAACCCCTCCTTCCTACACCAGTTCCTCAGCCACTTGTTAAGTTCCCTAATCTCCTTCTGCCTCTCCTGTGTGGCTCGAGGTACAGGCAGTATTTCAGAGAAAACCACCTTGGAGGTCCTTTTCCTCAATCTATTACCTAAGTCCCTGAAATCGTTCTTAAGGATCCTCCACCTACCTTTAACTTTGTCATTAGTGCCCACATGCACCATGACCGCTGGGTCATCCCCAGCCCCGCACAACAATCTGTCTGCCAGATCTGCGATATGCCGAACGCGGGCGCCCGGTAAACAACATACTGTTCGGTTCACGCGATCTTTTTTACAGATTTCCCTCTCTGTCCTCTTGATAATTGAGTCCCCCACTACCACAACCTTTCTAACCTTTCCTGAGTTACGGCCCCCCTTCTTCCTGGAGCCGACCCCCCCCTGGCAGCTGGGGGAGGGCGCATGCTCCAGCACTGCCACCCCTGAGTTGATATCCCCCTCAACCTGCAACTCGGCAAACATGTTGGGGTCTATCAACTCAGGACTGGTCTCCCTGACACTCCTCCCCCTAACATTCCTAACAGTCACCCAGCTGCCTACCTCTGCTGCTTGCGTCTCCTCCATTCCTCCCTCCTCTATGCTGACCCCTGCCAGCGCCTGATGGGTAAAGTCCAAGCTCCTTTCCAGGTTGTAGATGCCACGCAGTCTTGTCACTGTGTTCTTTAGATCCACGATGTGGGCTTCCAGAGCAACCAGTTGCTCACATCTCGCACAGCAGTATTCGTCCTCGATTGGATCATCAAGGAACGCATACATGCCGCAAGAAGTGCACTGAGTGGCACCCCCAATCCTGTCGGACATTATTACCCACTACTCTATGGGGATAATGTTAACGACCTGCTCTTCCTTACCTACCCTACCTCTAACTTCCCTGGTACTAAACCTGGGGTACTCACCAGTCTCTAATAAACTAACCAGTCGCTAAGATACTTACCAGTCGCAAAGATAGCACAGACGCAAAGATACTCACCAGTCGCAAAGATAGCACAGACGCAAAGATACTCACCAGTCGCAAAGATAGCACAGACGCAAAGATACTCTCCAGTCGCAAAGATAGCACAGACGCAAAGATACTCACCAGTCGCAAAGATAGCACAGACGCAAGGATACTCACCAGTCGCAAGATACTCACCAGTCGCAAAGAATCTCTCCCGCAAGATACTGACCAGTCGCAAAGATACTCACCAGTCGCAAAGATGTTAGAGTGATAAATGATGTGGTAGTATGGGAGACTTCCTCTTTAGCATAGCAGTATCATGGCATTGGCAACCAAGCCTTCCTGTCTAAGGTCTGCCAGGCTGTAAATACTGCAAAAGGCTTTTGTTTAAGGGAATTATTTGAATTATAAAGTCATCACTTATTTCCATTAAAATCATTAACTAACAATGTCATCATGTCAGGCCAGGCTTGGCTTCAGTGGCTCCCACAGATACCAGTAGATAAGACTCACTGATGATAGGCAGCTCTTCCATTCTGACTTGCTTGCACTGTGAAGCGGGCGGCTGTTTGAGCCCGGCACTCTGCATCTGGAAACTTCTATGAGTCTTGTCTACTGTGGTATCTGTATGGGAGCCGCTCAAGCCTGGTCTACATATCTGCTGTTAAGGGGAAAGAGAACCTCCCAACCAAGGAGAGTCACAAGCGTACATAGACCTTTTTTCTAAGAGGCTGATTTTGCTTTTTTCACTGGAAGTTGAGAGCACAGGTTTTGCAGTTTTGTTTCACTGGAAGAGTCTATTTGGATATTATTTTGCACTTACCTTCATCCGCCGGGTAAGGGGGAAATCCACAAGGTGGTGGGAGTCTGCACCTATTATTTGGAATAGCACCTGTTTGATTCCAGCACTGTTGAAAATCTATTCATCTTGTTTTGTCACATATATATATATCTTTGAAGATTCACAATATTTTGGACTTTTTATTGACTTTGATTTCATACACTCTTCCTTTATTTCATTATTGGAATATATTGTTGTATATCACATTGGTTTATATATGATTTTGCGCACCAATAAGCTGTGGAGAAAAAAAAACATGCAGGGAAGAGAAGCAGGGATGCTTTAAAGGGGGGAGGGAGGGACATGCTTTATCTGTTTTTGTTTACAAAAAGCTACAGCCAAAGGAATTGTGATTGTCCTTTAGGTTAATTATTTGAAATAATAAAAAACAATTTGATGTTCAAACTTTTGACTTCTTTCTTTAATAACTGCATAACACAGTACTTGTACTTTTACTTGCAGTACTTGAGTAGCAATTTTTTTTAAAAAAACTACTGGTACTTTTACTTTCAGTACTTGAGTAGCAAAATTAAAAAAAAAACTACTTGCAATACTTAAGTACAAAAAATGTTGAATACTTTAGTACTTCTACTCAAGTCACTTTTTGATCGAGCACTTCCACTTCTACTCAAGTCACTTTTTGATCGAGCACTTGTACTTTTACTCAAGTATGGGTTTCGAGTAATTTATACAATTCTGCCTGTGTCTGAAGCCAACATAGTTTGAACTTGGGCAGAGTCACAGCAGCCAAGACAGCATCCTCGCTTTCCAGCACCTCTGCAAATCTTGTTTTTATTGCCTGAATGATAAGAATGCAAAGAACATATTAATTTTTTTTCCAGGTACTTATATAGTGCTATCAGTTTAAGCGTATCCAAAGGTTGTCTTTGGGAAATAGACGTATGACATGAATGCTACCAGCATTGCTGCAGAGGTTGAAGGAGTGGGGGTCAGCCTGTCAGTGCTCAGACAATACGCTGCACACTGCATCAAATTGGTCTGCATGGCTGTCGTCCCAGAAGGAAGTCTCTTCTAACATTCATACATACACATACTAGGGCCGATTTAAACAGGAGCCAATTAACCTACCACTACCAGCATGTCTTTGGAGTGTGGGGGAAAATAAATAAAAAAATATATAATTCTTGGGTGACTGGTTAAAGATATTTAAATAAATTAAGGTTCTTACCATCACAACTGCCTCTGGAAGGTCAACTAGGATTTGCAGGCCACTCTTCAGTTCCAAGGTCTTAAAAATCAATGTCTCCAGTGTGGGTAGGAGTTTACCATGGAAACAGTTGTCTTCTCCCTGAAGAATGTCTAAGACTACTGTAAGTGGCCTCATGGCAGTACAGTACTCCCTGATGAACTGATGTTCTCGTTCTGTGTTGGCTGTCATCCCAAACTTGGACGAGATGTTGTTCAGCTCACCCCTAGGAATCTCACCGATTCGAGCCAGTGTATTATAAAATTAATTCCATCTTGTACTGCAATGGATCATCAGCTTCTTTGCAATGATGTCATTCACGGTCTCTGCAGCCACTGTTGAACGACTAGCCATGTTCCATAAGCCTGTACATTTTGCGATAGAGCTTCTGTATATTGCTTTTGTTTGTGGTTTTGGCAGTAACCACTTGTCAACATCAGTAAGTGAAACAAGGTTTAAAGGATGAGCTGTACTGTAATCCCGTGATGTGGCGGCAAAAAGATCAGAAGTTCATCATCATCACCACAACTATACATCATTAATGTCTGTAAAAGTCACCTCCTCATCATCATCCTCCTCAGTGTCCTCCTCCTAGACTGGCTGCTGGTATCTTTTAAAGGCCTTGAGAAAATTGGTGGTATTTGCTGAGTGGTATATTATTTGTGAGTGGTACCTGAGTGGGGGCTGGTGGGGTACCTGAATGGTATTTGCTTGCTCAGTGGTACCTGGCTTCCTGGTGGTGGTATTTGCTGAGTGGTACCTGCCTCTAGAAGCACTGTACTCCAGGTCTCTAGGAGTCAGCAGCACTCAGGCCTCAGTCAGTCAGGAGTGGTACCTACGTGGTATTTTATATGTCAGAGACAGTGGTACCTGCGTGGTGGCCTTGTGGGGTACCTGAGTGGTATTTGCTTGCTGAGTGGTACCTGGCTGTATGGTGGTGGTATTTGCTGAGTGGTACCTGCCTCCAGAAGCCCTGTACTCCAGGAGTCAGCAGTGCTCAGGCCTCAGTTTAGGAGGAGTCTTTCAGTCAGGACCGAGGAGCGGACAGCAACACGCCAAGAGCCCAGAGATGACATCAGCTGATCATCATCAAGAAGTGTTTTCTCTTTCAAAGATTTTTATTGAAGTTTAACTATATCACAAAGACATTAACAGGTTACAGCAGTTAGCCATGAACAATGGAAGGTAACTTACAGAGAGCTTGCAATAAAAGTTAAAACATGTGGATCAAAAACGTCATCCTTTAACAGCAGTACAGGTAAAAAGGCTCCTATAGGGGAGGAACACAGCAAGTGAAAGTAGAACATCATGTTATCGGGGTAGACCTTCCAGATCTCCAGGCAACCCCAATGGGATCACAATCATTTTCTCAGGAAGTCAGGAGAGACCCCACCCGGATAAACGATCAGTAATACTGAAGGAGCCCATCAGGCAAAGGTGTGAAACAGGTGTGGAGGATAACTATGATAGCTTAGTCAATATTTGAAGAACATTAGTGAGAAGCATATAGCATAAAAGTGGGAACGTCTGCATATAGGTAAGAGACACAGGTGGCTGTCTTGAGAGAGTCCCCAAGAAGTGTTTTCTACTGCTAGTACTACCCTCTAGTCTAGTGGTAGAGTAATTGCAATTACAGTAATGCCACATTAGTAACGGTAACGCGGTTACTGCGGGGACAATAGTACTTGATTTAATTACTCGTTACTTAAAAAAGTAACACCATTAGTAACGCCGTTTACTTACAATGGCACTATTCACATCACTGGATAAACAACAGGGCAGCAGTTGCCTATATTAAAGGGGAATTCCGGCTAGTACATTCCGCAATGGCTAGCCTCTGATCTATCCCGGTTCGCACTTACCTGCAAGAAGAAATACTCACTTATAAAATTTCTTCTTGCCATCTCTGTTGTGGGCAGCTGAAGCCAGCGCGATCCTCTTCTGCGTCCTCTTCCGTGTCTTCTTCTCCCAGAATGCGCCTGCACCGGCCCCTCTCGTCACTTCCGGTGCGGCGCCGCATTCCTACACAGCTTCTGGGCATGCCCAGAAGCTGTTTAGCAGGGAATGCGGCGTCGCACCGGAAGTGATGAGCGGGGCCGGTGCCGTCGCATTGATTCCTGGGAGCGATGATGTTCAGCTCCCAGGAATCATTGCAAACCGGAAGTGACGGCGCGGGCCGTGGCCACAGAGGGAGGAAGTGGAAAATAGGTGAGTATTTCTTTCTACAATTACAAGGTAAGTAAAAAAAAAAAAAAATCCTAACTATCCAATTCCTTTTCAGGTGAAGAAGAGCAAGCGGATGGCCACAAAATTGATTAGGTCGTTTTGTGCCCGGAACTCCGCTTTAAGCACCAGGGAGGACTATATTAAAGGAATATAATAATAAAATGTAAAGTATGTACATCAATTGTACATTTTATTATGATTATATATATAGGGGGTTTGACCACTAGTTGCATATTGCAGCTCTGCAATATTTCTTACCTTTTGCAGAGAGGGTGACACCATCACTACTATGTTCTAATACACTGGTTGATTTATTGTATATAAGGGTTTTCACCATTATTTGCACATTGAAGCTCTACAATTTTTCTAAATATTTTTGCAGAGAGGGTAACACCATTACTACTATATTGCAATACATTGGTTAATTTGCACTAGATTTTCATTTATAAGTATCACCATTGCACTTATAAGTCAATTTGTAGAATTGTATAAAGGAAGTGCAGGGTTGTGCTGCATTTTTTGTATTTTTTAATGGTATATAGAGGTCAGGACATATTGAACACTATTGTACGCCATGAGGAAACCTCCTCTTGTTGACCACACCCAGATAATGGACACACCCACTTTTGGCCACGCCCACTTTTGTGCAGCCGCAATTGCCATATCTGCATTTACCTCAAGCACCACCCAAAAAACTATGTCTGGAAATGTCCATTCTTAACATTTAAACATTTGGAAATCATGAAATCATGAAATCATAATATCATAAAATCATAATATCATAAAATCATATGCCAAAAAGTGTGTAATGGTTAGCACTCTGGACTTTGAATCCAGTGATCTGAGTTCAAATCTCGGTGGAACCTATTGTAGAGAATCACGCTTCATTTATTTGTGGAAAATCAATATGTGTCTTATGGCCACTGATACCATAAGCTGGTGATTACGTGGCTGGTTGTGGATTTAGTGAGCGTGGCTTATTATAAGCATGCTGCTCAGGGCCATCCCATTGCCAGGCGCTAAGCCGTGATGCAGAGAGCTCTATTAAAAGAAAATATCTGAAGCCCTAAGTATTTTTACCAGGAGCAGGAAAGGAATGCCAAGTGGTCCTCGTTAGTATAGTGGTGAGTATCCCCGCCTGTCACGCGGGAGACCGGGGTTCGATTCCCCGACGGGGAGAAACATCTTTCTTTTCTACCCAGTTACCCACGCACCTCTCTGGTGCTGGACATCTTAAGTCCTTGTAATGCTCTTTCCAGAAGAAAGTGTTTGCTCGGGTTTGCTGTACATGGCAATTGGGGAAAGTCATCTCATGGCCACCCTGCACAACACCAGCTTTGTCACAGTTTCAGAGGTCACGAATGCTTCAGACCACCTCTGCAATTTAACTCTGGCTTTTCCCTGTGGCCCTAAGTGCCTTTACCAGGAGGAGGGGCGGCGGCGGCGGCAGCCGCAAGAAGCACTACATGGCCATTGTGGTCCTCGTTAGTATAGTGGTGAGTATCCCCGCCTGTCACGCGGGAGACCGGGGTTCAATTCCCCGACGGGGAGAAACGATTTTCTTTTCTTTTCGGGGAATGAGATGGAACAGCCAGCATCAAAGACAGGTCCCAGCTGGGAAAAGGGAATGCTCTTGCTGGACAAATTCTCATCAAGGCCTGAGCAAATGGGATGATGACAAGGGAAGGCCCAATCAGTTCTTAATAGCGTGGAAAGTGCAGAGATTTGAATCTCAATAGAACTTACCCTGGGACCAACTCCTGAACATGTTGCATACCGGGGGAGAGAGAGTCGAAAAGACCTCTCCAAGGCCAAAGCTGCATACTCTGCTGTATGTTAGCCTGGTGTTGGGCTTTAGGAGAGATGGAGTGATCTGTGAAGAGCACACTGGGCTCTCTGGCCTACTCCGGTCTACCGCATGCCTCATTTCATCTTGAGAGTTTCACCGTCTTTTCATGTTAAACAAGTCATGGTGTTTCTGGATCCCTCTTTGAAAAATCACCATACCCCTGATGGAGAAAATCTCCCAAAAGGCTTTTTTGTTCAAGCAACTGAAAGTGCCAGAGCTTCAAAAAGTGTGTTTGTGACCTTTAAAGGAGTCGAAAAAAGGATCATCCAGCCTCATCCACAACCATAGTCACCTGGTTAGATACAACAATCCTGAGGGCTTAAAGCGGAGTTCCCGGGCACGAAAATTTTTTTTCAGTGAACATACCCCCGGGACAGTCAGGGCTAGTACATTCCACAATGGCTAGCCTCTGATCTGTCCCGGGTCGCACTTACCTACAAGAAGAAATACTCACTTTTAAAATTTCTTCTCCAGCGTTGCCATCTCTGTTGTGGGCAGCTGAAGCCAGCGCAATCCTCTTCTGCATCCTCTTCCGCGTCTGGGGAAAAGTTTATAGACTGGCTGGTCCTAGGGGGTGAAAGGGAACGGGGGCATAACCTACGGACATCTAAGTACTGTAGAAAGCAGAGTGTAGAGTGCTTGCACTGGCCAAGGGGTTCCATGGTGTAATGGTTAGCACTCTGGACTTTGAATCCAGTGATCCGAGTTCAAATCTCGGTGGAACCTATTGTGGAGAATCACGCTTCATTTCTTTGTGGAAAATCAGTATGTTTCTTATGGCCACTGATACCATAAGCTTCTGATTACATGGCTGGTTGTGGATTTAGTGAGCGTGGCTTATTATAAGCATGCTGCCCAGGGCCATCCCATTGCCAGGCGCTAACCCGTGATGCAGAGAGCTCTATTAAAAGAAAATATCTGCAGCCCTAAGTATTTTTACCAGGGGCAGGAAAAGGGTGGCAAGCGGTCCTCGTTAGTATAGTGGTGAGTATCCCCGCCTGTCACGCGGGAGACCGGGGTTCGATTCCCCGACGGGGAGAAGCGACTTTCTTTTCAACCCACTTACCCATGCGCCTCGCTGGACAGCTTAAGTCCTTGTAATGCTCTTTCCAGATGGAGAAAATCTCCCAAAAGGCTTTTTTGTTCAAGCAACTGAAAGTGCCAGAGCTTCAAAAAGTGTGTTTGTGACCTTTAAAGGAGTGGAAAAAAGGATCCTAGGGGGTTAAAGGGGATGGGGGCCATAACCTACGGACATCTCAGTACAACAGAAAGCAGAGCTCCTAGCTCCTGTACTCAACCAGGGGTTCCATGGTGTAATGGTTAGCACTCTGGACTCTGAATCCAGCGATCCGAGTTCAAATCTCGGTGGGACCTTCTGTGGAGACTCACGCTTCATTTATTTGTGGAAAATCAATATGTGTCTTATGGCCACTGATACCATAAGCTGGTGATTACGTGGCTGGTTGTGGATTTAGTGAGCGTGGCTTATTATAAGCATGCTGCTCAGGGCCATCCCATTGCCAGGCGCTAAGCCGTGATGCAGAGAGCTCTATTAAAAGAAAATATCTGAAGCCCTAAGTATTTTTACCAGGAGCAGGAAAGGAATGCCAAGTGGTCCTCGTTAGTATAGTGGTGAGTATCCCCGCCTGTCACGCGGGAGACCGGGGTTCGATTCCCCGACGGGGAGAAACATCTTTCTTTTCTACCCAGTTACCCACGCACCTCTCTGGTGCTGGACATCTTAAGTCCTTGTAATGCTCTTTCCAGAAGAAAGTGTTTGCTCGGGTTTGCTGTACATGGCAATTGGGGAAAGTCATCTCATGGCCACCCTGCACAACACCAGCTTTGTCACAGTTTCAGAGGTCACGAATGCTTCAGACCACCTCTGCAATTTAACTCTGGCTTTTCCCTGTGGCCCTAAGTGCCTTTACCAGGAGGAGGGGCGGCGGCAGCCGCAAGAAGCACTACATGGCCATTGTGGTCCTCGTTAGTATAGTGGTGAGTATCCCCGCCTGTCACGCGGGAGACCGGGGTTCAATTCCCCGACGGGGAGAAACGATTTTCTTTTCTTTTCGGGGAATGAGATGGAACAGCCAGCATCAAAGACAGGTCCCAGCTGGGAAAAGGGAATGCTCTTGCTGGACAAATTCTCATCAAGGCCTGAGCAAATGGGATGATGACAAGGGAAGGCCCAATCAGTTCTTAATAGCGTGGAAAGTGCAGAGATTTGAATCTCAATAGAACTTACCCTGGGACCAACTCCTGAACATGTTGCATACCGGGGGAGAGAGAGTCGAAAAGACCTCTCCAAGGCCAAAGCTGCATACTCTGCTGTATGTTAGCCTGGTGTTGGGCTTTAGGAGAGATGGAGTGATCTGTGAAGAGCACACTGGGCTCTCTGGCCTACTCCGGTCTACCGCATGCCTCATTTCATCTTGAGAGTTTCACCGTCTTTTCATGTTAAACAAGTCATGGTGTTTCTGGATCCCTCTTTGAAAAATCACCATACCCCTGATGGAGAAAATCTCCCAAAAGGCTTTTTTGTTCAAGCAACTGAAAGTGCCAGAGCTTCAAAAAGTGTGTTTGTGACCTTTAAAGGAGTCGAAAAAAGGATCATCCAGCCTCATCCACAACCATAGTCACCTGGTTAGATACAACAATCCTGAGGGCTTAAAGCGGAGTTCCCGGGCACGAAAATTTTTTTTCAGTGAACATACCCCCGGGACAGTCAGGGCTAGTACATTCCACAATGGCTAGCCTCTGATCTGTCCCGGGTCGCACTTACCTACAAGAAGAAATACTCACTTTTAAAATTTCTTCTCCAGCGTTGCCATCTCTGTTGTGGGCAGCTGAAGCCAGCGCAATCCTCTTCTGCATCCTCTTCCGCGTCTGGGGAAAAGTTTATAGACTGGCTGGTCCTAGGGGGTGAAAGGGAACGGGGGCATAACCTACGGACATCTAAGTACTGTAGAAAGCAGAGTGTAGAGTGCTTGCACTGGCCAAGGGGTTCCATGGTGTAATGGTTAGCACTCTGGACTTTGAATCCAGTGATCCGAGTTCAAATCTCGGTGGAACCTATTGTGGAGAATCACGCTTCATTTCTTTGTGGAAAATCAGTATGTTTCTTATGGCCACTGATACCATAAGCTTCTGATTACATGGCTGGTTGTGGATTTAGTGAGCGTGGCTTATTATAAGCATGCTGCCCAGGGCCATCCCATTGCCAGGCGCTAACCCGTGATGCAGAGAGCTCTATTAAAAGAAAATATCTGCAGCCCTAAGTATTTTTACCAGGGGCAGGAAAAGGGTGGCAAGCGGTCCTCGTTAGTATAGTGGTGAGTATCCCCGCCTGTCACGCGGGAGACCGGGGTTCGATTCCCCGACGGGGAGAAGCGACTTTCTTTTCAACCCACTTACCCATGCGCCTCGCTGGACAGCTTAAGTCCTTGTAATGCTCTTTCCAGATGGAGAAAATCTCCCAAAAGGCTTTTTTGTTCAAGCAACTGAAAGTGCCAGAGCTTCAAAAAGTGTGTTTGTGACCTTTAAAGGAGTGGAAAAAAGGATCCTAGGGGGTTAAAGGGGATGGGGGCCATAACCTACGGACATCTCAGTACAACAGAAAGCAGAGCTCCTAGCTCCTGTACTCAACCAGGGGTTCCATGGTGTAATGGTTAGCACTCTGGACTCTGAATCCAGCGATCCGAGTTCAAATCTCGGTGGGACCTTCTGTGGAGACTCACGCTTCATTTATTTGTGGAAAATCAATATGTGTCTTATGGCCACTGATACCATAAGCTGGTGATTACGTGGCTGGTTGTGGATTTAGTGAGCGTGGCTTATTATAAGCATGCTGCTCAGGGCCATCCCATTGCCAGGCGCTAAGCCGTGATGCAGAGAGCTCTATTAAAAGAAAATATCTGAAGCCCTAAGTATTTTTACCAGGAGCAGGAAAGGAATGCCAAGTGGTCCTCGTTAGTATAGTGGTGAGTATCCCCGCCTGTCACGCGGGAGACCGGGGTTCGATTCCCCGACGGGGAGAAACATCTTTCTTTTCTACCCAGTTACCCACGCACCTCTCTGGTGCTGGACATCTTAAGTCCTTGTAATGCTCTTTCCAGAAGAAAGTGTTTGCTCGGGTTTGCTGTACATGGCAATTGGGGAAAGTCATCTCATGGCCACCCTGCACAACACCAGCTTTGTCACAGTTTCAGAGGTCACGAATGCTTCAGACCACCTCTGCAATTTAACTCTGGCTTTTCCCTGTGGCCCTAAGTGCCTTTACCAGGAGGAGGGGCGGCGGCGGCGGCAGCCGCAAGAAGCACTACATGGCCATTGTGGTCCTCGTTAGTATAGTGGTGAGTATCCCCGCCTGTCACGCGGGAGACCGGGGTTCAATTCCCCGACGGGGAGAAACGATTTTCTTTTCTTTTCGGGGAATGAGATGGAACAGCCAGCATCAAAGACAGGTCCCAGCTGGGAAAAGGGAATGCTCTTGCTGGACAAATTCTCATCAAGGCCTGAGCAAATGGGATGATGACAAGGGAAGGCCCAATCAGTTCTTAATAGCGTGGAAAGTGCAGAGATTTGAATCTCAATAGAACTTACCCTGGGACCAACTCCTGAACATGTTGCATACCGGGGGAGAGAGAGTCGAAAAGACCTCTCCAAGGCCAAAGCTGCATACTCTGCTGTATGTTAGCCTGGTGTTGGGCTTTAGGAGAGATGGAGTGATCTGTGAAGAGCACACTGGGCTCTCTGGCCTACTCCGGTCTACCGCATGCCTCATTTCATCTTGAGAGTTTCACCGTCTTTTCATGTTAAACAAGTCATGGTGTTTCTGGATCCCTCTTTGAAAAATCACCATACCCCTGATGGAGAAAATCTCCCAAAAGGCTTTTTTGTTCAAGCAACTGAAAGTGCCAGAGCTTCAAAAAGTGTGTTTGTGACCTTTAAAGGAGTCGAAAAAAGGATCATCCAGCCTCATCCACAACCATAGTCACCTGGTTAGATACAACAATCCTGAGGGCTTAAAGCGGAGTTCCCGGGCACGAAAATTTTTTTTCAGTGAACATACCCCCGGGACAGTCAGGGCTAGTACATTCCACAATGGCTAGCCTCTGATCTGTCCCGGGTCGCACTTACCTACAAGAAGAAATACTCACTTTTAAAATTTCTTCTCCAGCGTTGCCATCTCTGTTGTGGGCAGCTGAAGCCAGCGCAATCCTCTTCTGCATCCTCTTCCGCGTCTGGGGAAAAGTTTATAGACTGGCTGGTCCTAGGGGGTGAAAGGGAACGGGGGCATAACCTACGGACATCTAAGTACTGTAGAAAGCAGAGTGTAGAGTGCTTGCACTGGCCAAGGGGTTCCATGGTGTAATGGTTAGCACTCTGGACTTTGAATCCAGTGATCCGAGTTCAAATCTCGGTGGAACCTATTGTGGAGAATCACGCTTCATTTCTTTGTGGAAAATCAGTATGTTTCTTATGGCCACTGATACCATAAGCTTCTGATTACATGGCTGGTTGTGGATTTAGTGAGCGTGGCTTATTATAAGCATGCTGCCCAGGGCCATCCCATTGCCAGGCGCTAACCCGTGATGCAGAGAGCTCTATTAAAAGAAAATATCTGCAGCCCTAAGTATTTTTACCAGGGGCAGGAAAAGGGTGGCAAGCGGTCCTCGTTAGTATAGTGGTGAGTATCCCCGCCTGTCACGCGGGAGACCGGGGTTCGATTCCCCGACGGGGAGAAGCGACTTTCTTTTCAACCCACTTACCCATGCGCCTCGCTGGACAGCTTAAGTCCTTGTAATGCTCTTTCCAGATGGAGAAAATCTCCCAAAAGGCTTTTTTGTTCAAGCAACTGAAAGTGCCAGAGCTTCAAAAAGTGTGTTTGTGACCTTTAAAGGAGTGGAAAAAAGGATCCTAGGGGGTTAAAGGGGATGGGGGCCATAACCTACGGACATCTCAGTACAACAGAAAGCAGAGCTCCTAGCTCCTGTACTCAACCAGGGGTTCCATGGTGTAATGGTTAGCACTCTGGACTCTGAATCCAGCGATCCGAGTTCAAATCTCGGTGGGACCTTCTGTGGAGACTCACGCTTCATTTATTTGTGGAAAATCAATATGTGTCTTATGGCCACTGATACCATAAGCTGGTGATTACGTGGCTGGTTGTGGATTTAGTGAGCGTGGCTTATTATAAGCATGCTGCTCAGGGCCATCCCATTGCCAGGCGCTAAGCCGTGATGCAGAGAGCTCTATTAAAAGAAAATATCTGAAGCCCTAAGTATTTTTACCAGGAGCAGGAAAGGAATGCCAAGTGGTCCTCGTTAGTATAGTGGTGAGTATCCCCGCCTGTCACGCGGGAGACCGGGGTTCGATTCCCCGACGGGGAGAAACATCTTTCTTTTCTACCCAGTTACCCACGCACCTCTCTGGTGCTGGACATCTTAAGTCCTTGTAATGCTCTTTCCAGAAGAAAGTGTTTGCTCGGGTTTGCTGTACATGGCAATTGGGGAAAGTCATCTCATGGCCACCCTGCACAACACCAGCTTTGTCACAGTTTCAGAGGTCACGAATGCTTCAGACCACCTCTGCAATTTAACTCTGGCTTTTCCCTGTGGCCCTAAGTGCCTTTACCAGGAGGAGGGGCGGCGGCGGCGGCGGCGGCGGCGGCAGCCGCAAGAAGCACTACATGGCCATTGTGGTCCTCGTTAGTATAGTGGTGAGTATCCCCGCCTGTCACGCGGGAGACCGGGGTTCAATTCCCCGACGGGGAGAAACGATTTTCTTTTCTTTTCGGGGAATGAGATGGAACAGCCAGCATCAAAGACAGGTCCCAGCTGGGAAAAGGGAATGCTCTTGCTGGACAAATTCTCATCAAGGCCTGAGCAAATGGGATGATGACAAGGGAAGGCCCAATCAGTTCTTAATAGCGTGGAAAGTGCAGAGATTTGAATCTCAATAGAACTTACCCTGGGACCAACTCCTGAACATGTTGCATACCGGGGGAGAGAGAGTCGAAAAGACCTCTCCAAGGCCAAAGCTGCATACTCTGCTGTATGTTAGCCTGGTGTTGGGCTTTAGGAGAGATGGAGTGATCTGTGAAGAGCACACTGGGCTCTCTGGCCTACTCCGGTCTACCGCATGCCTCATTTCATCTTGAGAGTTTCACCGTCTTTTCATGTTAAACAAGTCATGGTGTTTCTGGATCCCTCTTTGAAAAATCACCATACCCCTGATGGAGAAAATCTCCCAAAAGGCTTTTTTGTTCAAGCAACTGAAAGTGCCAGAGCTTCAAAAAGTGTGTTTGTGACCTTTAAAGGAGTCGAAAAAAGGATCATCCAGCCTCATCCACAACCATAGTCACCTGGTTAGATACAACAATCCTGAGGGCTTAAAGCGGAGTTCCCGGGCACGAAAATTTTTTTTCAGTGAACATACCCCCGGGACAGTCAGGGCTAGTACATTCCACAATGGCTAGCCTCTGATCTGTCCCGGGTCGCACTTACCTACAAGAAGAAATACTCACTTTTAAAATTTCTTCTCCAGCGTTGCCATCTCTGTTGTGGGCAGCTGAAGCCAGCGCAATCCTCTTCTGCATCCTCTTCCGCGTCTGGGGAAAAGTTTATAGACTGGCTGGTCCTAGGGGGTGAAAGGGAACGGGGGCATAACCTACGGACATCTAAGTACTGTAGAAAGCAGAGTGTAGAGTGCTTGCACTGGCCAAGGGGTTCCATGGTGTAATGGTTAGCACTCTGGACTTTGAATCCAGTGATCCGAGTTCAAATCTCGGTGGAACCTATTGTGGAGAATCACGCTTCATTTCTTTGTGGAAAATCAGTATGTTTCTTATGGCCACTGATACCATAAGCTTCTGATTACATGGCTGGTTGTGGATTTAGTGAGCGTGGCTTATTATAAGCATGCTGCCCAGGGCCATCCCATTGCCAGGCGCTAACCCGTGATGCAGAGAGCTCTATTAAAAGAAAATATCTGCAGCCCTAAGTATTTTTACCAGGGGCAGGAAAAGGGTGGCAAGCGGTCCTCGTTAGTATAGTGGTGAGTATCCCCGCCTGTCACGCGGGAGACCGGGGTTCGATTCCCCGACGGGGAGAAGCGACTTTCTTTTCAACCCACTTACCCATGCGCCTCGCTGGACAGCTTAAGTCCTTGTAATGCTCTTTCCAGATGGAGAAAATCTCCCAAAAGGCTTTTTTGTTCAAGCAACTGAAAGTGCCAGAGCTTCAAAAAGTGTGTTTGTGACCTTTAAAGGAGTGGAAAAAAGGATCCTAGGGGGTTAAAGGGGATGGGGGCCATAACCTACGGACATCTCAGTACAACAGAAAGCAGAGCTCCTAGCTCCTGTACTCAACCAGGGGTTCCATGGTGTAATGGTTAGCACTCTGGACTCTGAATCCAGCGATCCGAGTTCAAATCTCGGTGGGACCTTCTGTGGAGACTCACGCTTCATTTATTTGTGGAAAATCAATATGTGTCTTATGGCCACTGATACCATAAGCTGGTGATTACGTGGCTGGTTGTGGATTTAGTGAGCGTGGCTTATTATAAGCATGCTGCTCAGGGCCATCCCATTGCCAGGCGCTAAGCCGTGATGCAGAGAGCTCTATTAAAAGAAAATATCTGAAGCCCTAAGTATTTTTACCAGGAGCAGGAAAGGAATGCCAAGTGGTCCTCGTTAGTATAGTGGTGAGTATCCCCGCCTGTCACGCGGGAGACCGGGGTTCGATTCCCCGACGGGGAGAAACATCTTTCTTTTCTACCCAGTTACCCACGCACCTCTCTGGTGCTGGACATCTTAAGTCCTTGTAATGCTCTTTCCAGAAGAAAGTGTTTGCTCGGGTTTGCTGTACATGGCAATTGGGGAAAGTCATCTCATGGCCACCCTGCACAACACCAGCTTTGTCACAGTTTCAGAGGTCACGAATGCTTCAGACCACCTCTGCAATTTAACTCTGGCTTTTCCCTGTGGCCCTAAGTGCCTTTACCAGGAGGAGGGGCGGCGGCGGCGGCAGCCGCAAGAAGCACTACATGGCCATTGTGGTCCTCGTTAGTATAGTGGTGAGTATCCCCGCCTGTCACGCGGGAGACCGGGGTTCAATTCCCCGACGGGGAGAAACGATTTTCTTTTCTTTTCGGGGAATGAGATGGAACAGCCAGCATCAAAGACAGGTCCCAGCTGGGAAAAGGGAATGCTCTTGCTGGACAAATTCTCATCAAGGCCTGAGCAAATGGGATGATGACAAGGGAAGGCCCAATCAGTTCTTAATAGCGTGGAAAGTGCAGAGATTTGAATCTCAATAGAACTTACCCTGGGACCAACTCCTGAACATGTTGCATACCGGGGGAGAGAGAGTCGAAAAGACCTCTCCAAGGCCAAAGCTGCATACTCTGCTGTATGTTAGCCTGGTGTTGGGCTTTAGGAGAGATGGAGTGATCTGTGAAGAGCACACTGGGCTCTCTGGCCTACTCCGGTCTACCGCATGCCTCATTTCATCTTGAGAGTTTCACCGTCTTTTCATGTTAAACAAGTCATGGTGTTTCTGGATCCCTCTTTGAAAAATCACCATACCCCTGATGGAGAAAATCTCCCAAAAGGCTTTTTTGTTCAAGCAACTGAAAGTGCCAGAGCTTCAAAAAGTGTGTTTGTGACCTTTAAAGGAGTCGAAAAAAGGATCATCCAGCCTCATCCACAACCATAGTCACCTGGTTAGATACAACAATCCTGAGGGCTTAAAGCGGAGTTCCCGGGCACGAAAATTTTTTTTCAGTGAACATACCCCCGGGACAGTCAGGGCTAGTACATTCCACAATGGCTAGCCTCTGATCTGTCCCGGGTCGCACTTACCTACAAGAAGAAATACTCACTTTTAAAATTTCTTCTCCAGCGTTGCCATCTCTGTTGTGGGCAGCTGAAGCCAGCGCAATCCTCTTCTGCATCCTCTTCCGCGTCTGGGGAAAAGTTTATAGACTGGCTGGTCCTAGGGGGTGAAAGGGAACGGGGGCATAACCTACGGACATCTAAGTACTGTAGAAAGCAGAGTGTAGAGTGCTTGCACTGGCCAAGGGGTTCCATGGTGTAATGGTTAGCACTCTGGACTTTGAATCCAGTGATCCGAGTTCAAATCTCGGTGGAACCTATTGTGGAGAATCACGCTTCATTTCTTTGTGGAAAATCAGTATGTTTCTTATGGCCACTGATACCATAAGCTTCTGATTACATGGCTGGTTGTGGATTTAGTGAGCGTGGCTTATTATAAGCATGCTGCCCAGGGCCATCCCATTGCCAGGCGCTAACCCGTGATGCAGAGAGCTCTATTAAAAGAAAATATCTGCAGCCCTAAGTATTTTTACCAGGGGCAGGAAAAGGGTGGCAAGCGGTCCTCGTTAGTATAGTGGTGAGTATCCCCGCCTGTCACGCGGGAGACCGGGGTTCGATTCCCCGACGGGGAGAAGCGACTTTCTTTTCAACCCACTTACCCATGCGCCTCGCTGGACAGCTTAAGTCCTTGTAATGCTCTTTCCAGATGGAGAAAATCTCCCAAAAGGCTTTTTTGTTCAAGCAACTGAAAGTGCCAGAGCTTCAAAAAGTGTGTTTGTGACCTTTAAAGGAGTGGAAAAAAGGATCCTAGGGGGTTAAAGGGGATGGGGGCCATAACCTACGGACATCTCAGTACAACAGAAAGCAGAGCTCCTAGCTCCTGTACTCAACCAGGGGTTCCATGGTGTAATGGTTAGCACTCTGGACTCTGAATCCAGCGATCCGAGTTCAAATCTCGGTGGGACCTTCTGTGGAGACTCACGCTTCATTTATTTGTGGAAAATCAATATGTGTCTTATGGCCACTGATACCATAAGCTGGTGATTACGTGGCTGGTTGTGGATTTAGTGAGCGTGGCTTATTATAAGCATGCTGCTCAGGGCCATCCCATTGCCAGGCGCTAAGCCGTGATGCAGAGAGCTCTATTAAAAGAAAATATCTGAAGCCCTAAGTATTTTTACCAGGAGCAGGAAAGGAATGCCAAGTGGTCCTCGTTAGTATAGTGGTGAGTATCCCCGCCTGTCACGCGGGAGACCGGGGTTCGATTCCCCGACGGGGAGAAACATCTTTCTTTTCTACCCAGTTACCCACGCACCTCTCTGGTGCTGGACATCTTAAGTCCTTGTAATGCTCTTTCCAGAAGAAAGTGTTTGCTCGGGTTTGCTGTACATGGCAATTGGGGAAAGTCATCTCATGGCCACCCTGCACAACACCAGCTTTGTCACAGTTTCAGAGGTCACGAATGCTTCAGACCACCTCTGCAATTTAACTCTGGCTTTTCCCTGTGGCCCTAAGTGCCTTTACCAGGAGGAGGGGCGGCAGCGGCAGCCGCAAGAAGCACTACATGGCCATTGTGGTCCTCGTTAGTATAGTGGTGAGTATCCCCGCCTGTCACGCGGGAGACCGGGGTTCAATTCCCCGACGGGGAGAAACGATTTTCTTTTCTTTTCGGGGAATGAGATGGAACAGCCAGCATCAAAGACAGGTCCCAGCTGGGAAAAGGGAATGCTCTTGCTGGACAAATTCTCATCAAGGCCTGAGCAAATGGGATGATGACAAGGGAAGGCCCAATCAGTTCTTAATAGCGTGGAAAGTGCAAAGATTTGAATCTCAATAGAACTTACCCTGGGACCAACTCCTGAACATGTTGCATACCGGGGGAGAGAGAGTCGAAAAGACCTCTCCAAGGCCAAAGCTGCATACTCTGCTGTATGTTAGCCTGGTGTTGGGCTTTAGGAGAGATGGAGTGATCTGTGAAGAGCACACTGGGCTCTCTGGCCTACTCCGGTCTACCGCATGCCTCATTTCATCTTGAGAGTTTCACCGTCTTTTCATGTTAAACAAGTCATGGTGTTTCTGGATCCCTCTTTGAAAAATCACCATACCCCTGATGGAGAAAATCTCCCAAAAGGCTTTTTTGTTCAAGCAACTGAAAGTGCCAGAGCTTCAAAAAGTGTGTTTGTGACCTTTAAAGGAGTCGAAAAAAGGATCATCCAGCCTCATCCACAACCATAGTCACCTGGTTAGATACAACAATCCTGAGGGCTTAAAGCGGAGTTCCCGGGCACGAAAATTTTTTTTCAGTGAACATACCCCCGGGACAGTCAGGGCTAGTACATTCCACAATGGCTAGCCTCTGATCTGTCCCGGGTCGCACTTACCTACAAGAAGAAATACTCACTTTTAAAATTTCTTCTCCAGCGTTGCCATCTCTGTTGTGGGCAGCTGAAGCCAGCGCAATCCTCTTCTGCATCCTCTTCCGCGTCTGGGGAAAAGTTTATAGACTGGCTGGTCCTAGGGGGTGAAAGGGAACGGGGGCATAACCTACGGACATCTAAGTACTGTAGAAAGCAGAGTGTAGAGTGCTTGCACTGGCCAAGGGGTTCCATGGTGTAATGGTTAGCACTCTGGACTTTGCATCCAGTGATCCGAGTTCAAATCTCGGTGGAACCTATTGTGGAGAATCACGCTTCATTTCTTTGTGGAAAATCAGTATGTTTCTTATGGCCACTGATACCATAAGCTTCTGATTACATGGCTGGTTGTGGATTTAGTGAGCGTGGCTTATTATAAGCATGCTGCCCAGGGCCATCCCATTGCCAGGCGCTAACCCGTGATGCAGAGAGCTCTATTAAAAGAAAATATCTGCAGCCCTAAGTATTTTTACCAGGGGCAGGAAAAGGGTGGCAAGCGGTCCTCGTTAGTATAGTGGTGAGTATCCCCGCCTGTCACGCGGGAGACCGGGGTTCGATTCCCCGACGGGGAGAAGCGACTTTCTTTTCAACCCACTTACCCATGCGCCTCGCTGGACAGCTTAAGTCCTTGTAATGCTCTTTCCAGATGGAGAAAATCTCCCAAAAGGCTTTTTTGTTCAAGCAACTGAAAGTGCCAGAGCTTCAAAAAGTGTGTTTGTGACCTTTAAAGGAGTGGAAAAAAGGATCCTAGGGGGTTAAAGGGGATGGGGGCCATAACCTACGGACATCTCAGTACAACAGAAAGCAGAGCTCCTAGCTCCTGTACTCAACCAGGGGTTCCATGGTGTAATGGTTAGCACTCTGGACTCTGAATCCAGCGATCCGAGTTCAAATCTCGGTGGGACCTTCTGTGGAGACTCACGCTTCATTTATTTGTGGAAAATCAATATGTGTCTTATGGCCACTGATACCATAAGCTGGTGATTACGTGGCTGGTTGTGGATTTAGTGAGCGTGGCTTATTATAAGCATGCTGCTCAGGGCCATCCCATTGCCAGGCGCTAAGCCGTGATGCAGAGAGCTCTATTAAAAGAAAATATCTGAAGCCCTAAGTATTTTTACCAGGAGCAGGAAAGGAATGCCAAGTGGTCCTCGTTAGTATAGTGGTGAGTATCCCCGCCTGTCACGCGGGAGACCGGGGTTCGATTCCCCGACGGGGAGAAACATCTTTCTTTTCTACCCAGTTACCCACGCACCTCTCTGGTGCTGGACATCTTAAGTCCTTGTAATGCTCTTTCCAGAAGAAAGTGTTTGCTCGGGTTTGCTGTACATGGCAATTGGGGAAAGTCATCTCATGGCCACCCTGCACAACACCAGCTTTGTCACAGTTTCAGAGGTCACGAATGCTTCAGACCACCTCTGCAATTTAACTCTGGCTTTTCCCTGTGGCCCTAAGTGCCTTTACCAGGAGGAGGGGCGGCGGCGGCGGCAGCCGCAAGAAGCACTACATGGCCATTGTGGTCCTCGTTAGTATAGTGGTGAGTATCCCCGCCTGTCACGCGGGAGACCGGGGTTCAATTCCCCGACGGGGAGAAACGATTTTCTTTTCTTTTCGGGGAATGAGATGGAACAGCCAGCATCAAAGACAGGTCCCAGCTGGGAAAAGGGAATGCTCTTGCTGGACAAATTCTCATCAAGGCCTGAGCAAATGGGATGATGACAAGGGAAGGCCCAATCAGTTCTTAATAGCGTGGAAAGTGCAGAGATTTGAATCTCAATAGAACTTACCCTGGGACCAACTCCTGAACATGTTGCATACCGGGGGAGAGAGAGTCGAAAAGACCTCTCCAAGGCCAAAGCTGCATACTCTGCTGTATGTTAGCCTGGTGTTGGGCTTTAGGAGAGATGGAGTGATCTGTGAAGAGCACACTGGGCTCTCTGGCCTACTCCGGTCTACCGCATGCCTCATTTCATCTTGAGAGTTTCACCGTCTTTTCATGTTAAACAAGTCATGGTGTTTCTGGATCCCTCTTTGAAAAATCACCATACCCCTGATGGAGAAAATCTCCCAAAAGGCTTTTTTGTTCAAGCAACTGAAAGTGCCAGAGCTTCAAAAAGTGTGTTTGTGACCTTTAAAGGAGTCGAAAAAAGGATCATCCAGCCTCATCCACAACCATAGTCACCTGGTTAGATACAACAATCCTGAGGGCTTAAAGCGGAGTTCCCGGGCACGAAAATTTTTTTTCAGTGAACATACCCCCGGGACAGTCAGGGCTAGTACATTCCACAATGGCTAGCCTCTGATCTGTCCCGGGTCGCACTTACCTACAAGAAGAAATACTCACTTTTAAAATTTCTTCTCCAGCGTTGCCATCTCTGTTGTGGGCAGCTGAAGCCAGCGCAATCCTCTTCTGCATCCTCTTCCGCGTCTGGGGAAAAGTTTATAGACTGGCTGGTCCTAGGGGGTGAAAGGGAACGGGGGCATAACCTACGGACATCTAAGTACTGTAGAAAGCAGAGTGTAGAGTGCTTGCACTGGCCAAGGGGTTCCATGGTGTAATGGTTAGCACTCTGGACTTTGAATCCAGTGATCCGAGTTCAAATCTCGGTGGAACCTATTGTGGAGAATCACGCTTCATTTCTTTGTGGAAAATCAGTATGTTTCTTATGGCCACTGATACCATAAGCTTCTGATTACATGGCTGGTTGTGGATTTAGTGAGCGTGGCTTATTATAAGCATGCTGCCCAGGGCCATCCCATTGCCAGGCGCTAACCCGTGATGCAGAGAGCTCTATTAAAAGAAAATATCTGCAGCCCTAAGTATTTTTACCAGGGGCAGGAAAAGGGTGGCAAGCGGTCCTCGTTAGTATAGTGGTGAGTATCCCCGCCTGTCACGCGGGAGACCGGGGTTCGATTCCCCGACGGGGAGAAGCGACTTTCTTTTCAACCCACTTACCCATGCGCCTCGCTGGACAGCTTAAGTCCTTGTAATGCTCTTTCCAGATGGAGAAAATCTCCCAAAAGGCTTTTTTGTTCAAGCAACTGAAAGTGCCAGAGCTTCAAAAAGTGTGTTTGTGACCTTTAAAGGAGTGGAAAAAAGGATCCTAGGGGGTTAAAGGGGATGGGGGCCATAACCTACGGACATCTCAGTACAACAGAAAGCAGAGCTCCTAGCTCCTGTACTCAACCAGGGGTTCCATGGTGTAATGGTTAGCACTCTGGACTCTGAATCCAGCGATCCGAGTTCAAATCTCGGTGGGACCTTCTGTGGAGACTCACGCTTCATTTATTTGTGGAAAATCAATATGTGTCTTATGGCCACTGATACCATAAGCTGGTGATTACGTGGCTGGTTGTGGATTTAGTGAGCGTGGCTTATTATAAGCATGCTGCTCAGGGCCATCCCATTGCCAGGCGCTAAGCCGTGATGCAGAGAGCTCTATTAAAAGAAAATATCTGAAGCCCTAAGTATTTTTACCAGGAGCAGGAAAGGAATGCCAAGTGGTCCTCGTTAGTATAGTGGTGAGTATCCCCGCCTGTCACGCGGGAGACCGGGGTTCGATTCCCCGACGGGGAGAAACATCTTTCTTTTCTACCCAGTTACCCACGCACCTCTCTGGTGCTGGACATCTTAAGTCCTTGTAATGCTCTTTCCAGAAGAAAGTGTTTGCTCGGGTTTGCTGTACATGGCAATTGGGGAAAGTCATCTCATGGCCACCCTGCACAACACCAGCTTTGTCACAGTTTCAGAGGTCACGAATGCTTCAGACCACCTCTGCAATTTAACTCTGGCTTTTCCCTGTGGCCCTAAGTGCCTTTACCAGGAGGAGGGGCGGCGGCGGCGGCAGCCGCAAGAAGCACTACATGGCCATTGTGGTCCTCGTTAGTATAGTGGTGAGTATCCCCGCCTGTCACGCGGGAGACCGGGGTTCAATTCCCCGACGGGGAGAAACGATTTTCTTTTCTTTTCGGGGAATGAGATGGAACAGCCAGCATCAAAGACAGGTCCCAGCTGGGAAAAGGGAATGCTCTTGCTGGACAAATTCTCATCAAGGCCTGAGCAAATGGGATGATGACAAGGGAAGGCCCAATCAGTTCTTAATAGCGTGGAAAGTGCAGAGATTTGAATCTCAATAGAACTTACCCTGGGACCAACTCCTGAACATGTTGCATACCGGGGGAGAGAGAGTCGAAAAGACCTCTCCAAGGCCAAAGCTGCATACTCTGCTGTATGTTAGCCTGGTGTTGGGCTTTAGGAGAGATGGAGTGATCTGTGAAGAGCACACTGGGCTCTCTGGCCTACTCCGGTCTACCGCATGCCTCATTTCATCTTGAGAGTTTCACCGTCTTTTCATGTTAAACAAGTCATGGTGTTTCTGGATCCCTCTTTGAAAAATCACCATACCCCTGATGGAGAAAATCTCCCAAAAGGCTTTTTTGTTCAAGCAACTGAAAGTGCCAGAGCTTCAAAAAGTGTGTTTGTGACCTTTAAAGGAGTCGAAAAAAGGATCATCCAGCCTCATCCACAACCATAGTCACCTGGTTAGATACAACAATCCTGAGGGCTTAAAGCGGAGTTCCCGGGCACGAAAATTTTTTTTCAGTGAACATACCCCCGGGACAGTCAGGGCTAGTACATTCCACAATGGCTAGCCTCTGATCTGTCCCGGGTCGCACTTACCTACAAGAAGAAATACTCACTTTTAAAATTTCTTCTCCAGCGTTGCCATCTCTGTTGTGGGCAGCTGAAGCCAGCGCAATCCTCTTCTGCATCCTCTTCCGCGTCTGGGGAAAAGTTTATAGACTGGCTGGTCCTAGGGGGTGAAAGGGAACGGGGGCATAACCTACGGACATCTAAGTACTGTAGAAAGCAGAGTGTAGAGTGCTTGCACTGGCCAAGGGGTTCCATGGTGTAATGGTTAGCACTCTGGACTTTGAATCCAGTGATCCGAGTTCAAATCTCGGTGGAACCTATTGTGGAGAATCACGCTTCATTTCTTTGTGGAAAATCAGTATGTTTCTTATGGCCACTGATACCATAAGCTTCTGATTACATGGCTGGTTGTGGATTTAGTGAGCGTGGCTTATTATAAGCATGCTGCCCAGGGCCATCCCATTGCCAGGCGCTAACCCGTGATGCAGAGAGCTCTATTAAAAGAAAATATCTGCAGCCCTAAGTATTTTTACCAGGGGCAGGAAAAGGGTGGCAAGCGGTCCTCGTTAGTATAGTGGTGAGTATCCCCGCCTGTCACGCGGGAGACCGGGGTTCGATTCCCCGACGGGGAGAAGCGACTTTCTTTTCAACCCACTTACCCATGCGCCTCGCTGGACAGCTTAAGTCCTTGTAATGCTCTTTCCAGATGGAGAAAATCTCCCAAAAGGCTTTTTTGTTCAAGCAACTGAAAGTGCCAGAGCTTCAAAAAGTGTGTTTGTGACCTTTAAAGGAGTGGAAAAAAGGATCCTAGGGGGTTAAAGGGGATGGGGGCCATAACCTACGGACATCTCAGTACAACAGAAAGCAGAGCTCCTAGCTCCTGTACTCAACCAGGGGTTCCATGGTGTAATGGTTAGCACTCTGGACTCTGAATCCAGCGATCCGAGTTCAAATCTCGGTGGGACCTTCTGTGGAGACTCACGCTTCATTTATTTGTGGAAAATCAATATGTGTCTTATGGCCACTGATACCATAAGCTGGTGATTACGTGGCTGGTTGTGGATTTAGTGAGCGTGGCTTATTATAAGCATGCTGCTCAGGGCCATCCCATTGCCAGGCGCTAAGCCGTGATGCAGAGAGCTCTATTAAAAGAAAATATCTGAAGCCCTAAGTATTTTTACCAGGAGCAGGAAAGGAATGCCAAGTGGTCCTCGTTAGTATAGTGGTGAGTATCCCCGCCTGTCACGCGGGAGACCGGGGTTCGATTCCCCGACGGGGAGAAACATCTTTCTTTTCTACCCAGTTACCCACGCACCTCTCTGGTGCTGGACATCTTAAGTCCTTGTAATGCTCTTTCCAGAAGAAAGTGTTTGCTCGGGTTTGCTGTACATGGCAATTGGGGAAAGTCATCTCATGGCCACCCTGCACAACACCAGCTTTGTCACAGTTTCAGAGGTCACGAATGCTTCAGACCACCTCTGCAATTTAACTCTGGCTTTTCCCTGTGGCCCTAAGTGCCTTTACCAGGAGGAGGGGCGGCGGCGGCGGCAGCCGCAAGAAGCACTACATGGCCATTGTGGTCCTCGTTAGTATAGTGGTGAGTATCCCCGCCTGTCACGCGGGAGACCGGGGTTCAATTCCCCGACGGGGAGAAACGATTTTCTTTTCTTTTCGGGGAATGAGATGGAACAGCCAGCATCAAAGACAGGTCCCAGCTGGGAAAAGGGAATGCTCTTGCTGGACAAATTCTCATCAAGGCCTGAGCAAATGGGATGATGACAAGGGAAGGCCCAATCAGTTCTTAATAGCGTGGAAAGTGCAGAGATTTGAATCTCAATAGAACTTACCCTGGGACCAACTCCTGAACATGTTGCATACCGGGGGAGAGAGAGTCGAAAAGACCTCTCCAAGGCCAAAGCTGCATACTCTGCTGTATGTTAGCCTGGTGTTGGGCTTTAGGAGAGATGGAGTGATCTGTGAAGAGCACACTGGGCTCTCTGGCCTACTCCGGTCTACCGCATGCCTCATTTCATCTTGAGAGTTTCACCGTCTTTTCATGTTAAACAAGTCATGGTGTTTCTGGATCCCTCTTTGAAAAATCACCATACCCCTGATGGAGAAAATCTCCCAAAAGGCTTTTTTGTTCAAGCAACTGAAAGTGCCAGAGCTTCAAAAAGTGTGTTTGTGACCTTTAAAGGAGTCGAAAAAAGGATCATCCAGCCTCATCCACAACCATAGTCACCTGGTTAGATACAACAATCCTGAGGGCTTAAAGCGGAGTTCCCGGGCACGAAAATTTTTTTTCAGTGAACATACCCCCGGGACAGTCAGGGCTAGTACATTCCACAATGGCTAGCCTCTGATCTGTCCCGGGTCGCACTTACCTACAAGAAGAAATACTCACTTTTAAAATTTCTTCTCCAGCGTTGCCATCTCTGTTGTGGGCAGCTGAAGCCAGCGCAATCCTCTTCTGCATCCTCTTCCGCGTCTGGGGAAAAGTTTATAGACTGGCTGGTCCTAGGGGGTGAAAGGGAACGGGGGCATAACCTACGGACATCTAAGTACTGTAGAAAGCAGAGTGTAGAGTGCTTGCACTGGCCAAGGGGTTCCATGGTGTAATGGTTAGCACTCTGGACTTTGAATCCAGTGATCCGAGTTCAAATCTCGGTGGAACCTATTGTGGAGAATCACGCTTCATTTCTTTGTGGAAAATCAGTATGTTTCTTATGGCCACTGATACCATAAGCTTCTGATTACATGGCTGGTTGTGGATTTAGTGAGCGTGGCTTATTATAAGCATGCTGCCCAGGGCCATCCCATTGCCAGGCGCTAACCCGTGATGCAGAGAGCTCTATTAAAAGAAAATATCTGCAGCCCTAAGTATTTTTACCAGGGGCAGGAAAAGGGTGGCAAGCGGTCCTCGTTAGTATAGTGGTGAGTATCCCCGCCTGTCACGCGGGAGACCGGGGTTCGATTCCCCGACGGGGAGAAGCGACTTTCTTTTCAACCCACTTACCCATGCGCCTCGCTGGACAGCTTAAGTCCTTGTAATGCTCTTTCCAGATGGAGAAAATCTCCCAAAAGGCTTTTTTGTTCAAGCAACTGAAAGTGCCAGAGCTTCAAAAAGTGTGTTTGTGACCTTTAAAGGAGTGGAAAAAAGGATCCTAGGGGGTTAAAGGGGATGGGGGCCATAACCTACGGACATCTCAGTACAACAGAAAGCAGAGCTCCTAGCTCCTGTACTCAACCAGGGGTTCCATGGTGTAATGGTTAGCACTCTGGACTCTGAATCCAGCGATCCGAGTTCAAATCTCGGTGGGACCTTCTGTGGAGACTCACGCTTCATTTATTTGTGGAAAATCAATATGTGTCTTATGGCCACTGATACCATAAGCTGGTGATTACGTGGCTGGTTGTGGATTTAGTGAGCGTGGCTTATTATAAGCATGCTGCTCAGGGCCATCCCATTGCCAGGCGCTAAGCCGTGATGCAGAGAGCTCTATTAAAAGAAAATATCTGAAGCCCTAAGTATTTTTACCAGGAGCAGGAAAGGAATGCCAAGTGGTCCTCGTTAGTATAGTGGTGAGTATCCCCGCCTGTCACGCGGGAGACCGGGGTTCGATTCCCCGACGGGGAGAAACATCTTTCTTTTCTACCCAGTTACCCACGCACCTCTCTGGTGCTGGACATCTTAAGTCCTTGTAATGCTCTTTCCAGAAGAAAGTGTTTGCTCGGGTTTGCTGTACATGGCAATTGGGGAAAGTCATCTCATGGCCACCCTGCACAACACCAGCTTTGTCACAGTTTCAGAGGTCACGAATGCTTCAGACCACCTCTGCAATTTAACTCTGGCTTTTCCCTGTGGCCCTAAGTGCCTTTACCAGGAGGAGGGGCGGCGGCGGCGGCAGCCGCAAGAAGCACTACATGGCCATTGTGGTCCTCGTTAGTATAGTGGTGAGTATCCCCGCCTGTCACGCGGGAGACCGGGGTTCAATTCCCCGACGGGGAGAAACGATTTTCTTTTCTTTTCGGGGAATGAGATGGAACAGCCAGCATCAAAGACAGGTCCCAGCTGGGAAAAGGGAATGCTCTTGCTGGACAAATTCTCATCAAGGCCTGAGCAAATGGGATGATGACAAGGGAAGGCCCAATCAGTTCTTAATAGCGTGGAAAGTGCAGAGATTTGAATCTCAATAGAACTTACCCTGGGACCAACTCCTGAACATGTTGCATACCGGGGGAGAGAGAGTCGAAAAGACCTCTCCAAGGCCAAAGCTGCATACTCTGCTGTATGTTAGCCTGGTGTTGGGCTTTAGGAGAGATGGAGTGATCTGTGAAGAGCACACTGGGCTCTCTGGCCTACTCCGGTCTACCGCATGCCTCATTTCATCTTGAGAGTTTCACCGTCTTTTCATGTTAAACAAGTCATGGTGTTTCTGGATCCCTCTTTGAAAAATCACCATACCCCTGATGGAGAAAATCTCCCAAAAGGCTTTTTTGTTCAAGCAACTGAAAGTGCCAGAGCTTCAAAAAGTGTGTTTGTGACCTTTAAAGGAGTCGAAAAAAGGATCATCCAGCCTCATCCACAACCATAGTCACCTGGTTAGATACAACAATCCTGAGGGCTTAAAGCGGAGTTCCCGGGCACGAAAATTTTTTTTCAGTGAACATACCCCCGGGACAGTCAGGGCTAGTACATTCCACAATGGCTAGCCTCTGATCTGTCCCGGGTCGCACTTACCTACAAGAAGAAATACTCACTTTTAAAATTTCTTCTCCAGCGTTGCCATCTCTGTTGTGGGCAGCTGAAGCCAGCGCAATCCTCTTCTGCATCCTCTTCCGCGTCTGGGGAAAAGTTTATAGACTGGCTGGTCCTAGGGGGTGAAAGGGAACGGGGGCATAACCTACGGACATCTAAGTACTGTAGAAAGCAGAGTGTAGAGTGCTTGCACTGGCCAAGGGGTTCCATGGTGTAATGGTTAGCACTCTGGACTTTGAATCCAGTGATCCGAGTTCAAATCTCGGTGGAACCTATTGTGGAGAATCACGCTTCATTTCTTTGTGGAAAATCAGTATGTTTCTTATGGCCACTGATACCATAAGCTTCTGATTACATGGCTGGTTGTGGATTTAGTGAGCGTGGCTTATTATAAGCATGCTGCCCAGGGCCATCCCATTGCCAGGCGCTAACCCGTGATGCAGAGAGCTCTATTAAAAGAAAATATCTGCAGCCCTAAGTATTTTTACCAGGGGCAGGAAAAGGGTGGCAAGCGGTCCTCGTTAGTATAGTGGTGAGTATCCCCGCCTGTCACGCGGGAGACCGGGGTTCGATTCCCCGACGGGGAGAAGCGACTTTCTTTTCAACCCACTTACCCATGCGCCTCGCTGGACAGCTTAAGTCCTTGTAATGCTCTTTCCAGATGGAGAAAATCTCCCAAAAGGCTTTTTTGTTCAAGCAACTGAAAGTGCCAGAGCTTCAAAAAGTGTGTTTGTGACCTTTAAAGGAGTGGAAAAAAGGATCCTAGGGGGTTAAAGGGGATGGGGGCCATAACCTACGGACATCTCAGTACAACAGAAAGCAGAGCTCCTAGCTCCTGTACTCAACCAGGGGTTCCATGGTGTAATGGTTAGCACTCTGGACTCTGAATCCAGCGATCCGAGTTCAAATCTCGGTGGGACCTTCTGTGGAGACTCACGCTTCATTTATTTGTGGAAAATCAATATGTGTCTTATGGCCACTGATACCATAAGCTGGTGATTACGTGGCTGGTTGTGGATTTAGTGAGCGTGGCTTATTATAAGCATGCTGCTCAGGGCCATCCCATTGCCAGGCGCTAAGCCGTGATGCAGAGAGCTCTATTAAAAGAAAATATCTGAAGCCCTAAGTATTTTTACCAGGAGCAGGAAAGGAATGCCAAGTGGTCCTCGTTAGTATAGTGGTGAGTATCCCCGCCTGTCACGCGGGAGACCGGGGTTCGATTCCCCGACGGGGAGAAACATCTTTCTTTTCTACCCAGTTACCCACGCACCTCTCTGGTGCTGGACATCTTAAGTCCTTGTAATGCTCTTTCCAGAAGAAAGTGTTTGCTCGGGTTTGCTGTACATGGCAATTGGGGAAAGTCATCTCATGGCCACCCTGCACAACACCAGCTTTGTCACAGTTTCAGAGGTCACGAATGCTTCAGACCACCTCTGCAATTTAACTCTGGCTTTTCCCTGTGGCCCTAAGTGCCTTTACCAGGAGGAGGGGCGGCGGCAGCCGCAAGAAGCACTACATGGCCATTGTGGTCCTCGTTAGTATAGTGGTGAGTATCCCCGCCTGTCACGCGGGAGACCGGGGTTCAATTCCCCGACGGGGAGAAACGATTTTCTTTTCTTTTCGGGGAATGAGATGGAACAGCCAGCATCAAAGACAGGTCCCAGCTGGGAAAAGGGAATGCTCTTGCTGGACAAATTCTCATCAAGGCCTGAGCAAATGGGATGATGACAAGGGAAGGCCCAATCAGTTCTTAATAGCGTGGAAAGTGCAGAGATTTGAATCTCAATAGAACTTACCCTGGGACCAACTCCTGAACATGTTGCATACCGGGGGAGAGAGAGTCGAAAAGACCTCTCCAAGGCCAAAGCTGCATACTCTGCTGTATGTTAGCCTGGTGTTGGGCTTTAGGAGAGATGGAGTGATCTGTGAAGAGCACACTGGGCTCTCTGGCCTACTCCGGTCTACCGCATGCCTCATTTCATCTTGAGAGTTTCACCGTCTTTTCATGTTAAACAAGTCATGGTGTTTCTGGATCCCTCTTTGAAAAATCACCATACCCCTGATGGAGAAAATCTCCCAAAAGGCTTTTTTGTTCAAGCAACTGAAAGTGCCAGAGCTTCAAAAAGTGTGTTTGTGACCTTTAAAGGAGTCGAAAAAAGGATCATCCAGCCTCATCCACAACCATAGTCACCTGGTTAGATACAACAATCCTGAGGGCTTAAAGCGGAGTTCCCGGGCACGAAAATTTTTTTTCAGTGAACATACCCCCGGGACAGTCAGGGCTAGTACATTCCACAATGGCTAGCCTCTGATCTGTCCCGGGTCGCACTTACCTACAAGAAGAAATACTCACTTTTAAAATTTCTTCTCCAGCGTTGCCATCTCTGTTGTGGGCAGCTGAAGCCAGCGCAATCCTCTTCTGCATCCTCTTCCGCGTCTGGGGAAAAGTTTATAGACTGGCTGGTCCTAGGGGGTGAAAGGGAACGGGGGCATAACCTACGGACATCTAAGTACTGTAGAAAGCAGAGTGTAGAGTGCTTGCACTGGCCAAGGGGTTCCATGGTGTAATGGTTAGCACTCTGGACTTTGAATCCAGTGATCCGAGTTCAAATCTCGGTGGAACCTATTGTGGAGAATCACGCTTCATTTCTTTGTGGAAAATCAGTATGTTTCTTATGGCCACTGATACCATAAGCTTCTGATTACATGGCTGGTTGTGGATTTAGTGAGCGTGGCTTATTATAAGCATGCTGCCCAGGGCCATCCCATTGCCAGGCGCTAACCCGTGATGCAGAGAGCTCTATTAAAAGAAAATATCTGCAGCCCTAAGTATTTTTACCAGGGGCAGGAAAAGGGTGGCAAGCGGTCCTCGTTAGTATAGTGGTGAGTATCCCCGCCTGTCACGCGGGAGACCGGGGTTCGATTCCCCGACGGGGAGAAGCGACTTTCTTTTCAACCCACTTACCCATGCGCCTCGCTGGACAGCTTAAGTCCTTGTAATGCTCTTTCCAGATGGAGAAAATCTCCCAAAAGGCTTTTTTGTTCAAGCAACTGAAAGTGCCAGAGCTTCAAAAAGTGTGTTTGTGACCTTTAAAGGAGTGGAAAAAAGGATCCTAGGGGGTTAAAGGGGATGGGGGCCATAACCTACGGACATCTCAGTACAACAGAAAGCAGAGCTCCTAGCTCCTGTACTCAACCAGGGGTTCCATGGTGTAATGGTTAGCACTCTGGACTCTGAATCCAGCGATCCGAGTTCAAATCTCGGTGGGACCTTCTGTGGAGACTCACGCTTCATTTATTTGTGGAAAATCAATATGTGTCTTATGGCCACTGATACCATAAGCTGGTGATTACGTGGCTGGTTGTGGATTTAGTGAGCGTGGCTTATTATAAGCATGCTGCTCAGGGCCATCCCATTGCCAGGCGCTAAGCCGTGATGCAGAGAGCTCTATTAAAAGAAAATATCTGAAGCCCTAAGTATTTTTACCAGGAGCAGGAAAGGAATGCCAAGTGGTCCTCGTTAGTATAGTGGTGAGTATCCCCGCCTGTCACGCGGGAGACCGGGGTTCGATTCCCCGACGGGGAGAAACATCTTTCTTTTCTACCCAGTTACCCACGCACCTCTCTGGTGCTGGACATCTTAAGTCCTTGTAATGCTCTTTCCAGAAGAAAGTGTTTGCTCGGGTTTGCTGTACATGGCAATTGGGGAAAGTCATCTCATGGCCACCCTGCACAACACCAGCTTTGTCACAGTTTCAGAGGTCACGAATGCTTCAGACCACCTCTGCAATTTAACTCTGGCTTTTCCCTGTGGCCCTAAGTGCCTTTACCAGGAGGAGGGGCGGCGGCGGCGGCGGCAGCCGCAAGAAGCACTACATGGCCATTGTGGTCCTCGTTAGTATAGTGGTGAGTATCCCCGCCTGTCACGCGGGAGACCGGGGTTCTATTCCCCGACGGGGAGAAACGATTTTCTTTTCTTTTCGGGGAATGAGATGGAACAGCCAGCATCAAAGACAGGTCCCAGCTGGGAAAAGGGAATGCTCTTGCTGGACAAATTCTCATCAAGGCCTGAGCAAATGGGATGATGACAAGGGAAGGCCCAATCAGTTCTTAATAGCGTGGAAAGTGCAGAGATTTGAATCTCAATAGAACTTACCCTGGGACCAACTCCTGAACATGTTGCATACCGGGGGAGAGAGAGTCGAAAAGACCTCTCCAAGGCCAAAGCTGCATACTCTGCTGTATGTTAGCCTGGTGTTGGGCTTTAGGAGAGATGGAGTGATCTGTGAAGAGCACACTGGGCTCTCTGGCCTACTCCGGTCTACCGCATGCCTCATTTCATCTTGAGAGTTTCACCGTCTTTTCATGTTAAACAAGTCATGGTGTTTCTGGATCCCTCTTTGAAAAATCACCATACCCCTGATGGAGAAAATCTCCCAAAAGGCTTTTTTGTTCAAGCAACTGAAAGTGCCAGAGCTTCAAAAAGTGTGTTTGTGACCTTTAAAGGAGTCGAAAAAAGGATCATCCAGCCTCATCCACAACCATAGTCACCTGGTTAGATACAACAATCCTGAGGGCTTAAAGCGGAGTTCCCGGGCACGAAAATTTTTTTTCAGTGAACATACCCCCGGGACAGTCAGGGCTAGTACATTCCACAATGGCTAGCCTCTGATCTGTCCCGGGTCGCACTTACCTACAAGAAGAAATACTCACTTTTAAAATTTCTTCTCCAGCGTTGCCATCTCTGTTGTGGGCAGCTGAAGCCAGCGCAATCCTCTTCTGCATCCTCTTCCGCGTCTGGGGAAAAGTTTATAGACTGGCTGGTCCTAGGGGGTGAAAGGGAACGGGGGCATAACCTACGGACATCTAAGTACTGTAGAAAGCAGAGTGTAGAGTGCTTGCACTGGCCAAGGGGTTCCATGGTGTAATGGTTAGCACTCTGGACTTTGAATCCAGTGATCCGAGTTCAAATCTCGGTGGAACCTATTGTGGAGAATCACGCTTCATTTCTTTGTGGAAAATCAGTATGTTTCTTATGGCCACTGATACCATAAGCTTCTGATTACATGGCTGGTTGTGGATTTAGTGAGCGTGGCTTATTATAAGCATGCTGCCCAGGGCCATCCCATTGCCAGGCGCTAACCCGTGATGCAGAGAGCTCTATTAAAAGAAAATATCTGCAGCCCTAAGTATTTTTACCAGGGGCAGGAAAAGGGTGGCAAGCGGTCCTCGTTAGTATAGTGGTGAGTATCCCCGCCTGTCACGCGGGAGACCGGGGTTCGATTCCCCGACGGGGAGAAGCGACTTTCTTTTCAACCCACTTACCCATGCGCCTCGCTGGACAGCTTAAGTCCTTGTAATGCTCTTTCCAGATGGAGAAAATCTCCCAAAAGGCTTTTTTGTTCAAGCAACTGAAAGTGCCAGAGCTTCAAAAAGTGTGTTTGTGACCTTTAAAGGAGTGGAAAAAAGGATCCTAGGGGGTTAAAGGGGATGGGGGCCATAACCTACGGACATCTCAGTACAACAGAAAGCAGAGCTCCTAGCTCCTGTACTCAACCAGGGGTTCCATGGTGTAATGGTTAGCACTCTGGACTCTGAATCCAGCGATCCGAGTTCAAATCTCGGTGGGACCTTCTGTGGAGACTCACGCTTCATTTATTTGTGGAAAATCAATATGTGTCTTATGGCCACTGATACCATAAGCTGGTGATTACGTGGCTGGTTGTGGATTTAGTGAGCGTGGCTTATTATAAGCATGCTGCTCAGGGCCATCCCATTGCCAGGCGCTAAGCCGTGATGCAGAGAGCTCTATTAAAAGAAAATATCTGAAGCCCTAAGTATTTTTACCAGGAGCAGGAAAGGAATGCCAAGTGGTCCTCGTTAGTATAGTGGTGAGTATCCCCGCCTGTCACGCGGGAGACCGGGGTTCGATTCCCCGACGGGGAGAAACATCTTTCTTTTCTACCCAGTTACCCACGCACCTCTCTGGTGCTGGACATCTTAAGTCCTTGTAATGCTCTTTCCAGAAGAAAGTGTTTGCTCGGGTTTGCTGTACATGGCAATTGGGGAAAGTCATCTCATGGCCACCCTGCACAACACCAGCTTTGTCACAGTTTCAGAGGTCACGAATGCTTCAGACCACCTCTGCAATTTAACTCTGGCTTTTCCCTGTGGCCCTAAGTGCCTTTACCAGGAGGAGGGGCGGCGGCAGCCGCAAGAAGCACTACATGGCCATTGTGGTCCTCGTTAGTATAGTGGTGAGTATCCCCGCCTGTCACGCGGGAGACCGGGGTTCAATTCCCCGACGGGGAGAAACGATTTTCTTTTCTTTTCGGGGAATGAGATGGAACAGCCAGCATCAAAGACAGGTCCCAGCTGGGAAAAGGGAATGCTCTTGCTGGACAAATTCTCATCAAGGCCTGAGCAAATGGGATGATGACAAGGGAAGGCCCAATCAGTTCTTAATAGCGTGGAAAGTGCAGAGATTTGAATCTCAATAGAACTTACCCTGGGACCAACTCCTGAACATGTTGCATACCGGGGGAGAGAGAGTCGAAAAGACCTCTCCAAGGCCAAAGCTGCATACTCTGCTGTATGTTAGCCTGGTGTTGGGCTTTAGGAGAGATGGAGTGATCTGTGAAGAGCACACTGGGCTCTCTGGCCTACTCCGGTCTACCGCATGCCTCATTTCATCTTGAGAGTTTCACCGTCTTTTCATGTTAAACAAGTCATGGTGTTTCTGGATCCCTCTTTGAAAAATCACCATACCCCTGATGGAGAAAATCTCCCAAAAGGCTTTTTTGTTCAAGCAACTGAAAGTGCCAGAGCTTCAAAAAGTGTGTTTGTGACCTTTAAAGGAGTCGAAAAAAGGATCATCCAGCCTCATCCACAACCATAGTCACCTGGTTAGATACAACAATCCTGAGGGCTTAAAGCGGAGTTCCCGGGCACGAAATTTTTTTTTCAGTGAACATACCCCCGGGACAGTCAGGGCTAGTACATTCCACAATGGCTAGCCTCTGATCTGTCCCGGGTCGCACTTACCTACAAGAAGAAATACTCACTTTTAAAATTTCTTCTCCAGCGTTGCCATCTCTGTTGTGGGCAGCTGAAGCCAGCGCAATCCTCTTCTGCATCCTCTTCCGCGTCTGGGGAAAAGTTTATAGACTGGCTGGTCCTAGGGGGTGAAAGGGAACGGGGGCATAACCTACGGACATCTAAGTACTGTAGAAAGCAGAGTGTAGAGTGCTTGCACTGGCCAAGGGGTTCCATGGTGTAATGGTTAGCACTCTGGACTTTGAATCCAGTGATCCGAGTTCAAATCTCGGTGGAACCTATTGTGGAGAATCACGCTTCATTTCTTTGTGGAAAATCAGTATGTTTCTTATGGCCACTGATACCATAAGCTTCTGATTACATGGCTGGTTGTGGATTTAGTGAGCGTGGCTTATTATAAGCATGCTGCCCAGGGCCATCCCATTGCCAGGCGCTAACCCGTGATGCAGAGAGCTCTATTAAAAGAAAATATCTGCAGCCCTAAGTATTTTTACCAGGGGCAGGAAAAGGGTGGCAAGCGGTCCTCGTTAGTATAGTGGTGAGTATCCCCGCCTGTCACGCGGGAGACCGGGGTTCGATTCCCCGACGGGGAGAAGCGACTTTCTTTTCAACCCACTTACCCATGCGCCTCGCTGGACAGCTTAAGTCCTTGTAATGCTCTTTCCAGATGGAGAAAATCTCCCAAAAGGCTTTTTTGTTCAAGCAACTGAAAGTGCCAGAGCTTCAAAAAGTGTGTTTGTGACCTTTAAAGGAGTGGAAAAAAGGATCCTAGGGGGTTAAAGGGGATGGGGGCCATAACCTACGGACATCTCAGTACAACAGAAAGCAGAGCTCCTAGCTCCTGTACTCAACCAGGGGTTCCATGGTGTAATGGTTAGCACTCTGGACTCTGAATCCAGCGATCCGAGTTCAAATCTCGGTGGGACCTTCTGTGGAGACTCACGCTTCATTTATTTGTGGAAAATCAATATGTGTCTTATGGCCACTGATACCATAAGCTGGTGATTACGTGGCTGGTTGTGGATTTAGTGAGCGTGGCTTATTATAAGCATGCTGCTCAGGGCCATCCCATTGCCAGGCGCTAAGCCGTGATGCAGAGAGCTCTATTAAAAGAAAATATCTGAAGCCCTAAGTATTTTTACCAGGAGCAGGAAAGGAATGCCAAGTGGTCCTCGTTAGTATAGTGGTGAGTATCCCCGCCTGTCACGCGGGAGACCGGGGTTCGATTCCCCGACGGGGAGAAACATCTTTCTTTTCTACCCAGTTACCCACGCACCTCTCTGGTGCTGGACATCTTAAGTCCTTGTAATGCTCTTTCCAGAAGAAAGTGTTTGCTCGGGTTTGCTGTACATGGCAATTGGGGAAAGTCATCTCATGGCCACCCTGCACAACACCAGCTTTGTCACAGTTTCAGAGGTCACGAATGCTTCAGACCACCTCTGCAATTTAACTCTGGCTTTTCCCTGTGGCCCTAAGTGCCTTTACCAGGAGGAGGGGCGGCGGCAGCCGCAAGAAGCACTACATGGCCATTGTGGTCCTCGTTAGTATAGTGGTGAGTATCCCCGCCTGTCACGCGGGAGACCGGGGTTCAATTCCCCGACGGGGAGAAACGATTTTCTTTTCTTTTCGGGGAATGAGATGGAACAGCCAGCATCAAAGACAGGTCCCAGCTGGGAAAAGGGAATGCTCTTGCTGGACAAATTCTCATCAAGGCCTGAGCAAATGGGATGATGACAAGGGAAGGCCCAATCAGTTCTTAATAGCGTGGAAAGTGCAGAGATTTGAATCTCAATAGAACTTACCCTGGGACCAACTCCTGAACATGTTGCATACCGGGGGAGAGAGAGTCGAAAAGACCTCTCCAAGGCCAAAGCTGCATACTCTGCTGTATGTTAGCCTGGTGTTGGGCTTTAGGAGAGATGGAGTGATCTGTGAAGAGCACACTGGGCTCTCTGGCCTACTCCGGTCTACCGCATGCCTCATTTCATCTTGAGAGTTTCACCGTCTTTTCATGTTAAACAAGTCATGGTGTTTCTGGATCCCTCTTTGAAAAATCACCATACCCCTGATGGAGAAAATCTCCCAAAAGGCTTTTTTGTTCAAGCAACTGAAAGTGCCAGAGCTTCAAAAAGTGTGTTTGTGACCTTTAAAGGAGTCGAAAAAAGGATCATCCAGCCTCATCCACAACCATAGTCACCTGGTTAGATACAACAATCCTGAGGGCTTAAAGCGGAGTTCCCGGGCACGAAATTTTTTTTTCAGTGAACATACCCCCGGGACAGTCAGGGCTAGTACATTCCACAATGGCTAGCCTCTGATCTGTCCCGGGTCGCACTTACCTACAAGAAGAAATACTCACTTTTAAAATTTCTTCTCCAGCGTTGCCATCTCTGTTGTGGGCAGCTGAAGCCAGCGCAATCCTCTTCTGCATCCTCTTCCGCGTCTGGGGAAAAGTTTATAGACTGGCTGGTCCTAGGGGGTGAAAGGGAACGGGGGCATAACCTACGGACATCTAAGTACTGTAGAAAGCAGAGTGTAGAGTGCTTGCACTGGCCAAGGGGTTCCATGGTGTAATGGTTAGCACTCTGGACTTTGAATCCAGTGATCCGAGTTCAAATCTCGGTGGAACCTATTGTGGAGAATCACGCTTCATTTCTTTGTGGAAAATCAGTATGTTTCTTATGGCCACTGATACCATAAGCTTCTGATTACATGGCTGGTTGTGGATTTAGTGAGCGTGGCTTATTATAAGCATGCTGCCCAGGGCCATCCCATTGCCAGGCGCTAACCCGTGATGCAGAGAGCTCTATTAAAAGAAAATATCTGCAGCCCTAAGTATTTTTACCAGGGGCAGGAAAAGGGTGGCAAGCGGTCCTCGTTAGTATAGTGGTGAGTATCCCCGCCTGTCACGCGGGAGACCGGGGTTCGATTCCCCGACGGGGAGAAGCGACTTTCTTTTCAACCCACTTACCCATGCGCCTCGCTGGACAGCTTAAGTCCTTGTAATGCTCTTTCCAGATGGAGAAAATCTCCCAAAAGGCTTTTTTGTTCAAGCAACTGAAAGTGCCAGAGCTTCAAAAAGTGTGTTTGTGACCTTTAAAGGAGTGGAAAAAAGGATCCTAGGGGGTTAAAGGGGATGGGGGCCATAACCTACGGACATCTCAGTACAACAGAAAGCAGAGCTCCTAGCTCCTGTACTCAACCAGGGGTTCCATGGTGTAATGGTTAGCACTCTGGACTCTGAATCCAGCGATCCGAGTTCAAATCTCGGTGGGACCTTCTGTGGAGACTCACGCTTCATTTATTTGTGGAAAATCAATATGTGTCTTATGGCCACTGATACCATAAGCTGGTGATTACGTGGCTGGTTGTGGATTTAGTGAGCGTGGCTTATTATAAGCATGCTGCTCAGGGCCATCCCATTGCCAGGCGCTAAGCCGTGATGCAGAGAGCTCTATTAAAAGAAAATATCTGAAGCCCTAAGTATTTTTACCAGGAGCAGGAAAGGAATGCCAAGTGGTCCTCGTTAGTATAGTGGTGAGTATCCCCGCCTGTCACGCGGGAGACCGGGGTTCGATTCCCCGACGGGGAGAAACATCTTTCTTTTCTACCCAGTTACCCACGCACCTCTCTGGTGCTGGACATCTTAAGTCCTTGTAATGCTCTTTCCAGAAGAAAGTGTTTGCTCGGGTTTGCTGTACATGGCAATTGGGGAAAGTCATCTCATGGCCACCCTGCACAACACCAGCTTTGTCACAGTTTCAGAGGTCACGAATGCTTCAGACCACCTCTGCAATTTAACTCTGGCTTTTCCCTGTGGCCCTAAGTGCCTTTACCAGGAGGAGGGGCGGCGGCGGCGGCAGCCGCAAGAAGCACTACATGGCCATTGTGGTCCTCGTTAGTATAGTGGTGAGTATCCCCGCCTGTCACGCGGGAGACCGGGGTTCAATTCCCCGACGGGGAGAAACGATTTTCTTTTCTTTTCGGGGAATGAGATGGAACAGCCAGCATCAAAGACAGGTCCCAGCTGGGAAAAGGGAATGCTCTTGCTGGACAAATTCTCATCAAGGCCTGAGCAAATGGGATGATGACAAGGGAAGGCCCAATCAGTTCTTAATAGCGTGGAAAGTGCAGAGATTTGAATCTCAATAGAACTTACCCTGGGACCAACTCCTGAACATGTTGCATACCGGGGGAGAGAGAGTCGAAAAGACCTCTCCAAGGCCAAAGCTGCATACTCTGCTGTATGTTAGCCTGGTGTTGGGCTTTAGGAGAGATGGAGTGATCTGTGAAGAGCACACTGGGCTCTCTGGCCTACTCCGGTCTACCGCATGCCTCATTTCATCTTGAGAGTTTCACCGTCTTTTCATGTTAAACAAGTCATGGTGTTTCTGGATCCCTCTTTGAAAAATCACCATACCCCTGATGGAGAAAATCTCCCAAAAGGCTTTTTTGTTCAAGCAACTGAAAGTGCCAGAGCTTCAAAAAGTGTGTTTGTGACCTTTAAAGGAGTCGAAAAAAGGATCATCCAGCCTCATCCACAACCATAGTCACCTGGTTAGATACAACAATCCTGAGGGCTTAAAGCGGAGTTCCCGGGCACGAAAATTTTTTTTCAGTGAACATACCCCCGGGACAGTCAGGGCTAGTACATTCCACAATGGCTAGCCTCTGATCTGTCCCGGGTCGCACTTACCTACAAGAAGAAATACTCACTTTTAAAATTTCTTCTCCAGCGTTGCCATCTCTGTTGTGGGCAGCTGAAGCCAGCGCAATCCTCTTCTGCATCCTCTTCCGCGTCTGGGGAAAAGTTTATAGACTGGCTGGTCCTAGGGGGTGAAAGGGAACGGGGGCATAACCTACGGACATCTAAGTACTGTAGAAAGCAGAGTGTAGAGTGCTTGCACTGGCCAAGGGGTTCCATGGTGTAATGGTTAGCACTCTGGACTTTGAATCCAGTGATCCGAGTTCAAATCTCGGTGGAACCTATTGTGGAGAATCACGCTTCATTTCTTTGTGGAAAATCAGTATGTTTCTTATGGCCACTGATACCATAAGCTTCTGATTACATGGCTGGTTGTGGATTTAGTGAGCGTGGCTTATTATAAGCATGCTGCCCAGGGCCATCCCATTGCCAGGCGCTAACCCGTGATGCAGAGAGCTCTATTAAAAGAAAATATCTGCAGCCCTAAGTATTTTTACCAGGGGCAGGAAAAGGGTGGCAAGCGGTCCTCGTTAGTATAGTGGTGAGTATCCCCGCCTGTCACGCGGGAGACCGGGGTTCGATTCCCCGACGGGGAGAAGCGACTTTCTTTTCAACCCACTTACCCATGCGCCTCGCTGGACAGCTTAAGTCCTTGTAATGCTCTTTCCAGATGGAGAAAATCTCCCAAAAGGCTTTTTTGTTCAAGCAACTGAAAGTGCCAGAGCTTCAAAAAGTGTGTTTGTGACCTTTAAAGGAGTGGAAAAAAGGATCCTAGGGGGTTAAAGGGGATGGGGGCCATAACCTACGGACATCTCAGTACAACAGAAAGCAGAGCTCCTAGCTCCTGTACTCAACCAGGGGTTCCATGGTGTAATGGTTAGCACTCTGGACTCTGAATCCAGCGATCCGAGTTCAAATCTCGGTGGGACCTTCTGTGGAGACTCACGCTTCATTTATTTGTGGAAAATCAATATGTGTCTTATGGCCACTGATACCATAAGCTGGTGATTACGTGGCTGGTTGTGGATTTAGTGAGCGTGGCTTATTATAAGCATGCTGCTCAGGGCCATCCCATTGCCAGGCGCTAAGCCGTGATGCAGAGAGCTCTATTAAAAGAAAATATCTGAAGCCCTAAGTATTTTTACCAGGAGCAGGAAAGGAATGCCAAGTGGTCCTCGTTAGTATAGTGGTGAGTATCCCCGCCTGTCACGCGGGAGACCGGGGTTCGATTCCCCGACGGGGAGAAACATCTTTCTTTTCTACCCAGTTACCCACGCACCTCTCTGGTGCTGGACATCTTAAGTCCTTGTAATGCTCTTTCCAGAAGAAAGTGTTTGCTCGGGTTTGCTGTACATGGCAATTGGGGAAAGTCATCTCATGGCCACCCTGCACAACACCAGCTTTGTCACAGTTTCAGAGGTCACGAATGCTTCAGACCACCTCTGCAATTTAACTCTGGCTTTTCCCTGTGGCCCTAAGTGCCTTTACCAGGAGGAGGGGCGGCAGGGGCGGCGGCGGCGGCAGCCGCAAGAAGCACTACATGGCCATTGTGGTCCTCGTTAGTATAGTGGTGAGTATCCCCGCCTGTCACGCGGGAGACCGGGGTTCAATTCCCCGACGGGGAGAAACGATTTTCTTTTCTTTTCGGGGAATGAGATGGAACAGCCAGCATCAAAGACAGGTCCCAGCTGGGAAAAGGGAATGCTCTTGCTGGACAAATTCTCATCAAGGCCTGAGCAAATGGGATGATGACAAGGGAAGGCCCAATCAGTTCTTAATAGCGTGGAAAGTGCAGAGATTTGAATCTCAATAGAACTTACCCTGGGACCAACTCCTGAACATGTTGCATACCGGGGGAGAGAGAGTCGAAAAGACCTCTCCAAGGCCAAAGCTGCATACTCTGCTGTATGTTAGCCTGGTGTTGGGCTTTAGGAGAGATGGAGTGATCTGTGAAGAGCACACTGGGCTCTCTGGCCTACTCCGGTCTACCGCATGCCTCATTTCATCTTGAGAGTTTCACCGTCTTTTCATGTTAAACAAGTCATGGTGTTTCTGGATCCCTCTTTGAAAAATCACCATACCCCTGATGGAGAAAATCTCCCAAAAGGCTTTTTTGTTCAAGCAACTGAAAGTGCCAGAGCTTCAAAAAGTGTGTTTGTGACCTTTAAAGGAGTCGAAAAAAGGATCATCCAGCCTCATCCACAACCATAGTCACCTGGTTAGATACAACAATCCTGAGGGCTTAAAGCGGAGTTCCCGGGCACGAAAATTTTTTTTCAGTGAACATACCCCCGGGACAGTCAGGGCTAGTACATTCCACAATGGCTAGCCTCTGATCTGTCCCGGGTCGCACTTACCTACAAGAAGAAATACTCACTTTTAAAATTTCTTCTCCAGCGTTGCCATCTCTGTTGTGGGCAGCTGAAGCCAGCGCAATCCTCTTCTGCATCCTCTTCCGCGTCTGGGGAAAAGTTTATAGACTGGCTGGTCCTAGGGGGTGAAAGGGAACGGGGGCATAACCTACGGACATCTAAGTACTGTAGAAAGCAGAGTGTAGAGTGCTTGCACTGGCCAAGGGGTTCCATGGTGTAATGGTTAGCACTCTGGACTTTGAATCCAGTGATCCGAGTTCAAATCTCGGTGGAACCTATTGTGGAGAATCACGCTTCATTTCTTTGTGGAAAATCAGTATGTTTCTTATGGCCACTGATACCATAAGCTTCTGATTACATGGCTGGTTGTGGATTTAGTGAGCGTGGCTTATTATAAGCATGCTGCCCAGGGCCATCCCATTGCCAGGCGCTAACCCGTGATGCAGAGAGCTCTATTAAAAGAAAATATCTGCAGCCCTAAGTATTTTTACCAGGGGCAGGAAAAGGGTGGCAAGCGGTCCTCGTTAGTATAGTGGTGAGTATCCCCGCCTGTCACGCGGGAGACCGGGGTTCGATTCCCCGACGGGGAGAAGCGACTTTCTTTTCAACCCACTTACCCATGCGCCTCGCTGGACAGCTTAAGTCCTTGTAATGCTCTTTCCAGATGGAGAAAATCTCCCAAAAGGCTTTTTTGTTCAAGCAACTGAAAGTGCCAGAGCTTCAAAAAGTGAGTTTGTGACCTTTAAAGGAGTGGAAAAAAGGATCCTAGGGGGTTAAAGGGGATGGGGGCCATAACCTACGGACATCTCAGTACAACAGAAAGCAGAGCTCCTAGCTCCTGTACTCAACCAGGGGTTCCATGGTGTAATGGTTAGCACTCTGGACTCTGAATCCAGCGATCCGAGTTCAAATCTCGGTGGGACCTTCTGTGGAGACTCACGCTTCATTTATTTGTGGAAAATCAATATGTGTCTTATGGCCACTGATACCATAAGCTGGTGATTACGTGGCTGGTTGTGGATTTAGTGAGCGTGGCTTATTATAAGCATGCTGCTCAGGGCCATCCCATTGCCAGGCGCTAAGCCGTGATGCAGAGAGCTCTATTAAAAGAAAATATCTGAAGCCCTAAGTATTTTTACCAGGAGCAGGAAAGGAATGCCAAGTGGTCCTCGTTAGTATAGTGGTGAGTATCCCCGCCTGTCACGCGGGAGACCGGGGTTCGATTCCCCGACGGGGAGAAACATCTTTCTTTTCTACCCAGTTACCCACGCACCTCTCTGGTGCTGGACATCTTAAGTCCTTGTAATGCTCTTTCCAGAAGAAAGTGTTTGCTCGGGTTTGCTGTACATGGCAATTGGGGAAAGTCATCTCATGGCCACCCTGCACAACACCAGCTTTGTCACAGTTTCAGAGGTCACGAATGCTTCAGACCACCTCTGCAATTTAACTCTGGCTTTTCCCTGTGGCCCTAAGTGCCTTTACCAGGAGGAGGGGCGGCGGCGGCGGCAGCGGCAGCCGCAAGAAGCACTACATGGCCATTGTGGTCCTCGTTAGTATAGTGGTGAGTATCCCCGCCTGTCACGCGGGAGACCGGGGTTCAATTCCCCGACGGGGAGAAACGATTTTCTTTTCTTTTCGGGGAATGAGATGGAACAGCCAGCATCAAAGACAGGTCCCAGCTGGGAAAAGGGAATGCTCTTGCTGGACAAATTCTCATCAAGGCCTGAGCAAATGGGATGATGACAAGGGAAGGCCCAATCAGTTCTTAATAGCGTGGAAAGTGCAGAGATTTGAATCTCAATAGAACTTACCCTGGGACCAACTCCTGAACATGTTGCATACCGGGGGAGAGAGAGTCGAAAAGACCTCTCCAAGGCCAAAGCTGCATACTCTGCTGTATGTTAGCCTGGTGTTGGGCTTTAGGAGAGATGGAGTGATCTGTGAAGAGCACACTGGGCTCTCTGGCCTACTCCGGTCTACCGCATGCCTCATTTCATCTTGAGAGTTTCACCGTCTTTTCATGTTAAACAAGTCATGGTGTTTCTGGATCCCTCTTTGAAAAATCACCATACCCCTGATGGAGAAAATCTCCCAAAAGGCTTTTTTGTTCAAGCAACTGAAAGTGCCAGAGCTTCAAAAAGTGTGTTTGTGACCTTTAAAGGAGTCGAAAAAAGGATCATCCAGCCTCATCCACAACCATAGTCACCTGGTTAGATACAACAATCCTGAGGGCTTAAAGCGGAGTTCCCGGGCACGAAAATTTTTTTTCAGTGAACATACCCCCGGGACAGTCAGGGCTAGTACATTCCACAATGGCTAGCCTCTGATCTGTCCCGGGTCGCACTTACCTACAAGAAGAAATACTCACTTTTAAAATTTCTTCTCCAGCGTTGCCATCTCTGTTGTGGGCAGCTGAAGCCAGCGCAATCCTCTTCTGCATCCTCTTCCGCGTCTGGGGAAAAGTTTATAGACTGGCTGGTCCTAGGGGGTGAAAGGGAACGGGGGCATAACCTACGGACATCTAAGTACTGTAGAAAGCAGAGTGTAGAGTGCTTGCACTGGCCAAGGGGTTCCATGGTGTAATGGTTAGCACTCTGGACTTTGAATCCAGTGATCCGAGTTCAAATCTCGGTGGAACCTATTGTGGAGAATCACGCTTCATTTCTTTGTGGAAAATCAGTATGTTTCTTATGGCCACTGATACCATAAGCTTCTGATTACATGGCTGGTTGTGGATTTAGTGAGCGTGGCTTATTATAAGCATGCTGCCCAGGGCCATCCCATTGCCAGGCGCTAACCCGTGATGCAGAGAGCTCTATTAAAAGAAAATATCTGCAGCCCTAAGTATTTTTACCAGGGGCAGGAAAAGGGTGGCAAGCGGTCCTCGTTAGTATAGTGGTGAGTATCCCCGCCTGTCATGTCACGCGGGAGACCGGGGTTCGATTCCCCGACGGGGAGAAGCGACTTTCTTTTCAACCCACTTACCCATGCGCCTCGCTGGACAGCTTAAGTCCTTGTAATGCTCTTTCCAGATGGAGAAAATCTCCCAAAAGGCTTTTTTGTTCAAGCAACTGAAAGTGCCAGAGCTTCAAAAAGTGTGTTTGTGACCTTTAAAGGAGTGGAAAAAAGGATCCTAGGGGGTTAAAGGGGATGGGGGCCATAACCTACGGACATCTCAGTACAACAGAAAGCAGAGCTCCTAGCTCCTGTACTCAACCAGGGGTTCCATGGTGTAATGGTTAGCACTCTGGACTCTGAATCCAGCGATCCGAGTTCAAATCTCGGTGGGACCTTCTGTGGAGACTCACGCTTCATTTATTTGTGGAAAATCAATATGTGTCTTATGGCCACTGATACCATAAGCTGGTGATTACGTGGCTGGTTGTGGATTTAGTGAGCGTGGCTTATTATAAGCATGCTGCTCAGGGCCATCCCATTGCCAGGCGCTAAGCCGTGATGCAGAGAGCTCTATTAAAAGAAAATATCTGAAGCCCTAAGTATTTTTACCAGGAGCAGGAAAGGAATGCCAAGTGGTCCTCGTTAGTATAGTGGTGAGTATCCCCGCCTGTCACGCGGGAGACCGGGGTTCGATTCCCCGACGGGGAGAAACATCTTTCTTTTCTACCCAGTTACCCACGCACCTCTCTGGTGCTGGACATCTTAAGTCCTTGTAATGCTCTTTCCAGAAGAAAGTGTTTGCTCGGGTTTGCTGTACATGGCAATTGGGGAAAGTCATCTCATGGCCACCCTGCACAACACCAGCTTTGTCACAGTTTCAGAGGTCACGAATGCTTCAGACCACCTCTGCAATTTAACTCTGGCTTTTCCCTGTGGCCCTAAGTGCCTTTACCAGGAGGAGGGGCGGCGGCGGCGGCAGCCGCAAGAAGCACTACATGGCCATTGTGGTCCTCGTTAGTATAGTGGTGAGTATCCCCGCCTGTCACGCGGGAGACCGGGGTTCAATTCCCCGACGGGGAGAAACGATTTTCTTTTCTTTTCGGGGAATGAGATGGAACAGCCAGCATCAAAGACAGGTCCCAGCTGGGAAAAGGGAATGCTCTTGCTGGACAAATTCTCATCAAGGCCTGAGCAAATGGGATGATGACAAGGGAAGGCCCAATCAGTTCTTAATAGCGTGGAAAGTGCAGAGATTTGAATCTCAATAGAACTTACCCTGGGACCAACTCCTGAACATGTTGCATACCGGGGGAGAGAGAGTCGAAAAGACCTCTCCAAGGCCAAAGCTGCATACTCTGCTGTATGTTAGCCTGGTGTTGGGCTTTAGGAGAGATGGAGTGATCTGTGAAGAGCACACTGGGCTCTCTGGCCTACTCCGGTCTACCGCATGCCTCATTTCATCTTGAGAGTTTCACCGTCTTTTCATGTTAAACAAGTCATGGTGTTTCTGGATCCCTCTTTGAAAAATCACCATACCCCTGATGGAGAAAATCTCCCAAAAGGCTTTTTTGTTCAAGCAACTGAAAGTGCCAGAGCTTCAAAAAGTGTGTTTGTGACCTTTAAAGGAGTCGAAAAAAGGATCATCCAGCCTCATCCACAACCATAGTCACCTGGTTAGATACAACAATCCTGAGGGCTTAAAGCGGAGTTCCCGGGCACGAAAATTTTTTTTCAGTGAACATACCCCCGGGACAGTCAGGGCTAGTACATTCCACAATGGCTAGCCTCTGATCTGTCCCGGGTCGCACTTACCTACAAGAAGAAATACTCACTTTTAAAATTTCTTCTCCAGCGTTGCCATCTCTGTTGTGGGCAGCTGAAGCCAGCGCAATCCTCTTCTGCATCCTCTTCCGCGTCTGGGGAAAAGTTTATAGACTGGCTGGTCCTAGGGGGTGAAAGGGAACGGGGGCATAACCTACGGACATCTAAGTACTGTAGAAAGCAGAGTGTAGAGTGCTTGCACTGGCCAAGGGGTTCCATGGTGTAATGGTTAGCACTCTGGACTTTGAATCCAGTGATCCGAGTTCAAATCTCGGTGGAACCTATTGTGGAGAATCACGCTTCATTTCTTTGTGGAAAATCAGTATGTTTCTTATGGCCACTGATACCATAAGCTTCTGATTACATGGCTGGTTGTGGATTTAGTGAGCGTGGCTTATTATAAGCATGCTGCCCAGGGCCATCCCATTGCCAGGCGCTAACCCGTGATGCAGAGAGCTCTATTAAAAGAAAATATCTGCAGCCCTAAGTATTTTTACCAGGGGCAGGAAAAGGGTGGCAAGCGGTCCTCGTTAGTATAGTGGTGAGTATCCCCGCCTGTCACGCGGGAGACCGGGGTTCGATTCCCCGACGGGGAGAAGCGACTTTCTTTTCAACCCACTTACCCATGCGCCTCGCTGGACAGCTTAAGTCCTTGTAATGCTCTTTCCAGATGGAGAAAATCTCCCAAAAGGCTTTTTTGTTCAAGCAACTGAAAGTGCCAGAGCTTCAAAAAGTGTGTTTGTGACCTTTAAAGTGGAAAAAAGGATCCTAGGGGGTTAAAGGGGATGGGGGCCATAACCTACGGACATCTCAGTACAACAGAAAGCAGAGCTCCTAGCTCCTGTACTCAACCAGGGGTTCCATGGTGTAATGGTTAGCACTCTGGACTCTGAATCCAGCGATCCGAGTTCAAATCTCGGTGGGACCTTCTGTGGAGACTCACGCTTCATTTATTTGTGGAAAATCAATATGTGTCTTATGGCCACTGATACCATAAGCTGGTGATTACGTGGCTGGTTGTGGATTTAGTGAGCGTGGCTTATTATAAGCATGCTGCTCAGGGCCATCCCATTGCCAGGCGCTAAGCCGTGATGCAGAGAGCTCTATTAAAAGAAAATATCTGAAGCCCTAAGTATTTTTACCAGGAGCAGGAAAGGAATGCCAAGTGGTCCTCGTTAGTATAGTGGTGAGTATCCCCGCCTGTCACGCGGGAGACCGGGGTTCGATTCCCCGACGGGGAGAAACATCTTTCTTTTCTACCCAGTTACCCACGCACCTCTCTGGTGCTGGACATCTTAAGTCCTTGTAATGCTCTTTCCAGAAGAAAGTGTTTGCTCGGGTTTGCTGTACATGGCAATTGGGGAAAGTCATCTCATGGCCACCCTGCACAACACCAGCTTTGTCACAGTTTCAGAGGTCACGAATGCTTCAGACCACCTCTGCAATTTAACTCTGGCTTTTCCCTGTGGCCCTAAGTGCCTTTACCAGGAGGAGGGGCGGC